>NC_092109.1:16884724-17195227 GCF_045679555.1 Salvelinus alpinus
TTACAATTTAGTTGATTTCATGACGCATTCATTATGACTTGTCTGTGTTCTTTTTTGGGGGGTCATCACGTGCTTACGTCATCACGTGATCACCCCATTAAATTTGCCAAGCGGCTCCTCCTAAAAGGCTCTTTGCTAGTTAGGACGTGTGATGTCACTTTTTGTGAAGATCAAATCAAATCAAATTGTATTTGTCACAAGCGCCGAATACAACAGGTGTAGACCTTACCGTGAAATGCTTAAGAGCTTGTAAGTTTTATTCGGCTTATGTGACAAATACAATATGATTTGATTCGATCTTCACAAAAAGTGACATCACACATCCCAACTTGAAAACTAATCATGGGCTTGGAAGACAATAAGTGTGACAACGTGATTCTAGCCTATTGAAACACACAGAGCAGACCATCCCCATCCCCCAACCCCTTGCTGCACACTTGAACCTTATTTTGATTTAGATTGTGATCGGTGGTGTACACGTGAGGTCGTGAGGTGAGGTTATCAGTTGACCATTTTTCTTGGTAGCTAAGGGTTACCTTGCCTTTGAACATGTTCACGTTGCAAATTAACTTAACGCTGATATCAGCAAGTCGTCTGAGACTCCCAGGATACACCTCTTTTGCTATTTCATTTTGGGGGGAAAAAACAACACTTACCTCTTTTTCTCACTTCTCTTTTCGGGTTGAGTTGATATAGATCCAATATTAATGAAGATGATGCTTGTTCAGTAGAACATTTCAAAAAAACGTTGTCCCTGCTACCACAACTGTTTATCTACAACTAGCTAGCAGCTGACTACTCTGCTGTTTAAATTCTAGCTTGCTCATGCACACTCCTGAGCTGACATGGTACAAATCTGGCGTTCTGCACCTGAGCAAGGCAGCTCAAAGAACCCACTGTTCCCCGGGCACCAAAGACGTGGACGTCGAATAAGGTAGCCCTCCACACCTCTCTGATTCAGAGGGGTTCGGTTAAATGCGGAAGACACATTTCAGTTGAATGCGTTTAGTCATACAACTGACTAGGTATCCCCCTTTCCCTTCCCTTTCCCTTTGCTATGAGACTCGAAATTGAGCTCAGGTGCATCCTGTTTCTAATAATCATCCTTGAGATGCTTCTACAACTTGATTGGAGTCCACCTCTGGTAAATTCAATTGATTGGACATGATTTGGAAAGGCGCACACCTGTCTATATAAGGTCCCACAGTTGACAGTGCATGTCAGAGCAAAAACCAAGCCTTGAGGTCGAAGGAATTGTCCATAGAGCTCTGAGACAGGATTGTGTCGGGGCACAGGGTACCAAAACATTTCTGCAGCATTGAATGTCCCTAAGAACTCAGTGGCCTTCATCATTCTTAAATGAAAGAAGATTGCAAACACCAAGAATTATCCTAGAGCTGGCCGCTCAGCCAAACTGAACAAACCCGATGGTCACTCTGACAGAGCTCTAGAGTTTCTCTGTGGAGATGGGAGAACCTTCCAGAAGGACAAAAATCTCTGCTGCACTCCTCCAATCAGACCTTCATGGTAGAGTAGCTAGACGGAAGCCACTCCTCAGTAAAAGGCACATGACAGCCCGCTTGGAGTTTGCCAAAAGGCACCTAAAGACTCTCAAACCATGAGAAACAAGACTATCTGGCCCAATGACAGATTGAACTCTTTGGCCTGAATGCCAAGCATCACGTCTGGAGGAAACCTGGCACCATCCCTAGTAGAGAGATCCTTAATGAAGTACACAGAGATCCTTAATGAAAAACCTGCTCCAGGCGAAGGTTTACCTTCCAACAGGACAACAACCCTAAACACACAGCCAAGACAACGCAGGAGTGGCTTCGGGACATGTCTCTAAATGTCCTTGAGTGGCCCAACCAGAGCCTGGACTTGAACCCGATCGAACATCTCTGGAGAGACCTGAAAGTAGCTATGCAGCAACGCTCCCCATCCAACCTGACAGAGCTTGAGAGGATCTGCAGAGAAGAATGGGAGAAACTCCCCAAATAGAGGTGTGCCAAGCTTGTAGCGTCATACCCAAGAAGACTCTAGGCTGTAATAGCTGCCAAAAGTGCTTCAACAAAGTACTGAGTAAAGGGTCTGAATACTTATGTATTTGTGATATTTCTGTTTATTATATATATAAATGAGCAAAAATGTAAAAAAAAAAAAAAAAAAAAAAAATGATTTGTCATTATGGTGTTTTTGTGTGTAGATTGATGAGGGGGAAAACTATTTAATATATTTTAGAATAAGACTGTAACCTAACAAAATGTGGAAAAAGTCAAGGGGTCTGAATACTTTCCGAAGGCACTGTATAAACAACACAAGAAGTGGGGGGAAGCCTGGGGTCATGGA
Organism: Salvelinus alpinus; assembly: GCF_045679555.1. Lineage (NCBI taxonomy): Eukaryota > Metazoa > Chordata > Actinopteri > Salmoniformes > Salmonidae > Salvelinus > Salvelinus alpinus. The sequence goes on from NC_092109.1 coordinate 16,887,074, forward strand.
CGACTTGTTGATTTCCACTTTAAATATGTCATTGAGTAAATTTGTCCAGGGGATGTTATGTGTTTTATATTCTAAAACTCCTGTGGAATATCGGTACCCTGACCTAATAATTTCACACCTCTGTCTTATGTCTTATTTCACTTGACATCCCATGACACCATGAATAACAAGGCTTGGAGTAAGTATCATTTCTTGCATAGACCTGGCACAAGTCATTGGCGTTAACTGTTATTTTGAGGGTGACATTTGAACCGTACGATCATGTCAATGGTAACCAAATTTCAATATAGAACATAAACATTGTCAAAAAATGTGTCAAATGTTACCTTTAAAACTTTATATCCATAACAAAACAAATATGCAAACAAACTAATGTAAAATTATTATTTATTCAAGCTCACTTTCAGATTTATAAATAAAATCGGACATTTTCCCATTTAAACATTGTTGTGCCGGGAGAAAGTGCAGCGATGACACTTTTGGGTGAGAAATAAACTAACAACCTTTAGAATCTTTGATATGGCATGGTGTGTCCAGTAAGAACGTTTTTGATATCCTGAAGATGCACCTGGCAGGTGTTTGTGTGTTGAAAATGCAAACTGAGAGAGCAGCAAGTGACATGTTGCCATACTAATATCATGCATCATTATCCAGCTTCAGTGTCTGGCAACGGACACTCTGGGAATAACACTAGTATGTTATCATGCCACACGCTTTGAGAATCCTAGTGCCCAGTGTGGAACCCAGTATACTGTGAATGGGGATCAGGGAAAGTGTTGCCTGCACCAAGGGCACCATGCAGACACATCACAAACTCTGTGTAGGCAGCATGCCGGTGCTCCTGGGCGTCATGTCCAGGCTCTGCTGCATCTGCCACTGCCAACACGTGAACCCTATACCGCTTGTGCAAACGTAAATATCCGTCGTCTAGGCAGTAACGGGCAAAATGTGGCAGCTGGCTTACACAGAGGTCTGGTTCCTGACCGCAACACTTCCTCTCTCTGTCTGTAGGCATCTCCCTGCAGTTGCCACAGGTGCACCAGGTACATGTGCAGGTGAGGAGGAATTCCTGAATGAACAGATGCACACATCCTTTTTTAATCTCCTGATTCTCCTGTAGGTCTCCTGATTTAAACCAGATCCAACTTGTTTGGCAAAAACATTCATCCGTAACTCTGCCAAGCCTACAGTACAAGCAAAGATGAACTGGTGAAGGCCATCAAGACATCTTGGCTTGAGAAATTTACCATACTATTCTCCCCCTTTCCCTCCTTCCAGGCAAGAGTCTATTGTCCTGCTAATAGTGAATGGATGGCTTCTTTTGTATTCCAATGTATTAATTACAGTCATTTACCATTCTCATTCTCGGACTGGAAACATTTTTTGCACAGTTCACAATCTCATTTTCAAGTCCTTGTTTAAAAAATAATGATATTTTGGAGATGATTTTGTTTCAAATAACCGAAAGTGAGCTTTTGTAATCTGAATAAAGGGAAAAAGGCCATTATTGAACATGGGGTGAGACAATAGGCCCTTTTAATTTTGTCTGGCTTGCCATTCCAAATAAAATTGATTATTTTTTGCTCATATAATTTAAACAGGTCGCTCTCCACCTATGCTTGACTCTCCGCCAATGACGTGACTCTCAGCCAATAATTACATTTAGAGGATTGGAGGTTTCTAAATTAATATCTAAGGGGCATTTTTCGTTAGGGCAAATCTGGTCTGTGAGAATATCTAAGGGGCTTTTATATAATTATAATGCAGTGTTAATAATAATAACCGCTTTGTAAATAAGGATGCATTATGAAAGGCAAATGACATGCGCAAGAGACGGTGGTAATATTCTTCCTTTTAGAGACTATAATACATGGCACATAGGTCAGGATAACCAATAATATACACAAAGCATTAACCCTGACTCTTGTTTTTTAAGTGTTCATAGATCCAGGTCTAGATATTCCTGGTGTTTGTTTTTTACAAACATGGTTTATTTTAGTTAAACGCTCTTCACAGACCGTGCTTATTTGAGAACAAAACTAGCAATCAATTGTAGAATCGTGACTTTTTATAATCACTTCTATTTTCTATTTTGTACTTCTAGACTATGAGAAAGAATGTTGGTACATATTTATTTTGATCCAAAGCCATGAATGAGTGAGTCACTAAGCTTTATGCAGGTTCCGAGGCTATATGACTTCGCCATCAACTTGATTATTTAGCAAACATCACTTGCTGCTTATATTCAGTCAACACATATATTTTAAGAATATTATGGAATATAATTGCTTCTTTTTTTTTACAGCTTCCAAAAGCATAATAGGTGCTCTAACTCCCCCTTGTGGTGGTCTGGAGCAATGAGGCAGTGACGCAGGGTAACATACTAAACCACAAATTACCTCTAAATCTCGCAGCATAATCTCAAAAATGTTAATTGAGGAACCACTGTAGCCTACTATCAGTAAGTCAGAATGTGATATTTCTCTCCACACGCCACTAAAGGTATTTCTCATATGTATGGTCAAGGTCTACGATTAATTCAAAACCAATTCAAGCACTACTTTCTGTTGCAAAATGTTTCTATTGAATGTAATATGTGTGGAGAAATTCACTTGAATGTAGTAGGTGTGAAGAAATAACAAAAACCAACATTTATTCAGCCACCAATTATTCTGTCATACTAAACTATTCAAGAATAAATGCTTCATTTTTGTTAAATCTATAGGCATATTCAACATAATACAAACCTGTGTGGCAGCCATTCTATCAAGTCGGGGAGCAAAATGCCTCTCCTCATCCTCATTTCTGTCGCTCTGCTGCCTGCCTCTGCCTCTGCCTCTGCCCCTCCCTCTACCCGACTCTTGCCCTGCTTGTCGGACTGCCATCAACATTGTCCAATTTAACCTGCGCACACAATGAATGACGTTAGCTAGATATCAGATGTCCTGCTATGTGAAATACATTGGACATTACAATTTCACACGGTTGAAAATATTGCAGCTAGTTGTAGCTGCAATTATATCAAACTAGCTTTGGTTTATAAAACACTAGCAAGGCTAGCAAGGGAACCGAAAGAACACATCACGGAAACTTGACAAATTGTACAACATTTCCATATGGTATTACAATACCAATACTTTATGGAGTTTAACATTATATGTTACCTCAACATTCTGTGTGTCCAGTGGTTAGCTAGTAGACTGCTGTTGTAGCTGTATGAAATTGCTGGCTAGCTAGCTGTGCCTAATGTTAACAAATCCACAAGTTTTAGAACGAAAGGGAGAGAGCGTGCAACGAGGGAGTGACGCTAAGCTTGTTGAGAAAGGTGGAGGGAGGGGGGACAGTTGTTGGAAAATTTGTTGGAAATCGCCAGGCTTCCACAACGTAGGAAAAAAATAGGGATATCTCCTTTAAAGCTGATCTACTACCAAAAATGTTTTAATGAAAAATTAAATGACACTCCATCCACCTGGATAAGTGTGGCTTATCAACAAACTGGGGACAATACTAGGGCCACTCTAAAATGTGCAGTTTTGTCACACAACACAATGCCACATACAGTGCATTAGGAAAGTATTCAGACCCCTTGACTTTTTCCACATTTTGTTACGTCGTAGTTTTTTTTGTTCAAATTTTAAATAAAACAACACCACCTAATATATGACATTTACATAAGTATTCAGGCCCTTAACTCAGTACTTTATTGAAGCACCTTTGGTAGCGATTACAGCCTCGAGTCTTCTTGGGTATGACACTACAAGCTTGGCACACCTGTGTTTGGGGAGTTTCTCCCATTATTCTCTGCAGATCCTATCGAGCTCTGTCAGGTTGAATGGGAAGTGTCACTGCACATTTGTTTTCAGGTCTCTCCAGAGATGTTCGATCGGGTTCAAGTACGGGCTCTGGCTGGGCCACTCAAGGACATTCAGAGACTTGTTCCCGAAGCCACTCCTGCTTTGTCTTGGCTGTGTGGTTAGGGTCGTTGTCCTGTTGGAAGGTGAACTTTTACCTCAGTCTGAGGTCCTGAGCGCTCTGGAGCAGGTTTTCATCAAGGATCTCTCTGTACTTTGCTCTGTTCATCTTTCCCTCGATCCTGACTAGTCTACCAGTCCCTGCCACTGAAAACATCCTCACAGCATGATGCTGCCAACACCATGCTTCACCGTAGGGATGGTGCCAGGTTTTCTCCCGACGTGACGCTTGGCATTCAGGCCAAAGACTTCAATCTTGGTTGCATCTGATCAGAGAATCTTGTTTCTCATGGTCTGAGAGTCCTTTAGGTGCCTTTTGGCAAACTCCAAGCGGGCTGTCATGTGCCTTTTACTGATGAGTGGGATCCGTCTGGCCATTCGACCATAAAGGCCTGATTGGATGAGTGCTGCAGAGAAGGTTCTCCCATTTCCACAGAGGAACTCTGGAGCTCTGTCAAAGTGACCATCGGGTTCTTGGTCACATCCCTGACCAAGGCCCTTCTCCCCCGATTGCTCAATTTGGCCGGGCGGTTAGCTATAGGAAGAGTCTTGGTGGTTCCAAACTTCTTCCATTCAAGAATGATGGAGGCCACTGTGTTCTTGGGGACTTTCAATGCTGCAGCAATTTTTTGGTACCCTTCCCCAGATCTGTGCCTCGATGCGGAGCTCTACCGACAATTCCTTTGAGCTCATGGCTTGGTTTTGCTCTGACATGCACTGTCAACTGTGGGACCTTATATAGACAGGTGTGTGCCTTTCCAAATCATATCCAATCAATTGAGCTTACCACAAATGGACTCCAATCAAGTTGTAGAAACATCTCAAGGAAATGATCAACGGAAACTGGATGCACATGGGCTCAATTTCGAGTCGCATTGCAAATGGTCTGAATACTTATGTAAATAAGGTATTTTTGTTTCTCATTTTTTATATATTTGCTAAACTTTCAAAAACCTTTTTCGCTTTGTCATTGTGGGGTATTGTGTGTAGATTGATGAAAAAAAAACATTTATTTAATCGATTTTAGAATAAGGCTGTAACGTAACAAAATGCTGAAAAAGTCAAGGGGCCTGAGTACTTTCCGAATGCACTGTATGTCTCAAGTTTTGAGGGAGCGTGCAATTGGTATGCTGACTGCATGAATGTCCACCAGAGCTGTTGCCAGAGAATGTTAATTTCTCTATCATAAACAGCCTCCAACGTAATTTTAGATAATTTGGCAGTACGTCCAACCGGCCTCACATCCGCAGACCACGTGTAACCAGGCCAGCCCAGGACGTCCACATCCGGCTTCTTCAGCTGCGGCATTGTCTGAGACCAGCCACCCGGACAGCTGATGAACCTGCAAAGAAACCGTCTCAGGGAAGCTCATCTGCGTGCTCGACTTCAATGGGTAAATGCTCACCTTCGATAGCCACTGGCACACTGAAGAAGTGTGCTCTTCACGGATTAATCCAAGTTTTAGGCAAATGGTGGTCACACCAGACACTGACTGATTTTCTGATCCACACCCCCACTTTTTTTGTTAAGGTATCTGTAACTAACGGATGCATATCTGTATTCCCAGCCATGTGAAATCCGTAGATTAGGGCCTAATGAATGTATTAAACAGTTCAAGGCCACATGGCCAGACGGATTGCCAGGCCGCGTACTCAGAGCATGAGCTGACCAACTGGCAAGTGTCTTCACTGACATTTTCAACCTCTCCCTGACCTAGTCTGTAATACCTAAATGTTTCAAGCAGACCACCTTAGTCCCTGTCCCCAAGGACGCCAAGGTAACCTGCCTAAATGACCACCACCCATAGCACTCACGTCTGTAGCTATGAAGTGCTTTGAAAAGCTGGTCATGGCTCATTTCAACACCATCATCCCAGAAACCCTAAACCCACTACAATTCGCATTCTGGCCCAACAGATCCACAGATGACGCAATCTCCATAGCAATCCACACTGCCCTTTCCCACCTGGACAAAAGGACCACCTACGTGAGAATTATGTTTGCTACAACACAACAGTGCCCTCAGAGCTCATAACTAAGCTAAGGACCCTGGGACCAAAAACCTCCCTCTGCAACTGGATCCTGGACTTCCTGACGGGACGCCTCCAGTTGGTAAGGGTTGGCAACAATACATCTCCCACGCTGATCCTCAACATGGGGGACCCTCAGGAGTGCGTGCTTAGTCCCCTCCTGTACTCCCTGTTCACCCATGACTGCATGGCCATGCACGACTCCAACGCCATCATTAAGTTTGCCGACAACACAACGATGGGAGGCCTGATCACCGACAACAATGAGACAACCTACAGGGAGGAGGTCAGAGACCTGGCAGTGTGATTCCAGGACAACAACCTCTCCCTCAACGTGAGCATGACAAAAGAGCTGATCATGGACTACAGGAAAAGGGGGGTTGAGCACTCCCCCATTCACATCAACGGGGCAGTAGTGGAGTTGGTTGAGAGCTTCAAGTTCCTTGGTGTCTACATCACTAACAAACTATCATGGTCCAAACACGCCAAGAGAGTCGTGAAGAGGGCAGACTGAAAAGATTTTGCATGGGATCCTCAAAAAGATCCTCAAAAAGTTTTTCAGCTGCACCATTGAGAGCATCTTGACTGGTTATATCACTGCTTGGTATGGCAACTGCTTGACATCTAACCGCAGTCCAAAGTTTGGACACACCTACTCATTCAAGGGTTTTTCTTGATTTTTAAATCACTGACAGTGTCACCAGCAAAGCATCCCCACACCATCACACCTCCTCCTCCATGGACACATGAGACCAAAGGACATATTTTCACCGGTCTAATGTCCATTGCTCGTGTTTCTTGGCCCCATCAAGTCTCTTCTTATTGTTGTCCTTTAGTAGTGGTTTCTTTGCAGCAATTCAGCCTGATTCACGCGGTCTCCTCTGAACAGTTGATGTTGAGATGTGTCTGTTTCTTGAACTCTGTGAAGCATTTATTTGAGCTGCAATTTCTGAGGCTGGTAACTCTAATGAACTTATCCTCTGCAGCAGAGCTAACTCTGGGTCTCCCATTCCTGTGACAGTCCTCATAAGAGCTACTTTCATCACAGCGCTTTATGTTTTTTTGTGACTGCACTTGAAGAAAAGTTCTTGACATTTTTGGGATTGACTCATTAAAGTAATGATCAACTGTCATTTCTCTTTAATTATTTGAGCTGCTCTTGCCATAATATGGACTTGGTATTTTGCCAAATAGGGATATCTTCTGTATACCACCCTTACCTTGTCACAACACAACTGATTGGCTCAAACGCATTAACAAATTAACTTTTAACAAGGCACACCTGTTAATTGAAATGCATTCCAGGTGACTACCTCATGAAGCTGGTTGAGAGAATGCCAAGTGTGTGCAAAGCTGTCATCAAGGAAAAGGGTGGCTACTTTGAAGAATCTAATTATCAGGATAAAGGTAAGACCCAGATGCAGACTGTATCAAAGTAACAATGTTTATTACAGCAACAGGGGCAAAGGCACAGGATGGCAGGCAGGCTCAGAGTCAGGTCAGGCAGAGGTCGGGAATCCAGAGGTGGGGCAGAGGTACAGGACGGCAGGCAGGCTCAGGGTCAGGGGCAGGCAGAGTGGTCAGGCAGGCGGGCTCAGTGTCAGGACAGGCAAGGTTTAAAACCAGGAGTACGAGAAAAGAGACTGGGGAAAAGAGGAGCTGATACAAAAAACGCTAGTTGACTTGACAAACAAGATGAACTGGCAACAGACAAACAGAGAACACAGGTATAAATGCACAGGGGATAATGGGGAAGATGGGCGACACCTGGAGGTGGGTGGAGACAATAACAAGGACAGGTGAAACAGATTAGGGCGTGACACTAGAATCTAAAATATATTTTGATTTGTTTGTTTACTACTACTATGTTATTTCATAGTTTTGATGTCTCCCCTATTATTCTACAATGTAGAAAATAGTTCAAATAAAGAAAAACCCTGGAATAAGTATGTGTCCAAACTTTTGACTGGTACTGCACATATTACTTCAATTACCTCGACTAACCTGTACCACCGCACATTGACTTGGTACTGCCCTGTATATAGCCTCGTTATTTTTTATTTTATTGTGTTAATTTTTTTCTTGCTTTAGTTTATTTGATATCATATTCATTTTTTTAGTAAATATTTTCTTACTTACTAAATTTTTTTTTTGCAATGTAGGCTAAGGGCTTGTAGGTAGGCATTTCACGGTACGGTCTACATCTGTTGTATTCGGCGCAGTGTGCACAGTGAGGTTGTCTCAGGGTGAAGTCCACAGGATTCCATGTGAGCTGTGTGTAGGCAGGGAGGGAGGGAGGCAGGCAGGCAAGGAGGCAGGCAGGCAAGGAGGGAGGCAGGCAAGGATGGAGGGAGGCAAGGATGGAGGCAGGCAAGGATGGAGGAAGGCATGGATGGAGGAAGGCATGGATGGAGGGAGGCAAGGATGGAGGCAGGCAAGGATGGAGGAAGGCATGGATGGAGGAATGCATGGATGGAGGGAGGCAAGGATGGAGGAAGGCATGGATGGAGGGAGGCATGGATGGAGGAAGGCATGGATGGAGGGAGGCATGGATGGAGGAAGGCATGGATGGAGGAAGGCATGGATGGAGGAAGGCATGGATGGAGGAAGGCATGGATGGAGGGAGGCATGGATGGAGGAAGGCATGGATGGAGGGAGGCAAGGATGGAGGAAGGCATGGATGGAGGGAGGCAGGGAGGCAAAGAGGGAGGCAGGGAGAAAAAGGAGGGAGGGAGGCAGGCAGGCAGTGAAGTGTCAGCCCCCAGGTCCTTATTCACTCAGATGTAAGAACTTGGCTGCCACCAACCATTAGATCAGCAAAAACAACTTGATCTGCAAAGCATTATTATACAAGTGACAAAGACTATACAATTGGAATACCACAGACTTATTCCCTTTCGATAAGTTGTGTACTGTTTATTGTTGCCCCCACTACCCCGCCCCAACTCTCCCATGTGTATGCTGGCATTTGTGCATGGAGAGAGAGAATGTTAGTAATAAAGTATACTGTAGAAAGTGCAGTTTTGATTTACGTTTTGATTTACCACCAGCAAATATCATGCATGTCCAATTGTAAAAATGAAAGGGTTTGATCAGAGGGCTCCTTTTCCCAGTGGCAGTGTGGCCTAACTAGAAACACACAAGCAGACTGAGACAAGGCTCCAATTCCCACGGGAACACAGTGACGTCTCTTCAACCAAATGCTTGTTAAAACTTTTCAACACTGATAACTTCAGAACAACATTTTAAAAAACTTAAACTTGAAAGGTTTTCAAGTTAAAGGTTCGATAATGGAAACTCAAATAGCATATAAGCACAGCATTCCTGCAGTGACAAGTGTGCCTGTAGAACACAACAAAGATTTGATCTTCTTTCCCCCTTCATCTCCGCTCAAGTGGATATCCTTCATTAGGAGGGAAATGGGTTGCGATTCACAATATAGCTTTTCTGGACCAACAGCGATGCAACAGCGATGCTGTTCTTAAGAGGATCCGCCCCTTTTTTTCAATTTTCTCCTTAAATGACATACCCAAATCTAACTGCCTGTAACTCAGGCCCTGAAGCAAGGATATGCATATTCTTGGTACCATTTGAAAGGAAACACTTTGAAGTTTATGGAAATGTGAAAGGAATGTAGGGAAATTTAACACAATAGATCTGGTAAAAGAAAATACAATGTAGAAAAAGGGAAAAAAATAATATTTTTTTGTACCATCATCGTTGAAATACAAGAGAAAGGCCATAATGTATTATTCCGGCCCAGCTCCAATGAACTATTGCATTTCTGTTCAAAATTTTGTATCAAGACTTCCCAAATGTTCCTAATTTGTTTATTAATAACTTTTCATGTTCAAAACTGTGCACTCTCCTCAAACTATAGCATGGTATTCTTTCACTGTAATAGCTACTTTAAATTGGACAGTGCAGTTAGAGTAACAAGAATTTAAGCTTTCTGCCAATATCAGATATATCTATGTCCTGGGAAATGTTCTTGTTTCATACAATCTCATGCTAATCGCATTAGCCTACGTTAGCTCAGCCGTCCCGTGGAAGGGACACCGATCCCGAAGGAGTTTTAACCTTGTGCATTACTCAACTAAATACAAATTGCTGTGTTCATTAGAGTCTGTCATAATCAGTTGGGAACTAAGATGGGAACTCCACTGGATTGTTTGTGGAGCATCATGAAGATACAGAATGCATAGTGTAGTAGTTCATTACTTTATTTCCCCACAGCCTTTCCATTGTTGTTCAATTTCTTGTCTGCAGTGGTCTTCAGGGCTGATTTTCTCTCTCAATCAGTCGGTACAAAACTAAATGACCTTTTGCTCTAAACTTAATCAGTTTTACTCTTTGTTTGAGTTTGTCTCTCAGTAGGCTACAGTGTCTCATTTTTCTCTATTTTTGTTATGTACTGTATGTGTTACTCACACGGTGTGAGTGCCTCTTTTTGTGTGGATTCTGTTTATTTCCTTGTGTCAGTTTTCACACGTATGTATGTATTTTATAGTTTTGTATTTTGTATACATGTATTTTATAGTTTTTTTTGCTATGTGAAGAATTACTGTACATTTCTGCTTCTACAGTGTTGTGGTTTGTGAATAGGCATTGTGTTCCCTTTTTTCTCTTTGTGTGTGTGTGTGTGTATTTTTTTAGTTGCTGTCTCCCTCAGATACTTCACAGCATATACCTCTGGGCCTGTGTCTCTAAGATTTTACAGACTCCTTATCTGCTTTGAACCAGTCATGTAATCGTAGCCTGCAGCTTTGATGCTATACTCTGCCCCAGTGAGACTATAATTTGTGGGCAGCCTCGTCCTCTTCATCCATAGCAATGCCCCATTCGCTCCCTGCTCTTAGGCTGCCTAATTACAAGGCAGAGATCTGTGTTTATGCAAGGTGGTCTCAGAGCAATTAGTATTATTTTGTATGTAAATCTGTGACACTCAATTTAGTTTGAAATGTTACATTAGGTTACATTATGAATGGAAAAATGGTTGTGCAATATCATATGAATTAGAGCATGTTTGGTATCATACAGATTACTTGATCATAGAATTACATACAAATTGGATGATGTATACTGTTGGCTTCTGAGAATATGAAATATACTTATTCATGTCACTGAGGGAGAGAGGGTAATGTATAATGTTTACATTATATCAGGTATCCTATTGAAATATTGAGTGTCTACACCAGAAGTTAATGGTTATCTGTAGGAGGAAGGTATGTAGTGTGTGCAATTAAGCTTGGAATGTGCTGAGTGCAGGGAAGCGATCACATGTGGCAGGCAATGATAAGGGGAGAGAGCTATGGATTAGTGATGAAGGGGTCAAGGTCAGGTCAGATCACGTTAAGGGAGAAAGAAAAGTTCATGGACGTATTACTTAGTTTCCTGCCGAACAGTAAATATACAATGTTTGTACAGATAGGAGGAGACAACCTAGGAGGAAGGGTTAAATATCAGTGCCTGTGTGAAAAGCTTTTTGTCTAATGCAGCTGTATTGATCCTCTTGGGAAGAATAAACTTGGTTAAGCTTTCATAGTGTCCATTGAGTTTTTTACTCTGAGAAATAGAACCTAACACTACCGAAAAAATATAAAGTCAACATGTAACATTTTAAAAGATTTTACTGAGTTACAGTTCATTTAAGTCTTACTCGCATTGGCTACGGAGAGTGTGATCACACAGTCATGTGGAACAGCTGGTGCGCTCATGCATTGTTCAGTGTTGCTTGCCTCGTAGCGAGCATAGAAGGCATTTAGCTCATCTGGTTGGCTTGCGTCACTGGGCAGCTCGCGGCTGGGTTTCCCTTTGTAATCCGTAATAGTTCGCAAGCCCTGCCACATCCGACTAGCGTCAGAGCCGGTGTAGTAGGATTAATCTTTGTCCGTTATTGAAGCTTTGCCTGTTTGATGGTTCATCAGAGGGCATAAAGGGATTTCTTAGAAGCGTCCGGATTAGTGTCCCGATCCTTGAAAGCGGCAGCTGTAACCTTGTGCTCAGTGTGGATGTTACCTATAGTCCATGGCTTCTGGTTGGTATGTACATAGTCACTGAGGGGACATGATGTTACATGATGTAAGTGTAACAGGGTAATTTGACTTTTTTCTTTGAAATTCAGTTGATTTCAAGTTAGCAAAAAACAATGTGTTTACTCAACTTGAAATTCACAACCATGAAGTCACATCTACTGAAGCAACATAGCAGTTGTGTTGACTAAAAATGTCAAGTTTTGATAATTACAAGTTATCAAATTGTCTTAGCTGATTCAACTTGGTTTCATAAGTTAAGAACTACATGTTTACTCAACTTAGTCAAATCTACTGAAGTAACATAACAGTTGTATTAACTAAAAAGGACCTCATTAGAATAATACCCAGCATGCTATGCAACCATACATTTTTAACATTTACATTTTAGTCATTTAGCAGACACTTTTATCCAGAGCGACTTCAGTTAGTACATTCAACTAAGGTAAATAAGAACCACATGTGAAAAAGTAACTTGTCAAAGGTTTCTGTAACTGTCATTGTAGTTAAAGTGGTCTCTTTATTGGTCGATATAATCTAGTGCACTGTCTAGTCTACTTAACTTGATAGTAAGTTAGGTTATTTGAAAATGGAGGCTAGATATTGCTATTAAAACATTTGGTGCACGTTAGTATAACTAGAACATTTCATTGTTTATAGCCATTAATACTTGAGGGAACTTTTTAACTTCAAATAATAAGTTGAAACAACGAATGTTTTATAAACAGTACTGTTACTGGTAGTGTTTGCATTTGTGTTGAATGTGCTCTGGGATTGATTGTGTTTGTCTGCTTGTTTCTAGGTAACACAGTGATTGAGCGCATCGGTACCCCTCCCTTTAAAAGAGGAGCACATGGGGAGCTTCTCTTTTGGGCAAAATACGTCCTCCTTCCTCTCTCCGCTGTGATCCAGAAACTGATAAGTGGTCGAGGAGTGTATCATTTTGATTGTAGGCAAGCGGAAGAGGGTCCTCCCCTCCTCGATATATCCACTGTTCATCAAGGATCCTCATGTGTATCCTACACAGAAGAGTTTTGAAATCTGCCACACACCCTTTTAACTTTTACTGCCTCAGAAACCCGGATCCGGGAGCACCCCCCACCCCCCACACACTGATTAGCATAGATAGCATAGCTTCAGAAGTAGATAGTAGCATCTAAATATCATTAAATCACAAGTCCAAGACACCAGATGAAAGATACAGATCTTGTGAATAAAGCCACCATTTCAGATTTTTAAAATGTTTTACAGGGAAGACAAAATATGTAAATCTATTAGCTAAACACGTTAGCAAAATACACCACTATTCTAACTCCATCAGTTTCTTACTCCTTCAGGTGCTATCACCAATTCGGCTCAACTAAGATATTGATAGCCAATAACCTATAAAAAAAACCATCAGATGACAGTCTGATAACATATTCATGGTATAGGATAGTTTTTGTTAGAAAAAAGTGCATATTTCAGGTAGAAATCACAGTTTACAATTGCACCGACCATCACAAATCCACTAGAATTACTAGATAGAGCAACGTGTATGACCAATTTACTCATCATAAAACATTTCATAAGAATAGACAAAGCATAGCAATGGAAAGACCCAGATCTTGTGATTCCAGACAATATTTCAGATTTTCTAAGCGTTTTACAGCGAAAACACAATAAATCGATAAGTTAGCATACTACATGTGAAAACGTTACCAGAGCATCGATTCCAGCCAAAGAGCGCTATAACGTAATCACCGCCAAAAGATATTAATTTTTTCACTAACCTTCTCAGAATTCTTCCGATGACACTCCTGTAACATCATTTTACAACATACATATACAGTTTGTTCGAAAAGGTGCATATTTAGCCATACAAAACCGTGGTTACACAATGAAAATACTAGGAAATCAAGCCTCAATATGTCTGACGTCATCTATCAGAGTGATCTAGTTTAATTAAAAGCTAATCATATACTTGACTAAAAAATACAGGGTTGACAGGAATCGAAAGACAAATTAGTTCTTAATGCAACCGCTGATTTACATTTTTAAAATTATCCTTACTTTTCAATACAGGGTTGGCCAAGTGAAGCTATACAAAACAAAATGGCGAAAAATGCGTTTAAAATATTTCGACAGAAACACGGTTTATCATATTAAATATTGCTTACTTTGAGCTGATCTTCCATCATATTCTTGGGCAATGTATCCTTTCTATGTTATAAACGTCTTTTGGTCGATAGATGTCCTCTGTCCTTCGAAATGTCCACTAACAACGACCGAGACCGCGAAACGTTCCCAAAGCTAGAAAGTGCACGACAAATAAATTCCTCAGAATCGCACTAAACGGATATAAATTGCTATAAAACGTTTCAAATTAACTACATTATGATGTTTTTAACAACTATAACGACTGAAAACATGACCGGAGAAATATAGCTGGTTAGAAAACGATTTGGAACGAGACAGGTCCGATGGCCTTCACGCTTGAGGCGCACGTTGAGAAAGAGGGGTCTCTGTACATTTTTGTCATTTATAATGGCTGTGAACGTCCCATCGAGTTCATTGAAAACGTGATGACGTACAGACACCCAGAGGAAGACGTAGGTAGTGTCGGTTTCTTCATAGCATTCACTGTGGCCTTATAAACAGACCCCAGATCAGAGGTAAAAATTTCTGAAATCTGAACCCTGTCATGAAAAGTGCTGTAAAAATTGTTCTGTACCACTCAGAGACAAAATTTCAACTCCTATAGAAACTATAGACTGTTTTCTATCCAATAATAACAATAATATGCATATTGTACGATCAAGAATTTAGCACGAGGCAGTTTAATTTGGAAATGTAAAAAAAAAAATAATGCTAACAGCTCCCCCTATTGACAAAAGGTTAATCAGCGTTTGTTTTGTCAGAGGGGAAATACATGCACACATTTAAAAACAATATGCTACTTTTTATTGTTTTATCTATAAAATGTATTGCACAACTAACTTCATCTGTTTTGATGAATTTAGACATTTAGTTTTGGATCCACCCCTGTAAATGTAATTTGCCTAATGAAGAGCGAGTGGAGAAGGACCGTCTCATTTCAAGCAAGGACATTTCCATCCTTGTTCACTCTCTTCGCTGACTCTCCTCAATTACCTTTGACCTTTTTCAAAAGGAGGCAAGAGAGGATGGAGGAGAGAGGACACAGGACACAGGAGTGAGGAAATCAAATTAATAAAAGGACATTGAGTTTTCTGGATGCAAGCCAAGCCAGGTCAGGGAGAGATAGTCAGTGCTGTACTCCAAGCTGCCATGTTTTTTGATGATCTTGGTAAGGTATTAAAGTCAAGTATATTGTTTGTTTCTTGGCGTGGCGCCTTGGAGGCCAGTCAGGTAAAGCGCTACATTCTTGAACATATTTTAATCTTTGTGTGTTTAAAGGGGAAGGCTTCCATTTGTATAAATTGCCTTGAGCCTCAGCCATTTAGTAGTTAACTTGCTGTATATTAATATTGAAGCTTTGTGTGGCTTGACTGTGTGCTGTGCCTTTTCACTAAAACCTAACTTGAGTGCTATGTGTTCACTAAGGAGGAAATTCCAATATGTATATACACTAGATGACTGATAGGGGGTGCAGTGTTGAAGCCATCGTGCCTCCATCTTGGCACTCCCACACCATGTAAAAAATATTTTGGAAGCTATTTAAATGCATTTGTTGATGTTTAAATTTGCTTTTGCCATATTTATTCTATTACAGACACCTTTCTGCATACTTTTAAATGATATTATGTGAGCTGAACATAAACATTAACACTAACTAACACAACAACTAACACTAAGTGACAGTCATAAATGCATGTTGGTATTACTGACGGTGGCTCCCGATAGTGGCTAATCTTTAACATGATGCAAATTGTAAAATAAAATGGAGAAAAGCGAAAAGCCTAGGGATACAATTAAAACATTCTAAAGCTCATAAATCAACTTCACAGATTCGGCCCCACAGAAGCCTATAGCTTGGGTCTCCAAATTAATTCCCGCAAATTATTAGGGCATATAATAAAAATTCGGAATAATGGCACAGCTATTTATAGCCTACTTTACTATTGAAAAGGGGCTGCATTATATGTAATGTTGATATGATTTCAGTTTGCTTTCAATGACTGGTTTCACATTAGTCTCCAGGAATCATAACAAAAAATTATCTAAAACAACTGCTATGTGTAACGGCAGATTTCCTCCTCTTCGTCTGAAGAGGAGGTGTAGCAGGGATCGGACCAAAGCGCAGCGTCGTTAGTGTTCATCATGACTTTAATTAAGACAATAAACGTGAACACTACAAAATACAAAAACAACAAATGTGAAAAACCGAAACAGTCCTATCTGGTGCATAGACACAAAGACAGAAGACAACCACCCACAAAACCCAACACAAAACAGGCTACCTAAATATGGTTCCCAATCAGAGACAATGAGAAACACCTGCCTCTGATTGAGAACCATATCAGGCCAAACAACAAACCCAACATAGAAACACAACACATAGATAACCCACCCAAATCACGCCCTGACCACACTAAAACACAGAAAATACAAAAGAACTATGGTCAGAACGTGACACTATGTGTAGTTACAATCCCCTTCTCCAAATGGATTACTCATTTACCTAGATCTTACCAATAGTGCTTATCAATTTAAATGATCAATTCAAATGTAGCCTACATCTTGCATCATTCCATTCCAATGTACCTTTCTTTCCTCTGTCATGTCCGTGTAGTTGTTCCTGAGGGTCGCTAGCATTAGTGGATCATATTAGGCTAAGGTTGTGCAATAATTTGGGACATGTAGCCTATTTGAATCATTATGGAATATGGCAACTTTCCGTGTAAATCAAACCAGTCTATTCTTATTCATCAATATATTTTGTGCGTACCAGTTGATGCTGGAACAGAGACAAATATGCATATATTTACTGTAAATGGCATTCTTTCTTTGATCCCTATATTCTGAACCTGTTCTCTAGGTGTATTCTAGTGAGTCTGTCGATACAATTCTAATTAAAGGTATACCAAATATTAAGTTCTGCTTTTCTGATGTATCAAATACTTATGTCATGCAATAAAATGCTAATTAATTACTTAAAAATCATACAATGTGATTTTCAGGATTTTTGTTTTAGATTCCGTCTCTCACAGTTGAAGTGTACCTATGATAAAAATTACAGACCTCTACATGCTTTGCAAGTAGGAAATCCTGCAAAATCGGCAGTGTATCAAATACTTGTTCTCCCCACTGTATATATATTTTTTACGACAACTACAAATAAGTGCAATCCCAAAGTGTACTGACCAGATACTGTACCTAACCTAGGTTTCATACCATTATGACCACTCAATCCTTCCAAACTTACACTTCACCTCACTCAATCCTCATCTATGTTTCAGCTGAATTTCTGTCAACATGGCCAGTCATGGTCTAGAATACCACAGTAGCTTTCCGGCCCATGCCTCAATACTCTGGTACCCCAGAGGAAATTTCCGTAATACCCAGCTGTAAAAAAACGATCAATCATAGAGCCATGCATCTAAGCCTCTGTGGATGAGTCTGTCTGCTAAGCAAATAGGTAATGTAGTGTAAATAATGATTCAAAATCTCCAGGATTATCCCCCATGCTTTTAATGTGGGGCTGCGGACCATCGAGAGCAAACTGAGCAGAATACTAAAGAGACTTTGAGCAAAGAGACTTGCTTAATGAGATTAAGGGCAACTTTTCCACAGAGGGTTTATCCCCGTCTTCTCTATTATCACCCTACATGTTTCATTTCCCAAAGCAAGCCTGTCACACAGCTTAGTGCTGAAATAATTTTCCATTATTAATTGAGTTGGAGAGATGCCCCTTCTTAAACAGCGCTGACCACACTTTAATGTCTATGCTATCTAGGAGTGTTTTTATACATTTTAACCGTTTACTGAGTTTGTCTTGCGGCTAATTGAAATGACCTCATCCTAAGGTCCTATTTGTAAGGAATTGGAGGTCTTAACCTACGGTCCATCATACATCTCTTGATTCACATTCCCTAATTTTAAGTACTTGCAAACATTGCTCGCTAAATGCTTGTAATTATCTCACCTTCAATTTCGAGAAGGAGAGTACCACATAATTTCTCTGAAACAGCCCCAAAATGTAATATAATCCGTAGGTGCTATTTGCAAAGCATGGACGAGGGTGGCCTTGTGGCTTTGTGAAGAAGTCACTTGATTGTCCTGGACTGAACTGAGAACATGACACAAGCAGTAAATCAGCAATCAGCAAACAATTCTGGAAACAATTTTCACTTGTTCGAGTTAAAGTGTAGTACACATTTTTCCTGCCAGACCTAGAAAACAAAACAAACCAATGCCACTTTTGTAAGTACTGTACACTGTGAATAAGTGAGGATAGAAAGATAATGTGAGTGGCCTTTACCTGCTACATAGAGCATGTTTTTTTGAGAGCAGAGAGGAGCAGAAGAGAAGAGCATCTTTATTCTAGTTTGCCTACAGTACCGTACAACATTCATTGATTATTGTAAGTACAATAATAATAATAATAATAATAACAGTTTTTAGCAAGTACTCATTAAATTGTTGCTAGTGGTTGTACTAAAACATCCTGTAATTTCACAAATTGCTTATGTTTACATTGTAAGCCTAGCTAGTCAATGTATTTAGCTAGCTAGTAGAAGCATTTCCTCATCGGTTGATGGCTATGCCAGACGTCCCGATGGCTATAATGTAGCAGGTCCGTATGTGTTTACACAGGCAGCCCAGTTCTGATATTTTTTCAATAATTTGTCTTTTCACCAGTCAGATCAGCTCTGAAATCTTATGTGAAAAGATCTGATGTGATTTGTCAAGAGACCAATTAGTGGAATAAAGATCAGAATTGGGTTTCCCTGTCAAGCCCTGACCGTAGATTGCTTTGTATGTTTCTATTTTTTGTTTGGTCAGGGTGTGATGTGGGTGGGCATTCTATGTTTGTATGTCTAGGTTTTGTATTTCTATATTTTGGCCAGGTATGGTTCCCAATCAGAGGCAGCTGTCTATCGTTGTCTCTGATTGAGAACCATACTTAGGTAGCCTGTTTTCCCACTGTTAGTTGTGGGTGGTTATTTTCTGTTTAGTGTTTGTATCACCTGTCAGAACTGTTTCGGTTATTCCTTTTGTTATTTAGTGTTCAGTTTCGAATAAATAATATGAACACGTATCACGCTGCACCTTGGTCCTCACCTTCTTCTTCTGAATGCCGTTACATTCCCTGTGTAAACGCAACCTAAGAGCCAAATATGCCAATTGTATGCCAATTAGCATTTATATGGATGGCTCTTAGGAGCAATCACATACTGCAGATGCCCACCAATAGCAGAGAGGGACTTCCCTCTCCTCTGTCTGATTGCCCATGGTGATATGCTGATGAGAGGAGTGATGAGTGTCCAATAAGGAGTCTGACAACCTCAGGGTCATTGGCACTTTTCATCTAAATTTCCCCTCCATTGGCAGCCTTCCCACAGGTAGATAAGCATCAGGCATAGATGCCCTATTGCTTACCTCTGTAGCGCTGAAGGGAACTGTAGACTTACACGGATATTATTTTTCAAAAAAAATCTGTGTGGCATGTAACAACGCCAAAATCCAGTTTCCACATCAAGATTCCTGTATTCTGAGTAAGAAAATAGCAGGGCCTTTGAGGAGACCTCTGTGATTTAGTCAATATATTTCATATCACTGGCGGAGATGAGTGATGATTAGGCCCATTCAATACCTCACTGTGCCCAAATATGTGTCTGATAGCTCGGAGGCCTCGCTGCTCCAGCAGAATGAGTATTTCAGCTAGTTTTCTCAGCTCAGAGAGTGGGCTTTTTTTCCAGGGTTTGAATAAAATTGATCTCTGCTGGGTGAGTTTCTGGTCCCAGTGCTTTGTATTGGAGAAAATGTGGGCCATGCGGAGTGCATCAGAGGTCCTGAGGAGAGAAAATAAATCACGGAAAGACTTCAAGCATGCATTTTGGAAAGGGGGCGGAGATAGAGAGAAGCCTCTCAAAGCCACTAATACACTACTGAGCAGTGGATACATCAAGAAAATATTAAGTGGGAAGGGAGAGGGAGATGGTGAAGTGGAGGGTAAGACCAGATCACACATGATGTTACTTCACAAGGTCTCAGTGACTCGGAGAAAGAACTGATAATGAACAGCTTTTTGAGATACTGACTGTGGGATGTTTGGAAAATATGGAAACACAGAATGATGGACAGCCGGGTGCAGCGCCCCTCTGTCTCTCTACATGTAGGCCATCTATCTGATACTGTCTGGTCCAAACGAGTATGACATTGTTGCCGTCCGTAGCATTAAATGCAAGGGAATCCAGCGAGCATTTGGCCTCCCTTCACACACGAGCGCAAACAGAAATCAGAACCATGGACAGCCACATCATATTTAGCTTATGTTGATTGGACTAAATCATTTTTGGTATCTTTTAGTTGTCAATGTATTAGACTAAGCAGAGGTGATTTGATGATGTTGAAATGTTGAAGTTGAAATGGTGCTGGAATAGTGGAGGCAGCTCCTGTTTTCTTTGTGACTTGCAGTAACTCTCTGTGGTTCTAAATCAATAGTTGTTTAGTGATCTGAAAATGTCTGGAACATTAACTTGCTTGACCATGCTGTAGGTCATGTAACTGTCTATTACATGCAATATGTGTCATGGACTTCTCCGGACAGAGGTTGCTATCCCGTTTTGTGATAAAACAAAGGTGTGGTTGAATTGATTCTGCCACTGTCTTCTTATTGTCTTTGCCTTCAGGCCTATATATCACGATCAAAAGGCATATGAATTAACAGCAAACAACACAGCTATGACAACACATACAGTTTAGGTTGTTATATGTTTTTTTGAGGGGGGGGGCATGGTTTCCCCAGTGATTTTATCCACTCACTGCTACCGGTCTCCATACGTGTCCAGTGTCCATCACTCACCCATCATGATGTCCTTGGTAACAGACTGCAGCACCACATACTCAAACATGTTCTCCACCAGGATGAACATGGAGAAGTCCTCAAAGATCAGCTCCTGGAAGCTAGGTAAGGTAGGAGAGGTTACAGACTGTTGAGGGAATACAATGTTAATCCTTGAGTCAGATGACAGACAGAGCATTACCAGTTCTACAACGACTGAACCTACATTCATTACCAGAAGCTGACTCCAGTCCAAGGACAGGAAGGACAGCAGTGTAGTTATTATATCTATAAATTGACTACATAACTATTCTTCAAGTGAGAACACACACATGCTACGGGGATCAATGGCCTACAATGCAATGGGGCAGCTGGCCACTACCTGTGGCCAATCCCAAATTCTCAGCTCATAGCCAATCAGATGCTGATCTCAGGTAGGCTAGACTGGGGTAGACTAAAGGCTTGGATATATACCATTCAGAGTGTTATTTAAAGCCATGGCATTAGCTTGGACAGTGGCCACAGAGAACAAAATGTCATCCCCTGGCAGTGCTCAAGCAGGATTGTAAATATCCACTGGCTGGGTTAATGAGGTGTGCCATGCATGTGGGCCTATATTTATTTTTGGACGCACTCATGCCAGGTACAACATCGGTCTCTGTTTCTGACAATGGCTTTTTAATAGATTATTAAAATCGTTGGGGACTAGGGAAATTGGTAAATGAGGATGTGAGGTGTAACTAAGGGATCAGAGTTGGACACAAAGCCTGAACAATAGAGTTTAACTACCTGCTGTAATAATGTTTGTGAGTATACATTTTGCCTTAACAAAAGTAACACCTCTTGGGTGTCTTTTATGGCCCTAATAGGCACTTAAACACCATGGCACTCATCCATTTGCTACCCTCCTGGCTCAAGCATATAAACATTAACAGGTCAAGGTTATTATTGTTTTGTGTTTGTATATTCGTTTTTATTTCTCTTAGTTTTTCAAATAAAATGTTTAATTCAGTTTAGTTTCAGTTAGTTTTTAGACCTGATTTGCTTGTTTCTATTTAGGTTAATTTGTATAAAAATATTTATATTTTGTTTTTATATTATTTCGTTTCAGTTTTAGTTTTAGTTTGAGCGCTCTGAGGGTCGCGTGTTCAAAATTAAACTGTTTGATTATTTCGTTTTAGTGTTAGGGACAGAAAGCATGTGTGGGTAGCCAGGACGCTCAAGATCCACTGCGAAATTTGCCATCCTTCCAGGTAAGCAGACTGTGAGAGGTTGTTAGCGTGGGAGGCTAGGAGCCATTTGGGTTGTATAGTTTTTTGTTTGTTTTTTGGGATGTCACTTCTTGCAACTGGTGGGCAGTAATACATAAGGTAATGGGTCAGGTCATGGGTTGGGTTAACCCTTCTCATGACTCCAATGCTACATAGAGTTTTTTTGTGTAACACAGCTTCGAACCGACAGTTTTTTTTAGTTCTATCCCAAGTTTCCATTAGCTCAGGAAGTTCAATGCAAAACACCTCTGTGGGAATATGTGTTAAAATGGCACACAGTAAGTGTATCTTTTATATTTGTAAAATACTTTTGGGGAGATAAGAAAGTATAATTGTGGAAGTTTCCTAAACCGCATTGCACTCTGTAATTATTAATGGTTAGATAGAGCGTCGGGACAGCTGTACAAATTAGCCCCGCTGTGGTCAATAGTTGAAATGAGAACCCAATGGTTGTACAGCCTTGGGTTTTCAAGAGCTAAGGTTATATTAGGTTTAAATTATAAAGTCAATATCAATGTGACTTGGATTTAAAAGGAATAGCGTTGAGACTGGTGCAAAGAATATGGTGGAAGGAATCTCTCTTGCCCATGTTTACACCAATCCAATGCTTTTAAACTTGCATAATTTTTTACTTTTTGTCCATAGTTTAGAAAAAATAAATACATTTGAACATAATTCATGGTGATTTTTTATTTTAGTTACTGTTGGAGTCAAAGATACTAGTTTCAATATAGTTTTAGTTTTTCAAACGGATTTGTCAATTGTTTTATTTCAGTTCACAAAAGGAGAGCAAGGTAATGCTGAGAGCAAGGTATTTTATAGATGAGCCCTGTATACATATCAATACACTAGACACATCAATATACACATCAATATTCACATCAATAGACAGAAAGCAAAACACAATCATAAAAAAACATTTACATTCTTCAGTAAAACGTTCCTCAATCCTCCTGAATTGCCCTAGAGGCACCAATTCATCACGTTTTAGAGATCCTTGGAGATTATTCCACAAGTAAGGTGCAAAAAACTCAAAACAGATTTACCTACTAGAACTCTATGGAGATCTCCAGAGTTAGACATCCCTGAAACCGGGTTTGGTATCTCGTATGTATGTAACAATTAAGTAAGGTACAGTGGACAATTCTGCAGGGGGGCTTTATAAAGAAAAAGAGTGCAATGCATCAATCTACAAGACTTTAAAAACGGCCAGCCTACTTTCTGATAGAGAATGCAGTGATGTATACTGAACCTATCTCCCGTAATAAAGCAGAGTACAGTGGCAGCTGCATTCATATAGACAATATTGCCATTGTCTAACCAGTATCAATGTCGACTGAATTATTTGTTTTCTGCCATTTAATGAAAGGCATGATCTATTCCTATAAAATAAGCCCATTTTAATTCTTAATTTCTTAGCTAACTCATCAACACGCTTTTTGAAAGACAGCTGTTCTTCAATCCAGATTCCCAGATAGTTATAAGCGGGGAATAGTTGACAACAACAACCTTGGAACTGTATTTCACTGTATTTAATGAAGACGTTATCTCCCGACTCCATATTATTTCCCTTCTACCTTTCCCTACGCATAAATGGTGAGACTGTATGGTCTGTTTGTGGGACTTGTTTTCATTCAATTCCTCGCCTAGAGTTATGACTTAGTGGCTATACAGCAGGTGCCAAACTTGTATGCATTTCTGATTTGAATACACACCCACCCAGTCAGTGTCCCACGTTTCCACACCTTCAGTAGTGTAAAGGCACGGATACTCCAGTAGGGTTTGCTGGCCGAGAGTACTTCGCACCTCTGAACTGAGTGCCAGACCGATTCTACATATAGAAAAAGGCGAAAATGTTGGCAGTCAGACGCCCACTGGCTGGTGGTCCCTAAAACACATTATGAGAACAGTGAATGAATGGCAGACGAACAGTCGACATTCGCTGTGCGATGTTTTCTCCTCTAGACTTCACCTAATTATCTCTAATTATCTCTATTATCTAAACTGGTTAGCAGCTGTCTGTCTGACTACCTCTGAGTCTGCCATTTTGCCAGTCTGCCAATCCACCGCTGGGCACTGCCAGACCTGCCAACTTAACATGCTTTATTGATTTACCCAGAAACAAGCACACCATGAAATTACACTAATAGGCCACCCATGATAACACACAATCAACTTGAACTAAACAACTATTATGGCTATTATGAGAATCACAATTTTCTCATTATGATCATCATCACCAACACTAACCATGTATTGTTTGTCTAATGCCACACAACAAAATATGGAAAATTAATAACTATATTTTCTCCTATACCACATGAGGAACACTGCAGGAGGTTGAGACTTGGGGGTGAAAGGGACTATGCAATATAGATAATGGAGTAGGTGGAGAAGTTTGGGGAATGATGGAAGTACTCACTCTCTGTCATTCTCTCTCTCCCCTCAGAGTGCAGAAAGAGGGAGAGATAGAAAGTCAGAAGCTACGACAGCACCACTGGACCAGCTCAACTTGGCCCACTAGCTGATACAAAATTAAAACCCCAATTTAATTAGCAGCTTTATCGTTAGCATGACTGACTTCTAGATACTGTTCAGTCTCAGTCTGTCTCTCTCTGCCAGTGGGTGGGGGCTTTGCAAGTAATTAGCTGACTGATTAATGCCTCGACTGGATACCTGCCCATGGGAAGGAAAACTGTGTAGTTCAAAAACGATAGAATTACACATGCAAAACAGTGCAGGTACTAGCAATTATCAATGGGGAGAGGTCTACATTTAAAAAAATATAATTCCAACACTATGGTTGTTCAGATTGTGGGTGTATTACAGCTGTGGAGTTAGGAAATAAAATAATTACTAACTGCCATCTGAGTCTGTCTATTGCCACAGCTTGCACCCTGTCCCCTGAGAAACCTATCTCCTCCAGCTCAGCCACCACTGTCTTAGGAAAGAAACCATGCAGGAAAATGTGTTCAAGAAGGCAAAGATGACATGGAGAGTGGATTTAGATTTCAACATGGAAAGGGTATAGGCAGCAGCTTTAGAACACTACACACTGACCTTGTATACGTGTGGTACATTGGGTTTGTTTCTCAGTGTTTTTCATTACTCCTGGCTGTTTCCATGGCATCACAGCTCAATGGCCCTGTTGACTTAGTCCCTTCTAATCAGCCTTAATTAAATCTATCGTAAATCTCAGTCAACCTTGACTGTGCTTTATTTGTGTGTGTGTGTGTGTGTGTGTGTGTGTGTGTGTGTGTTTGTGTGTGTGTGTGTGTGTGTGTGTGCTCCATATGCACATTGGTTGAATAGCGAGGTATCGTCAGTGTTCCCTTCCCATTGCAAGTCCAAAAATCCTCCATTTTGTTTATTTGTGTGTGTTTTTATTTATTGTGAATATGTCTATTTATCTGCATACCGCTATGCTTCTGACTTCAAGCCTGTTATGAAGTTTATAAGGTCTCTGAATAAAATCTGTTATCTGATGAGCTGCAAACCATTCCTTTGAAGTTCTTACAGGCACCAGAGGAACGTTGGCTAGAGTAAGTGCATGGTGCACACACCCTTCCTTTGTATTTAATCAATATCTCCCTTTATCAGCTGAGGCCTAAGGGGATGGACTGTGAATGAGAACAAATCCTCAGCATTTATGGTAAGTACTCCTTGACTGGAGGGCAGGTGAATGGTGTATGGTGTAAAAGGTTGAGTGCTCTGGAAAAGTAGAAGGCACTACCACTGCTTATCTAAAAGTGTGTCCTTAGTATATCAAACATTAGTCTATTAGTTGTCTATGAGTGTTTCTCACGACGTGTGTTTCTTTTGACAATATTTTCTGTAGACAGATGTAAATATTTGATCAGTATGTAGAAAGAAGGCAGCTTTTAAAGTTTCCAGTTTTAGCTGTAAGTACAGGATACACATGGTATACACCAATCACTGAAACGCTGACTTACAGGGTTCCTTCTCGACAGTGCAACAACATTAAGAAATAAGAAAAGATAAGAATACAAACATAAAGTAAATGGCTCAGTAGACTAGAATAAACATTTTAGCCTAAGTATAATACTGGAAGCACAATTTATAGTCCAATATTTGCACGTGTTTTGGGGAAGGGGGGATTCGGAGGAAAGTGTTTATATTGTGGAGTATTTTGCAACAATAATAAGTCTGGTAGCAACAGTTGTGATGTGTGTATAGCATGAATGTATATGTGTGTATACGTGTGTGTATGTATATGTGTGTGTGGGTGTCAGTGAGTGCATGTGTGCTAAGGTGCGGAAAGTCCATGCAAGTGGTCAGTCCAGTTCAAGTGTTCAGCAGTCTGATCTGTTGGTATCAGACCTCATCCTCCGACACCGTCTGCCCGACGGTAATGGAGGGAACAGCTCCTGACTGGGGTGTGTGGGGTTTTTGATGATGCTGCTGGTCTTCCTCAGACATTGTTCCTAGATGGGTGGGAGGACGGTCCCAGTGATGTACTGGACCATCTTCACCACACGCTGGAGGGCCTTGTGGTCATGGACAGAGTCATTCCAGTACCAGGCCATGATGGAGCCAGTCAGGACGCTCTCAATGGTGCAAGCAGTAGTACTTGGAGAGAACCCGGGGTGGCATGCCAAATTTCTTCAGCCGCATTACAAGAGTGGTGGTGTTGTTGGTCCATGTCAAATCCTCGGTGATGTGGACGCTGAGGAACTTCAAACTGCTGACTCTTTCTACTGCAGTCCCGTTGATGTGGATTGTGGCATGTTCCCTCCTCTGCTTCCTGAAGTCAACAATCAACTCCTTTGTTTTGCTGATGTTGAAGGAGAGGTTGTTGTCCCCGAGCTGACAGGGTAAAAATCTGTCGTTCTGCCCCTGAGCAAGGCAGTTAACCCACTTACCTCCCCCCTATAGGCCATTGTTGTTGGTTATCAGGCTTGCAACTGTGGTTTCATCAGCAAAACTTGATTATGGAGTTGATGTCTTGCAAAGCAATGCAGTCAAGGGTGAACAGCAGAGGGCTGAGGACACACCCCTGGGGGGCCCCTGTGTTAAGAGTCTGTGTGGAGGAGGTGCTTTCGCCAATCCTCACAGCCTGTGATCTGCCCATCAGGAAGTCCAGGTTCCAGTTGCAGAGGGTGGTGTCCAGAGCCAGGGCTCTGAGCCTGGTGTCGAGCTTGGAGGGAAGAATAGTGTTGAATGCTGAACTTTAGTCAATGAACAGCATTCTCACATAGATATTCCTCTTGTCCAGATGTGTTAGGGCCATGTGAATAGCGATGGAAATGGCATCTTCCGTGGATCTGTTGGAGCAGTGGGCATGTCACCTTGTTTTTCTTGGACACTGGGGTGATGGTGGTCTCCTTGAAGCAGTTGGGGACTACAGCCTGGGACAGGGACAGGTTGAAGATGTCAGAGAAGACCCCCACCAGCTGATCAGCACACACTCTGAGGATGTGGCCAGGGATGCCGTCTGGGCCGGCGGCTTTGTGAGCATTTACTCTTTTGAGAGTTTTCATCACGTCAGCCTCGGTGAGCAAAAACACCTGGTTAAGCTGCAAGAGTCTTCCTGGATGGCTCGGTATTGTCTGTCCCGAAGAGAGCGTAGAATGTGTTAAGCTTGTCTGGGAGGAAGGCTTCGGGGGGCACCACAGCTGGATTTGCCTTTGTAGTCTATGATAGTCTGTAGTCCTTGCCACATGCGTTGCGAGTCTGAGTTGTTGAACATCAATTTATGTTTGAGTATGTATGGTCTTTTTGCATCCCTAATGAATTTGCGGAGCTCGTACCTGCTTGCCTTGTATGCGTCCTGCGTCACTGAGTCATCGGGGTTCGTTCTGCTGACATTAAATGCTGCAGTACAGGCTTTCAGCATGGTATGGATATGTCCATTCATCCAGGGTTTTTGGTTGGGGTATGTTCGGATCGTTATTGTGGGTAAAGCATCATCAACACAATTCCTAACGAAGCATGTGACTAACGATGTATCTTTGAACATATTCCAATCTCTATTCTCAAAATAGTCCTGCAGCATTGAATCTGCCTCCTCTGTCCAGCGCATCACTATTCTCTGTGTTGGTGGCTGCCTCTTGAGTTGCTGCTGCTTGTAGGCGGGGAGTAGGAACAGAGAGGCTTGATCTTAAGGGTAGGCTTTGTCAAAGAGGTGGGGCTTTATGAGGGACTGAAAGATGGTCATGGACTCAGAGTCACAGATGGCTAGAGGGAGTTCCAGAGCCTAGGATAAACCCTGGAGAAGGCCATGTTGCCGAAGCTCTGGAGCTTCAACGTGGGGATGACAAGGTGGCCTGCTGTTGTGGAATGGAGTGCGCGAGGGGCGGAAGTAGTTTGCTGACAATGGAGAACAGAGTCCTAGTTCTTATTGGAGCTGTTGGAGAAGTAGGCAGACCTGGCAGCACTGAGGGCATCTCTGTAGGTGAAGAGGTGGAGTTTGTGGGCTTCAGCATGGTCAGTGAGCCCAGACTTCCTGCTCAGGTGCTCCAGGCGGCCAGCTTGCTTCAGGGAGCACATGTTGGTGATACTTTTGAAGAATTTGTTAAAAACGTGCTTGGTTAAAATGAATTCCCTCGGTATATGGTGGAGTCTGCATTTTAGCATCAGAAGCTCACAGGTCAGGTGAACAGGAGATCAAGATGTTTTCAACTTCTGTACACCTTCGTCAGGTTTTTAATTAACAAAAATTAAGGATACTTTTATACATTTAAAAATGTCCTCTATTGATTCAGGGAGCAATCAGAATGAGAATACAAAACTTAATTGGTAAATTAGTTGCACAAATCTGACCAATCACATCATGTTTAGCTTTGCATTCCCATTATGATTGGTTGTTGAACTCATATAGGAGACCATTTGAAATATATAAAAGCCTCCTTAAGTTTTCATTCTGCGAACTCTAAAGGGCTGGTTTCAAGCGCAGGGCGCAGCATGTGTTTATTGTGAAGGACCACAGGAGGCAGGTAGGTGGGTCCAGGGGTAGGCAGAAGGTCATACACAGGGGTCCAAAAAGGCAACAGTACAGGCAGGGAAAAGGATAGTAACGTCATACAGGAGCTCATGCAATAGGTTGATAACAGGAAATCCGATAGCCTAAAGTATAGGCAGGGAAAACTATCATACACGGGAGGATTAAATTACAGGGGGGAAAAACCAGTGCTCCAAACAGCAGTGTATCACAAAACAAACAATTCCTCACAATGATGGCGTGCAAAGAACTGAACTAAATAGGTGTGATAATGACATACAGGTGTGTGAACAGGTGATCAGAATTCAGGTGATTGGGATCTGGAGAGTGAGGTACGTTCAGGGGATCTATGTGTTTGAGAGTGAGTTGGAAGCAGACTTTACAACTACGCATATTTTGGAAATTTTTTACTTCACTACATTCCAAAAGAAAATAATATACTTTTTACTCCATATGTTTTCCCTGACACCCAAAAGTACTCATTACATTATGAATGCTTAGCAGGACCGGAAAATGGTCCAATTAACACACTTTCAAGAGAACATCCCTGGTCATCTCTACTGCCGCTGATCTGGTGGACTCACTAAACACAAATTATTAGTTTGTAAATTATGTCTGAGTGTTGGAGTGTGCCCCCTGGCTATCCGTAAATAAAATAAAAACACGAAAATTGTGCCGTCTGGTTTGCTTAATATAAGGAATTTCAAATGATTTATACTTTTACAATTGATACTACTTAGGTATATTTTATCAATTACATTTACTTTTGATACTTAAGTATATTTAAAACCAAATACTTCAGACTTTTATTCAAGTAGTATTTAACTGAGTGACTTTTACTTGAGTAATTTTCTATTATGGTATCTTTACTTTTACTCACATTCATTTGTTAAAAATACTAAAAACATAATTCCACTTTGACATTATGGGGTGACACAATCTCAATTTAATCAATTTTCAGGCTGTAACACACCAAAATGTATGCCTCATCAAAACTTTATCTCAGCGATCTACTGACAGTTCTTCGGACGTCATGGTAAAGATTCTGCTCTGACATGCACTGTCAACTGTGGGACCTTATATAGACAGGTGTGTTTATGTCTAAATCATGTTCAAAAAATTGTGTTAGCCACAGATATACGCTGCCATGTCCATCAGGCGTTGGCAAACACCTCAGACAGGCTGGTCTCATAGACAGCAATCCGGCACACTCAAGTTAGTAAGATACTGTATGTTACGTTTGGTATGGTTACATAAAAAATGAAAGGAGGGTGGTTGGTCGGAGCAGGGGTGGGTGGGCGTATAACGCGAACGTCTAGCAGTTTTGTGTTCAAATCTCATCACGGTCAACATAAGAATTTTTGCTAATTAGCAACTTTGGAAATATTTAGTACTTTTTAAGCTACTTTTCAATTACTTGGCATGTTACCTAACCCTAACCTTAACCCTGTAACCTAACTCTTAACCGTAACCTTAACCACGTTAGCCACTTGGCTAACATTAGCATTAGCCATCTAGCTAATGTTAGCCATAACACATTGGAATTAGTAACATATCATACGTATTGAAAATTCATAACATACTGTACAAATAGCAATTTATAACATATACAAATTGTAATTCGTAACATATCATACGTAGTGGATGATGGACATCAACAAATTAATACCATATCAAACGTAACATATCATACTAATTTGAGTGTTCCAGATTTTAATTTACTATGTTACGTCTACTACTGAGTCTAGGTTGCGTCAGATGGGACAAAAGGTGATTACTAATAAGACAGTACATCACAAGTGTTTAGTAATATCATCCTTTCAATACATGTGTCACTCATCAATTGTTCCTCATTTTTCTACAGATGGGCAGGAGAGATGCTTTTCCAATGGAGTTCTCTGACTGAAAGACAGGTTAATACTGATGTCTGAGTTGAGAGAGACCTAGCACAGAGCATTAAAATTATACAACACACATCTCTTACTTTTTATCGTCTTTTGTTATTATTGAATCGAATGGTACTGTCACGACTTCCGCCGAAGTCGGTCCCTCTCCTTGTTCGGGCAGTGTTCGGCGGTCGACGTCACCGGCCTTCTAGCCATCACTGATCCATTTTTAATTTTCCATTGGTTTTGTCTTGTCTTCCTACACACCTGGTTCCAATCCCATCAATTACATGTTGTGTATGTAACCCTCTGTTTCCCCTCATATCCTTGTCGGAGATTGTTTGATTGTATGAGATGTGTATAGTTGATGTTGGTGTGCGACGGGTTTTGTACCCACTTTTGTTATTTTGTACATTTTGGTTTTGGGAGTTTTATCAGCATTTATTAAACAACTCTGTTTTTACCAAGTTCGTTCTCCTGCGCCTGACTTCCCTGCCACCAACACGCACCCTTTACAGGTACTATCAATGGGGGGGCACTGCTTCTACAGCATTATGTGAAGTATAGTTTATTCTACACGGAACTGTTACAATTGAAAGTTATCTAAACACTTTGTTTAGAATTTCTACATAAGTTTATACATTTTACTTTTCTCATATTTTCTCAGTTGCAAAAAAAAGATCAGTAGCCTACAGAGTGGCATGAGAAGAGTGCCATCCTCCTGCATCTCACATTTACCTGTAGTTATTTTGCCTGCTGGACCCATAGGTTAAGGCAAATTCTGGCATATCCAGGATGGAGTGTCACCCCTTCTGCCACCTAACTGAACCTGTCTCTAACTGGTAATACATCACCCACTGGCGACTTGAAGACAGAACATCACTCACCCGTGCGTGTCAGTGTGTGGTTAGACACCCAAATCCTTAGATTTGGCCAAATAGACAAGTCATGGCCGCTAGCATTTCTTAATGAGCAATGATGAAAAACAAGGCCAAATCAGTAAGTGGAGTTGCCCGTCAATGTAGTTAAGAAGGATTTTTGGACTTGAAACCCAGTGAGATTCTGGTGCGAAGAAGAAAACGCTGAAGTCAATATTTCTTAATTAAACATTTTTATTTAACCTTTATTTAACTAGGCAGGTCAGTTAGAACAAATTATTATTTACAATAATGGCCTACCAAATGCCAAAAGGACTCTTGCGGGTATGGGGGTTGGGATTACAAATATAAATATAGGACAAAACACACATGACAAGAGAGACAACACAACACTACATAGAGACCTAAGATGACAACATAGCATGGCAGCAACACATGACAACATGGTAACAACACAACATGACAGCACCACATCATGGTAGCAGCACAAAACAGGGTACAAACATTGTTGGGTACAGACAACAGCACAAAGGGCAAGAAGGTAGAGACAATACAATATGACAAAAAAATATTTATCAATTCAATTACATAATACAGTTACAACATAAACAAGACAGCCTGTAGCAGGTTTATTATCAGCCTGGGCTGCCTAGTGGTCACTGTTCTATTCTGCTGTCAAAAGACAGCGATCACTATCGGCTGTCCAGGCTGATCTCTTATCAAAATGCCTCCATTCATTCCATTATAGACTACTTTTTTGGCAATGTAATAGTGTCACCTTGTGGAATTATAATTATTTGCACTACAAAATTGATACTACTGTACTTGTTTATAAGTTATATGGTGACATATTGCTATAAAAGCTTATTGTTGTAACATGTAGGCCTACACATTTTTTTGTTGAACTGAGTGTGTCTTGCAACCTGTCAGAGGCAGCAAGATGCAATGCATCCAGCCTCCAGGAAAGCTATGAGAAAAAGAAAATGTATGCCAGGGATGGGCAAAATCAGCAATCATCATGAGGGACCACAGTGGCTTGCAGGTCTGCATACCCACATCCATACCCACACATGCAGTCAGAGCCGGCTCTAGCCTTTTTTGCTGCAACTCCACACATTCTGCAACTCCACACATTCTGTCATAGGGCAATTTTATAACACATTTTCTACAATTCTACTCATTTTGCCATAGGGTGGAGAGAAATTTTTGCAGTTTTGAATATGATATCAATTGGGTCCCCCAGTCGGTAATTTGACCATGATTATTTATTATGAAGTTTAGATAGATGGCAAGACTAATCAATATAAAAAAATGTTAGCTGACATGGGCTAATTGAGTGACTGACATAAGATAAAAAATGCTGATACACAACCAAATTTCGAGATTGCATATTCTGTATTCTACTATTCTAACTCTCAACATTAAGTTGAGACCCTGACTGAGTTCTTTAAAAAAAAACTAGACCTTGTGATAACTGGTGGGGAGAAACGGCCTCCTCCCCTGATCAGTCATGGCATGCATCAACCAATAGTTGAGTGTGATGCCTTCCTGGGAAGAGGACCTATTGTCACAGATGGGGGGTGATATGTGCCAGAATTAAGCCTGGGCAACCGTGCCATTGTGTGGCTGTCACCAACCATTGAACGTCTGACTGACATGACATGATACCAACACTTTACTAACGTACAGTGGGGCAAAAAAGTATTTAGTCAGCCACCAATTGTGCAAGTTCTCCCACTTAAAAAGATGAGAGAGGCCTGTAATTTTCATCATAGGTACACTTCAACTATGACAGACAAAATGAGAAAAAAAAATCCAGAAAATCACATTGTAGGATTTTTTATGAATTTATTTGCAAATTATGGTGGAAAATAAGTATTTGATCACCTACAAACAAGCAAGTTTTCTGGCTCTCATAGACCTGTAACTTCTTCTTTAAGAGGCTCCTCTGTCCTCCACTCGTTACCTGTATTAATGGCACCTGTTTGAACTTGTTATCAGTATAAAAGACACCTGTCCACAACCTCAAACAGTCACACCCCAAACTCCACTATGACCAAGACCAAAGAGCTGTCAAAGGACACCAGAAACAAAATTGTAGACCTGCACCAGGCTGGGAAGACTGAATCTGCAATAGGTAAGCAGCTTGGTTTGAAGAAATCAACTGTGGGAGCAATTATTAGGAAATGGAAGACATACAAGACCACTGATAATCTCCCTCGATCTGGGGCTCCACGCAAGATCTCACCCCGTGGGGTCAAAATGATCACAAGAACGGTGAGCAAAAATCCCAGAACCACACGGGGGGACCTAGTGAATGACCTGCAGAGAGCTGGGACCAAAGTAACAAAGCCTACCATCAGTAACACACTACGCCGCCAGGGACTCAAATCCTGCAGTGCCAGACGTGTCCCCCTGCTTAAGCCAGTACATGTCCAGGCCCATCTGAAGTTTGCTAGAGAGCATTTGGATGATCCAGAAGAAGATTGGGAGAATGTCATATGGTCAGATGAAACCAAAATATAACTTTTTGGTAAAAACTCAACTCGTCGTGTTTGGAGAACAAAGAATGCTGAGTTGCATCCAAAGAACACCATACCTACTGTGAAGCATGGGGGTGGAAACATCATGCTTTGGGGCTGTTTTTCTGCAAAGGGACCAGGACGACTGATCCGTGTAAAGGAAAGAATGAATGGGGCCATGTATCGTGAGATTTTGAGTGAAAACCTCCTTCCATCAGCAAGGGCATTGAAGATGAAACGTGGCTGGGTCTTTCAGCATGACAATGATCCCAAACACACCGCCCGGGCAACGAAGGAGTGGCTTCGTAAGAAGAATTTCAAGGTCCTGGAGTGGCCTAGCCAGTCTCCAGATCTCAACCCCATAGAAAATCTTTGGAGGGAGTTGAAAGTCCGTGTTGCCCAGAAACAGCCCCAAAACATCACTGCTCTAGAGGAGATCTGCATGGAGGAATGGGCCAAAATACCAGCAACAGTGTGTGAAAACCTTGTGAAGACTTACAGAAAACGTTTGACCTCTGTCATTGCCAACAAAGGGTATATAACAAAGTATTGAGATATACTTTTGTTATTGACCAAATACTTATTTTCCACCATAATTTGCAAATAAATTCATTAAAAAGCCTACAATGTGATTTTCTGGATTTTCTTTTCTAGTTTTGTCTGTCATAGTTGAAGTGTACCTATGATGAAAATTACAGGCCTCTCTCATCTTTTTAAGTGGGAGAACTTGCACAATTGGTGGCTGACTAAATACTTTTTTGCCCCACTGTATGTGTGACGCCTGCGTGTCACTAACATGTCGTCATACCAACGCCTTACTAACGTCTGCGTGACGCCTGCGTGTTAATGAAAGTCATTAATTAAATCTCAACCATAAATGTTAGAAATGTACAGTTTTCCCCGTGCAAGTCGACATTCCGAAATAGCCACCTTGAGTTAAAGTGTAGCCTACGGCTTGTGTATTTCCTGTTATCGCTAATGGCCTAGAAAAGATGATGTCCGATCTGTCTTTCCCTCAACACCTCATGGCATGGTATGTTATCTTATCTCACTGTATACAGATCTAAATGTTGTTAGCCAATCACAGACTGTGTTGTTACCAGTTTCCAATAGCCTACCTCAGACAACCAAGAAGAGATGTGTCCATGGCTTTCAGTTGAATAGAGGTGTTTCATAGACTTTCCCAGGGGGTCAGTGATATTTAGAATCCTTGGGATGTCCCTACCTTAATCAAATATAAATGTAAAATGGTTAAGTTTAGTGTTAGTTAAGGGTTATAGTTTAGGGTTTAGGGTTCAGGGTAGGGACGTCCGAAGGAATCCGGATAGCAGTGATCGCTCATAGAGTGAGAGACTGGCACGGTATTTGAGAGCTCGGCGGTGACACAGAAATTAATTTGTTTGTTTTTTTACAAGTAGCCGACGCAATTTTCGAGAGTGTCTGCCCTAGATATTTCCCTTAGAGATGATGAAAAGAATGACCAAGATGTCCTTGATCTGATTGGGGAGGAAGTAGGCTTTATTTAAGTTGTAATATCGTTAGGAAATATTTAGGCCTACTGTGTTGATAAGGCAAATTTGGTTTATTTGAACATTTTGACTTTTTGTTGATAACAAGTTGGTAACATATTGTCGAAAGCACGTAGGCAATATTATTTACTGTGTCGATAGAGTAGGCAAGTGTACAATAATAACATCATTTGATGTGCTAGTATTATTTATTTAATGGATGAATTAAATTGTAAATGAAAATATACACACGTGGTGCTATAGGATATAAACATATTTACATTGTAATACGCTACCCCTACATGCCATTGTGTGATGGAGGGTTTATTTTTCCACTGTCACTAGGCCTACACATTCACACTCGAACTGAATTGAATGAGGGATGCATAACTACTTTTCACTGAAGAAGTGAATGAGGTACGACATACAATTTCGATCGAAGACCTTAAAATCATGCCTGACAAGACCAATGAAATCATAACGGTATCCTAATATAGTTTGGATACAGGAGTAGCCTATTCTACAATAATGTTTGTATTATTTATCTAATTGATAATGAATTTGTAATTGTGGATGGGTACGCTACTTCATTCAATGATTACGGTATTGTACAAGGTAGATACAGGAGAAGCCTATAGTCTACAATAATAATGTCATTGAATGTGCTATAGTATAACTTATTTCATTGATGAATGAAATTGTAAATGGGGATGTATAGGCTACTTCATTCAGTGAATACAGAATGTCTTGCTATCTCTGGGAGTATGTTAATGAAAGCTTTTCAGCTGTTGAACTATTGCAAGGTCGAACTAATTTCTAAATCTATCTTTCTTTTATTCAAGAAGTGATGAGCCAGAGCAACCAATCTGTCCCGTCCGTCGTATGAATAATTGGTCCAAGGCGCAGCGTGAGTAGAGTTCCACATTTTAATGACAGTGAAACTTCCAAAACAACAAAGATATAACGATCGTGAAATACATAGCGCACATAGGCACTCATCCAAAACAATATCCCACGTAGCAGGTGGGAAAAAGGACACACTAAGTATGATCCCCAATTAGAGGTAACGATTATCAGCTGCCTCTAATTGAGAACCATACACACACACCAACATAGAAATATAATACCTAGAAACCCCCCTAGACACGCCCTGACCTAAAACACCATAGAGAACCGCGAGAGCTCTCTATGGTCAGGGCGTGGCACAATCAGTGTCATTGTAGCTGTTCTACTCACCACGACACTGCTCTCCCTCCACAAGCAACCACATCCTTTTCTCCTGTTCAATTAAATTGCCGCCACACTGAAAAGGACTGTACATAAACACCTCTGTGCCCATCTCATTGCAATATGATTCAATCCATCCTTAAAATGTGAAAAATTTAAACAAGATGCTACAGTTGTGTGTGTGTGTGTGTGTGTGTGTGTGTGTGTGTGTGTGTGTGTGTGTGTGTGTGTGTGTGTGTGTGTGCGTGTGCGTGTGTGTGTATAGATGTAGTTCCAGAGAAAGTCATGAGAAGATGGCAATGGAGATAGTGATGAAAGTGAGAGCATACAGTATACAAATAAAGACCCCTTGCGATCTAAAATGAGTGTGGGGTGCCCACTTCTGTCTCCTTTTTGTCCGTTTGAGGATCCTACAGTCACCCCTGGTAGAGGTTCTTGGAACACTGCTATTTAAGTCTGAGTAGAGTTTGATGAAAAAC
This sequence comes from Salvelinus alpinus, assembly GCF_045679555.1. Lineage (NCBI taxonomy): Eukaryota > Metazoa > Chordata > Actinopteri > Salmoniformes > Salmonidae > Salvelinus > Salvelinus alpinus. The sequence continues at coordinate 16,924,806 of NC_092109.1, forward strand.
TTCAAAGGTGGTGGTGCTATTTTGTGTGTTATCCTGAATACCAGGCAGATGTTTGAGTACAGAATGAAATGGTGTAAACTTAACAGGCTAAACTTGTTAAGTACATTCTTTGAGAAGGGGGTTCTAACAGGGTCCTTTGGCTGTCCCCAAAGGAGAACACTTTTTTTGGTTCCAGGTAGAACCCTCTGTGGAATGGAGCCCAAAAGGGTTCTATCTAGACACAGAAGGGGTTCTTCCCTGGAACTAAAATATGTTATCTGGTGGTGGTTCTGTGGTTTCCTTTTTTTTTTTTATAACATCATTGGTAGTGGGGAGTTAAGATAATCAGAAATACTAAGGAATTTCCCCACTTTTAGCACATATTTGCAAGCAGGCAACATTGATAGGACCGACAAAGAAAAGACATGCTCACATGCAAACAAAAGATAGCGTGTCTAACTTGCACCGTTATGCAATTATTAGGAGACGAGATACAATTAGCTAATCCTGGCTACCAATGTTCTGGCATTAATTTATTGAGGCAAGCAGATCAGAGATGTCAAGGTGGTACCCAAGTATATGCCATGTGTATATATGACACACACATATGTAAGGTCATATTTTTTATGTTTTATTTATTTTGTTATCTTATTGAGCCATCCCTTGTATAATTTGAATAACTCCAGGTTTGGATGGGCAAGTCTCTTGACGGGTACCAGGAATGGTGGGAGGACAATCTAAAGGTAATTATTGCATACAACAGCAGCGTCCAGGCCTCCAGAGTACTCACCCTATCGCCTGCTCTATGGACAGGAACCACAGCTGTTAAAACCTCGTGTGGATCCCTTCACGCACCAATCCCTTTAGTGGGATCGATATGACAACATCCAGTGAAATGGCAGCGCGCCAAATTCAAACTACAGGAATATCAATATTCAACATTCACGAAAATATATGTGTAATACATCAAAATAAAGCTTAACTTCTTGTTAATCCAGCCGCTGTGTCAGATTTCAAAAAGGCTTTACAGCGAAAGCAGACCATGCGATTATCTGAGGACAGCGCCCCGCATACAAAACACATGAAGAAAAAAAATTCAACCAGGCAGGTGCGACACAGAAGTCAGAAATAGCCATATAATAAATGCCTTATCTTTGAAGATCTTCTTCTTTTTGCAATCCCAATGTCTCATTGACACAATGAATGGTCCTTTTGTTAAATAAATTCCTTCTTTATATCCCCAAAATGTCAATTTATTTGGCGCGTTTGATTCAGAAATACACCGGTTCCAACTCGCCCAACAATACTACAAAGTATCTAATAAGTTACCTGTAAACTTGGTCCAAACATTTCAAACAACATTCCTAATCCAACCTCAGGTATCCTAAAATGTAAATAAACTATAAAATTTAATACGGAATAAACTGTTTCTAATAACGGATAAAAACAACGTGAAGCGCGCTCCAGTTCATGAGCAGCAAAAGACTAAAGCCCTTCAGAGTGACACCTACAAAGAACAGCCCTACTTCTTCATTTCTCAAAAGATAAACATCGAACAATTTCTAAAGACTGTTGATATCTAGTGGAAGCCATAGGAACTGCAACCAGTTTCCTAATAATAAGGGCATCTCATAGAAAGCCATTGGAAAACACAGTGACCTCAAAAAACAAATTCCCTGGATGGATTGTGCTCGGGGTTTCGACCTGCCAAATCAGTTCTGTTATACGCACAGACATTATTCTAACAGTTTTAGAAACTTCAGAGTGTTTTCTATCCAAATCCACTAATTGTATGCATATCCTAGCCTCTGGGCCTGAGTAGCAGGCAGTTTACTTTGGGCACGCTTTTCATCCGGACGTGAAAATACTGCCCCCTATCCCAGAGAGGTTATTAACTGAGATAAACAATACAATTGTATATACAATTATTGTGTATACCGTGGTATAAAAAACATGTGATTGACTTAGTGTTTGTCTATTGCTATTTTTGTATGACGTACTTTGAGATCACTGAAACAGGGCTCCGGGCAGCCGAGCGGAAATGGAGGAAAACTCGCCTCCCTCCGGACCTGGCATCCTTTCACTCCCTCCTCTCTACATTCTCCTCTTCTGTCTCTGCTGCTAAAGCCACTTTCTACCACTCTAAATTCCAAGCATCTGCCTCTAACCCTAGGAAGCTCTTTGCCACCTTCTCCTCCCTCCTGAATCCTCCTCCCCCTCCCCCCTCCTCCTCCCTCTCTGCGGATGACTTCGTCAACCATTTTGAAAAGAAGGTCGACGACATCCGATCCTCGTTTGCTAAGTCAAACGACACCGCTGGTTCTGCTCACACTGCCCTACCCTGTGCTTTGACCTCTTTCTCCCCTCTCTCTCCAGATGAAATCTCGCGTCTTGTGACGGCCGGCCGCCCAACAACCTGCCCGCTTGACCCTATCCCCTCCTCTCTTCTCCAGGCCATTTCCGGAGACCTTCTCCCTTACCTCACCTCGCTCATCAACTCATCCTTGACCGCTGGCTACGTCCCTTCCGCCTTCAAGAGAGCGAGAGTTGCACCCCTGCTGAAAAAACCTACACTCGATCCCTCCGATGTCAACAACTACAGACCAGTATCCCTTCTTTCTTTTCTCTCCAAAACTCTTGAACGTGCCGTCCTTGGCCAGCTCTCCTGCTATCTCTCTCAGAATGACCTTCTTGATCCAAATCAGTCAGGTTTCAAGACTAGTCATTCAACTGAGACTGCTCTTCTCTGTGTCACGGAGGCGCTCCGCACTGCTAAAGCTAACTCTCTCTCCTCTGCTCTCATCCTTCTAGACCTATCGGCTGCCTTTGATACAGTGAACCATCAGATCCTCCTCTCCACCCTCTCCGAGTTGGGCATCTCCGGCGCGGCCCACGCTTGGATTGCGTCCTACCTGACAGGTCGCTCCTACCAGGTGGCGTGGCGAGAATCTGTCTCCGCACCACGTGCTCTCACCACTGGTGTCCCCCAGGGCTCTGTTATAGGCCCTCTCCTATTCTCGCTATACACCAAGTCACTTGGCTCTGTCATATCCTCACATGGTCTCTCCTATCATTGCTATGCAGACGACACACAATTAATCTTCTCCTTTCCCCCTTCTGATAACCAGGTGGCGAATCGCATCTCTGCATGTCTGGCAGACATATCAGTGTGGATGACGGATCACCACCTCAAGCTGAACCTCGGCAAGACGGAGCTGCTCTTCCTCCCGGGGAAGGACTGCCCGTTCCATGATCTCGCCATCACGGTTGACAACTCCATTGTGTCCTCCTCCCAGAGTGCTAAGAACCTTGGCGTGATCCTGGACAACACGCTGTCGTTCTCAACTAACATCAAGGCGGTGACCCGTTCCTGTAGGTTCATGCTCTACAACATTCGCAGAGTACGACCCTGCCTCACACAGGACGCGGCGCAGGTCCTAATCCAGGCACTTGTCATCTCCCGTCTGGACTACTGCAACTCGCTGTTGGCTGGGCTCCCTGCCTGTGCCATTAAACCCCTACAACTCATCCAGAACGCCGCAGCCCGTCTGGTGTTCAACCTTCCCAAGTTCTCTCACGTCACCCCGCTCCTCCGCTCTCTCCACTGGCTTCCAGTTGAAGCTCGCATCCGCTACAAGACCATGGTGCTTGCCTACGGAGCTGTGAGGGGAACGGCACCTCCGTACCTTCAGGCTCTGATCAGGCCCTACACCCAAACAAGGGCACTGCGTTCATCCACCTCTGGCCTGCTTGCCTCCCTACCTCTGAGGAAGTACAGCTCCCGCTCAGCCCAGTCAAAACTGTTCGCTGCTCTGGCACCCCAATGGTGGAACAAACTCCCCCACGACGCCAGGTCAGCGGAGTCAATCACCACCTTCCGGAAACACCTGAAACACCACCTCTTTAAGGAATACCTAGGATAGGATAAAGTAATCCTTCTAACCCCCCCCCCCCCTTAAAAGAGTTAGATGCACTATTGTAAGTGGTTGTTCCACTGGATATCATAAGGTGAATGCACCAACTTGTAAGTCGCTCTGTATAAGAGTGTCTGCTAAATGACTTAAATGTAAATGTAAAATGAAACTCCACCTGATGTGGTGGAAGTTGTCGAACCAGATCAGAACGCCTTCGAGGACCACCTTCAGGCATGGGCTGGAGGTTTTTGACCAGGTAAAATGTATTGTCCGCTGTAAATTTATTTTCTGGCCTTCCAAGAGATATATAAGAGATGTATTTGTAATAATATGAAATATAATTGCATTAATTTCTGTTATCAATCAAGGTGAGACTGAACATGGACAAGGCGCAGAAGAAACAGAAGGAGAGCCACCGGAGGAGAATCAAGGGGACCAAGTGCTTCGACATCTGGGTTAATTATTTGGCTTGGAAGAAGGACAAAAGGAAAGCGAGACCTGGGAAACCTTGCTGCTCTTTCGCTCCTAGCTGGGGTCACCATCCGTTAAGGTGAATATAAAAATCTTAGATGATAACTGTTTGCATTTGCCTCCTCGTGGTGGTGCTATCAGCAGTACCAACACCGGCCCAGGGGTTTCTCCAAATAGCCAATCTCAAGGCTAACCATTGGGTCACATAACCGCTGCTTCCATGTAGGTACTGTTAAGGTGTATTACTCCAGTGGTTATGACATCACCCTGGAGTTTATCTCATCTCTCTATCTTTTCCAAGGACCATCCCTTACCTCCCTCATCAACCTCACTGACATAAAACATTACAGACAGGTATCCTTTCTTTTCTGTCTGCCATTAACATTATTGCATTTCTAATCAAACATTTAAATGAAATCATTCAATAATTGTATTTTTACATACCTGATAATCATTTAACATGTGTGTTTGCTTGTTTACGTCTGTCTCCTACCCTGTTCCCTTTACTGTGCTCCTGTTCTCCAGGACCTAGGGGTTCTGCCTAACACCCAGACATGGATCCACCTGATGTCCTCCATTACCAACCACCCTCCAACTTTTCATTACATCAGCTACTGTTATTGTCATGTTGTCATTATCTGCTAAGAAAGAGCAAGAAAACTATCATAATGAGCATGTAATGTGAGCTGCACAGATTAGCTAAAAACACTAGCACTGCAAACACTCAAAACAAAGAGAGCAGCAGCGCCTGGACTTTGCAGTCTCCTTCTTCGAGTCCCCCTTCTGAGACTGACTGCCTGTTGAAAACAAGTGACATGTAGAACCTCCCATTCACACAGCACCCACCTCCTCTCTATTCCACACACCAGAATTTTGTTTTTCAGTCTATGATTGCCATCAGAGTGTACAAACAATATGTGAAAGTAGATTGACACACATGTACCAAAAACATTTCAATGTTTATATATTTAAATCTAAAATATTGCCAGATTGGTTTTCACAGCTGTTTCATAAGATGTTCATTATTGTAAATTGTAACGTATCCCTTGATGGTATTTGTTAGTTCAACATTATTCATTGTTGTATCATAGGACATACCATAGATATATATTCAACAACAAGGGTGTACTAATGAGCTATGATTTTTTTTAAATCATAATAGAGGACTATTTAAATAATATTATTTCAGAAGATAAGGGAAGGCCTGTTTAAAATTAAAACATGCCAGCCAGGAAATTAGCTTACTTTGTGATCTATAAGGTAAGTAACATTAATGTGTGGGGGGGGCATTGAAATTATATATTTTTTTACCCCGATGCCTGTTTATTCATAAAAAGCAGAAAATGATAAATAACATTCATCGCTATGGTTAGCCTATACAAATTAATAGGAAAACAAATGCTTATTAATAGGAATACATTTAGCCTAATTGGTAACAAATATGACATGGGGAAAAGTCAGGATCCTAGTCAGGCTATTAATTGTCAAATCCAGATAAAATATAGGTCTTCATGTGTATCAAATCTGTAGGTAATTGTGGGCTAAATCAATGACAAACAGCTGAAATGTTCAGGCTTCATCATGATCTGTGATCATAACGGGCTGGGGTGTTTTTGGTTCTATTTAGGCTAAGGTTATTCTTAAGAAAGCAACTGCACTGAAATGAATAGCCTGATTCAAGGGGGTTCTATGGAATAAAAAAGTTTTATCTTTTAAGCTGTTTGGTCTATGCATATACCCATACCGATTCTATATTTTTGGTCTTTTGCGGTAGGCATAGCCTGCCACTAATATTCTATATTGCAGAGCATTATAGATAATAAACCAACCAAATGTTCCTGTGATGTTGAGGCTGAGCAAGACATTCGATAGGCTAGTAGACTATGCGGAAATAATCGTGGAATTAATCATTGTTATAGCCTAGATCGCTTTATATAATCTGGACCGTTGTTATTTCTAAGGCTGAGCAAACAAGGGGTAGCATATGCTTTATGCCAGTCTCTATAACAAGGGTTAGGCCTATATCCTCACATACCCCCTCAATTCGAGCCTTGGTTTTAACCATAAGACATCTCCACAGAAATGTAATAGCCTAAGGATTGCATGGTGACAGTGATTGTGTCTGTTAAACCGGTAAACTGGGAACTCGGGGGGGAAAAATGAGGTCAAATCATGACATCAGTGATTTTCAGGTCAGAGAAAGAAGTCAGAGTTTATGAATTGGAATTTCGAATTGGATGACCCTTCAAAACTAAAAAAATTCCCAGTCTGAGCTTGTTTTTCTCAGAGTTCCCAGTTGTCTTGAATGCACTGAAGTCAGAAGTCAAAGATTGCCGAGTTCCGAGCTCCAGTGGCACATTTTTTAATGTGCCACTGGAGACCTACGCTACCTCTTATTCCTGAATAAGGCTACCTCTAACAAAAAGGCTCTTGTGTCTGTATTGATGTGAGAAATAGGCATATCTACACAGTAATGGTGACTTGCTGCGATATCAACTAGCCCATTTTTTTTTGTGTGTTGAGGTGATATGCCTATTTTAGCTAAATCGACAAATGAAATTGATTAGGTTTCTCTGGCTATTAAAAATATTTTTTACAAAATCATGTACATTTAGACGTTTGTAAGGCGTTCATGGTGAGATCTTTAATAATGAACTAAACAGACACTTCAACTAACACGTGACATATGGTAAGATCTTTCATAATAAACTTACAAGCAAACTGACACGTTATGTTACACATTACACCACATGAACACTACTAAACACTACTTCTACATGACGTGTACGTGTCACGTGACGTGAACGCGTGTTGGCACTTTAATGCCTTAGAAAAAAGACGTTAGGTGACTTGGTGAGAGGTATTAGTAGCGTCACGAGGCTTAATTCTGGCACTTATCACCCCCTATAGTAACCTGTAGAGCACACTGCTGTTGATGTCAGCAAGGTAATAGAACTCCACTCAAGCAGGCGTGGCCAAACGTCTCGCGGGTCTCTGAAATTCGCCTTTTTGTTGAACGCTAACTATTTTTTAAATCGACAAACTGCTAAAATGAATAACGTTTTACTATTATCGTGAACATTTAAACGGGAGGGGAATTTATATGGTATTTAAGTCTACTTACGGAGCTTTAGCAAAGTCGTTTTCACATGCTCTGAACAAATTAATTGTTGAAAGGGCGTGATGAGGGACCGCCTGGGCGATTTGACAGCGGTGAGTATCACTATCAGAGAGAAGGGAAATAGCTAACGTTAGTTAACATTTCTATCTAGAAACTAGGACGTCTGCTTTAGGTTTCTTTTTCCTTCTCACGTTAAGTTTCAGTTAAATTGTTCATGAAAATGTGAGTTGTTTCTGGCGAGTCATTTCGAGTCAACTACGACTCTTGTCTGTTACAGTACAGTAGCTGTAGGCTTTATTGAACTTTAGCATAAAATTAGGGAACTATTGTTATTGTCGGTTTCTTCGATGTCAACAGGTGTACTGTACGATAACTATCTAACGTTACGGTATATATGTTAGCCTTTTAATCCGTGTGCCAGCCGGGTAGGTTAGTGTAATGTTGGCCTACACCTAGCTACTATTGTCAATGTTACATTTCATTTATTATGAAATGTTCTATTGTGTTTCTTGTCCCTATAAATGGGTTGGTCAAGGTTATTGATGCCTATGACTCCAAAGGTTGTCTCCTTTTAAAAAAAGATATATATTTTTAAATTAACTTTGTTACCCAAGGCTATTCTATTGTGAGTAACGTTATATTTTAGGAATGATTGTATTCTCCCTCTGGCATTACACTTCACAATGGTAGGACTGTGCAGTTCATCTTTCACAATGGGGTGCTGAAATAACATGTAATTGGCATGGCAGGCCTAGTATTTTCTTTGGTTAGAGGCCTTCCACTGATCAGACAATTATTTTCACAGAACAGCAACAATAACCCCTTTAATGTGGGTGATGATGGCACCATCACAGTGGATAACAATTTTCACAGGGACGACTTCTTGAAACAGGTAGTCTACTTGGAGCTTTAAGTTTGCATAGTCATGCGTCTTCTCTAGCTCTGTTTGCCAAAGACTATAGCCAATGTGTGTTAAAAAAATGTATTCTGTTTCTTGCTGACTGTTGATTCCTTTCAAATGTCACTGTAACCCTCAGTGAGGGTAATACAATGTTTTGATTATAAAAGCCTCTTTGTTGTGTATAAACTAATGTGACATGTTGTGTTTGAAGGTGGGGGAGGTGCGACGCCTCATTGATAAGATCTCTTCCCAGGTAGATGAAGTGGTGAAGAAACACAGCGCTATCCTCTCTGCCCCCAACCCTGAGGAGAGTGAGTATGGCCTCCTCACAGCTGCACACATTCACCCAAATTGTCTTAAAATGTAAAAAGTACAGGAAAACCACATTTTAATGAAAATGGTTCCTCTCCAGGACGTTGTCCAGTCTGGGAAAAGTCACATATTAAATACAAATGAGCCAGGCAGGAAACACTGCCTATAACTCCAGCCCACCAGCCTGCCTGTTTCCTCTAATAGTCATCTGTTATTACTGGATTAAGGAAGTGCCAGACAACCTTTGGCTGCCGATGACATAATCTTTTTTTATTGCTTAAATGCTTCATATGTTTTCTGATGGAAATGGACGTCGATTTCACATTGAGAAATCTGCAGTCATATCTAGGCATGAACATTCTATTCTACGATGGCTCCAACAGAATAGCTTGCATTGGACTGAATGATATGAATATGAATATTATACAGCACTGTGGTGGAAGGCCAGGTCAATATGCCACCAACAGATTATAGATGTTCCCAGAACAGTTGTAAAAGGCAACATGTAGTGACTTCAATTGGCAACTCTGACCAGTCACTCGCTGCCTTTGATGTTCTGTCTCCATGTTTCTCCCTTCAGGCACCAAAGATGAACTGGAGCAGCTCACCAATGAAATCAAGAGGAATGCCAACACAGTGCGGGCCAAGTTAAAAAGTGAGTTCATAATAAATCAGTTAGACTGTTAAGGTAGGGTATGAATGAAATAAATTGTAAGCGGGAGAACTAGAGAGAACTATATAATGAGCTTGGGAACACTTCCCTCAATTCAGAGGGAGTTTAGTTTATAAGGGAGATTTGACTTGCAAATTAGCTGTATGTACGGGAAAGCTACTACTGCACACCTGGTCATAGGTAAACACATGGCTGGAATAGTTTGACCCCCACTGCTAACAATATAGATAAGATATCTGTATGTAGAGGTGTGTGTCTAGCTGCCTCTGCGTGTATGGGAATATGTGAGGATGATGCATACGTTTGTAAGTTGGACTAATTGTTTGCATTCATCTGCAAGTGTATGTTTGGGGTGAGTTTAAGTAATGTATTTATGCATACAGCATGTGTGTGTGCATTAGGTAATACACTGAGTGTTCAAAACTTTAGGAACACCTGCTCTTTCCAAGAAAAGACTGACCAGGTGAAAGCTATGATCTCTTATTGATGTCACCTGTTAAATCCACTTCAATCATTGTAGATGAAGGGGAGGAGACAGGTTAAAGAAGCCTTGATAAAATTGAGACATTCTGTATGTGTCATTGAGGGTGAATGTGCAAGACAAAATATTTGAATGGGGGATGTTAGTAGGTGCCAGGCACGCCAGTTTGAGTATGTCAAGAACTGCAACACAGCTGGGTTTTTCGCACTCAACAATTTCCCGTGTGTATCAAGAATGGTCCACCACCCAAAGGACATCCAGCCAATTTGACACAACTGTGGGAAGCATTGGAGTCAACATGGGCCAGCATCCCTATGGAATGCTTTTGAGACCTTGTAGATTCCATGCCCTAACGGCTGTTCTGAGGGCAAAGGGGGGTGCAACTCAATATTAGGAAGGTGGTCCTAATGTTTTGTACACTCTGTGTATATTGCGTCATGCTGATCGGGCCTTGCTGTGTGTTGGCAGCCATGCAGAACAGCCTGCCTGAGGATGAGAATGCAAACGCAGCCTCTGTGGACCAGCGCATCCAGACAAACCAGGTCAGAACTGGACCACATGTTAACTACAATACATTTGTTTGTCAGACATACACCCTAATGGAGTACTCTGTGTGTGCCGTTTGTCTCCCCACCTTCAGTACACACATCTGATGTGCTGGTTTGTGGATGTCATGACAGTGTACAACGAGACCCAGATGTCCTTCAGGGAGAGGTGCAAAGGACGGATTCAGAGACAGCTGGAGATCAGTGAGTGCTGGGGTTGCGTGCCCAGAGAGAGAAACATTATTACCTTCTTAGCCTAGACAGCCACCTGTTTTCTGTGTGCTGTACATCTTTATCAGCAAACAGGAGTGTTCTGAGAGGGGGAGGAATACCCTGGCCACGCCCCAGGATTACAGAAAGAGGAGCTTGCAACAGGAGACACCTGTGTTTAGTGTTGCCTTAGCAATGGTTGTCTGGGGGAGGGGTTGCAATATATGTAGTCAGGTGACCAGAGGAACAGGAGGTGTGCTCTTTAGTAACTGGTCTGCTGTTAGTGAGCCCTTGTAGTTAAATTGGAAAACTGATTTCACAAATGTTCTTTCTTGAAGCTGGGAAAGTGACCACTGATGAGGAGCTGGAGGAGATTCTGCACAGTGAAAATCCTGCCATCTTCACTTCTGATGTGAGTGGCATATTCTTAGAACACTCATGTATCACTTTACACTAATAAATCAAGAGATAAAAGTGAATTGAGTTCTTGCACTCATTTCCTTCTACACGGTTACAGCTTTGTGGATTATTTTGCCACATCATAAATGTCTCCTCCTGTACTTCTTCCTCCCTGTACAGATAATCTCCGACTCCCAGATCACGCGCCAGGCTCTGAATGAGATCGAGTCTCGCCATAAGGACATCATCCGCCTGGAGTCCAGCATCAGGGAGCTCCACGAGATGTTTGTTGACATGGCCATGCTGGTGGAGACTCAGGTGAGATGGATGTCACAAAGGGAAAAATGACTTGGAACAAAACTGCCTTGTGTATAAATCCTCTATCCGATATAATCACATTTGTCAATGTAATAAGCATATACAAATTGAAATATGGTTTCAAAAATCCCCTGTATAACCTCTGTATTGTGATCTGTGTGTTGTCCTGTGTGTCCAATAGGGGGAGATGATCAACAACATAGAGAAGAACGTGAGCACTGCAGCCGAGTACATCGGCGTGGCCAAAGTGGAAACCAAGAAGGCAGTGCGGTACCAGAAAGCGGCGCGCAGGGTAAGACTTTTCCCCCGTTTCCCCAGCCTTTTCAAGAGCAACACCACCGCCGTCCCCAGCGAACCAAAACCCACCGCTGTCAAATGAGCCACTATAACCATAGCTTTTCCTGCTGCCACTGAACATGCCATTCAAGGTAGCACTGTGAATGAAGCTAACGTCCCGTTCAAGGTCAGCCAATCATTTGTAACGCTGTGAAGCTAATGTCGCACGCCTGAAATTTTTATTAGATTTATCACCGAGCACCTAATCTCTCAGGAGCCTAACGTCACATTTGATGAAGGGAAGATGGTATCACACCATAGAGCTTCCCTATAGGTTAAGCACTGAACTGCTACGCAAAACTGCCTGTAGAAGTGTACAAACTGTGAAATGTTAGCCATGGCCCTTGCCTCTGTTTCTGTGTGATGTTTGTGCTGTTAACATGTAATGACCGTTGGAAATAAATGTGACTTGCAATTAAAACAGACAATAATTTGAATATTTTTTATTAATGCATGTTTGGCCTAGTACACACTATTTTGACATAAAGCCTAACATTGTGCTTCTTGTTTGTTTTGGCAGAAGTATGTCATAATTGCCATAGTCGTGGTGATCCTGCTTGCTGTAATCGCACTTATCGTTGGTTTGTCTCTGGGTCTAAAACTGCCCTCAACCGCACAGCCTTAGGTAATTACTACTGATCTACACAGACAAACACTGTGTGTCATGATTTAACACGCATGTAGACAAATACTGTCATGTCCTATAGCAGTTTGCATTTAACTTTCTAAATGCAGTCCCGTTAGTCAAATACTGACCGGTTTATTACTATGGCAACCTATACGTAAGACTGTCCACCCCTGGCCTGTGGGCTATAGGATGTAAGGGCCCTGAATATTTCCTTTTTTTACATTTATCTTTTAGTTCTTAATTCATTGCTTTTTTTAAATGAAAGACTGTACACTATGTATTTGGACAATGCGGCTGATTCAATTTTCCTTTTGTTCCCCACTCCTTTTCCTGGACAGCTCTTCTTTTTCACAGAAAATGCTTTATCTTGCTATCGGTAGGGTTGTTGGTGTCATCGTTTTAGCCATAATTATGGGGTTGAGTGTCTCGTAGTGATTTGTCTAAGCCCCCCCCCCCCCCCCCCAAAAACAACCTAAAACAAAAATGATCAGTGTATGATCAGTCTCAACCTCATTCTTCCATCTGAAATATCTACCATGACGACTAATGCCTTGCTGGGTGAAGTGACTCCTCTCTCATGGAGTGAGTAAAGGCTCCAATGAGGAGTTTCTGCTGCGCATTTCAGAGGAAGAAGACAACTCTGCACCTGCAGTATCAACCAGAGGGTGGTGCTGAATCTCCTGATTCACTCCTAAACCTTTTCAACCAGACATGCACTATGCACTTTTGACAGAAACACACATACACACAGCATATGTTTTTCTATCCTTGTGGAGAACTAAAATTGATTTCCATTCTATTTCCCCTAACTCCTATCCTTAATTCTAACCCTAAACTTAAGCCTAAAATAGCCTTTGTCCTTGTGGGGACCTGGGAAATGTCCCCGCAAGGGAGAATTGTCCTTGTTTGACTATCCTTTTGGGGATTTCCGGTATCCATGAGAATATATACACAGAGCCTACACTCAGTTTACTTATAACCTCTGGTATTCTTTGAAATGGCATCATTAAATCCCAGTTACATGTTTGTATTCCCTCTCCTGAATTGGTTGGATGTACTCCCTACTTGAAGATGTGTTCTATCAATTAATGTATGACTGTTTCTTCGTGCCTCTTATTACATTTTGAGCTCCAGAGCTTTATCAAATATCTTTACACAACTGAACATTGCACATTTATATTTTCAAGTTTTGTAGAATTTATTTTTATATTCACCTGAACATGTATCCAATGTTACTCGTTATTTATTTGTGCTGTATTTTGTTAACAGCTGTGATAATGAACTTGATAATGATATGACATTGCTGACTGAGTGCTTGCAGAGTTGAGACAAACATCATATTGTACTACTGCACCTGTTTAAAAGATTATAGTTCCATGCACAAAACACTAAGCTCACACTAGCTATTGAGCACAGTGGATGTAATTTAGCCAAGTGTTGCAGTTGTCAGAATTAATTTAGGAAGGTGGGAATGGTGTCAGGACACACATTTTTATTATGCCTTTGGCCTGTGGTTTTGTTCAAGTGCTTTACAACAAATGACAAAGTTAACCACAGCACTGTCCAACTCTGCAAGAGATGACATCACTTGTCTAAAGTGAATCCAGCTGATATGTAAAGTGTCTCTTTCAATGTTCTTTCACTTCAAGTATCTATGATAGCCAACCAAGAGAGAGCAAAAATAAAGCGGTGTAAAAAAATCTTTCCTGTATAGTTCATGTCAATCCTGCTGTTTCATTGAAATCAAATAACCTTAACTCGGACATGTTTTGAGCAAAGTGAGGTTGATATTGCTACTCATCCTTGTATAACTTTAACAACTCCTTCTGCCTCAATGAAAAGCTGTTTGTCTCTTGGTCACTGAAGAATCAAAGGAGCTGAACAATTATCCATTCTGGCTCCTGTCCTGGCTTTTACACTATCCAACCATCTCCCTTACCCCCTCGCCCTCTATAGTAGAGGTATCAGCAGCTCTAGCCCATGTATCCACACACACTTACAGGAGGAGAGAGGGTATTTATCTGTGGAGGCTGGTGGGAGGAGCTATAGGAGGACAGACTCATTGTAATAACTGGAATGGAATAAATGGAACTAAATGTTTGACTCTGTTCCTTTTATTCCATTACAATGAGCCTGTCCTATAGCTCCTCCCACCAGCCTCCACTGGTATACAGAGCCAGAACCTGCGTAGCTAAGTCTAGTGACTATTTATAGATCCCACCTCATTAGACCTATTTATAGATCCCACCTCATTAGACCTATTCTCATCCTATATCCTTGTAATTTTAAGGTGTGGAACCTTTCTGCTTGAAATAGGACATGGTGTTATGAACAATAATTGAAGGTGCCACTTGTACTGAATGTTGTTACGGCCCATGTCTATGCTTTTGATATTGTAGAAGATGTCAGTAGGGATCACGATGACTATCTTTGACTATGACCTGAAGCTTCATGAGTTCTGGTGATACTGGCATGGGGGAAGTTTCTCTACTGGCTATGATCACAGGTGAGATTCCCCTCTAGAGTCACTGTTTTCCTTTTCTCATTTTCTCATCCCTCTCTTCTGCTCCTGCTGTATATGTGCCATATGGCCACACAGCAAGCAGCTCCGAGTGCAATAATGCTGGGACGGGAAAGACAACACATTGGGCTGTGTTTCAAGAATACAGATCTAATGAGAATCTCCTGCATTAGCACGTACCAACACACACCATAGGAACCATGGAAACTACTGAACCTGCTGTGTTATCTCTGGAGGCACGACACATTCAGACATGCAAATATTCACTCATTTGTATTTAGCTGGATACATGCAGCGATCTGCACACTACATCTTCTTACATTTGCCCTTCCTGCCACACAGTTGCCTTTATTACATGACTAAGGAGGACCAGATCAACTGATATCAAAAGAATACACTGCCAAGGAATGTTGGGTCATCTGCAGCAAAGAAGGGAGGAGAGAGTATAGTGAAAAAGAGTTGATTGACACTGTCTGAGGTAAGACAATTTGAAAAAAACATGGGAATCCATCCTCTGAGGTAATTATTTGTATGTCTATACTGAACAGAAATATACACGTAACATGTAAAGTATTAGTCCCATGTTTCATGAGCTGAAATAAAAGATAGCAGAAATGTTCCATATGCACAAAAAGCTTATTGCTCACATTTTGTGCACAAATTTGTTTACATCCCTGTTAGTGAGCATTTTTCCTTTGCCAAGATAATCCATCCACCTGACAGGTGTGGCATATCAAGGAGTTGATTTAACAGAATGATCATTACACAGTTGCACCTTCTGCTGGGGACAATAAAAGAGCTTTCTAAAATGTGCAGTGTTGTGTCTTAACACAATGCCACAGATGTATTTTTAGGGACTTGTCCACCAGAGAATTGAATGTTAATTTCTCTACCATATGCCACCACTGTCATTGTAGAGAATTTGAAATTGTATTTTTTTTTTTTTTACCTTTATTTAACTAGGCAAGTCAGTTAAGAACAAATTCTAATTTTCAATGACTGCCTTGTTCAGGGGCAGAACAACAGATTTGTACCTTGTCAGCTCGGGGATTCGATCTTACAACCTTTAGGTTATTAGTCCAACGCTCTAACCACTAGGCTACGCTGTCCAACTGGCTTCACAAACGCAGACCACGTGTAACCTCACCATTCCAGGACCTCCACATCCTGCTTCTTCACCTGCAGGATCATCTGAGACCAGCCACCTGGACAGCTGATGAAACTGAGGAGTATTTCTGTCTGTAATAAAGCCCTTTTGTGGGGAAAAAAACAATTCTGATTGGCAGGTCCTGGCTCCCCAGTGGGTGGGCCTATACCCTCCCAGGCCCCCCCATGGCTGCGCCCCTGCCCAGTCATGTGAAACCCATAGATTAGGGCCAAATTAATTAATAAAAATTGACTGATTGTCTGTAACTCAGTGAAAATGTTGCATGTTGCGTTTATATTTTTGTTCAGTATATGTTACCAACTACACGGTTAGAGAACAGTCAACACAAAGTGTACATGAGCATTTATGTACACTACATAACCAAAAGTATGTGGACACCTGCTCAGAAATCTCATTCCAAAATCATGGGCATTAATATGGTGTTGGTCCCCCCCTTTGCTGCTATAATAGCCTCCACTCTTCTGGGAAGGCTTTCCAATATATGTTGGAACATTGCTGCGTAGTCTAGTGAGGTCGGGCACTGATGTTGGGCGATTAGGCCTGGCTCGCAGTTGGTGTTCCAATTAATCTCAAAGGTGTTTGATGGGGTTGAAGTCAGGGCTCTGTGCAGGCCAGTCAAGTTCTTCCACACAAATCTCAACAAACCATTTCTTTATGGACCTCGCTTTGTGCATGGGGACATTGTCATTCTGAAACAGGAAAGGGCCTTCCCCAAACTGTTGCCACAAAGTTGGAAGCACAGAATTGTCTAGAATGTCATTGTATGCTGTAGTGTTAAGATTTCCCTTCACTGGAACTAAGGGGCCTAGCCCGAACCATTATTCCTCATCCACCAAACTTTACAGTTGGCTTTATTCATTGAGGCAGGTAGTGTTCTCCTGGCATCCGACAAACCAAGATTTGTCCGTCGGACTGCCAGATGATGAAGCGTGATTCATCACTCCAGAGAACGTGTTTCCACTGCCGACGCTTGACATTGCACATGTTGATATTAAGCTTGTGTGCGGCTGTTTGGCCATGGAAACCCATTTCATGAAGCTCCCGACGAACAGTTATTTTGCTGACTTTGCTTCCAGAGGCAGTTTGGAACTCGGTAGTGAGTTTTGCAATTGAGGACATACGATTTTTACATGCTTCAGCAATTGGTTGTCCCGTTCTGTAAGCTTATGTGGCCTACCACTTTGCGGCTGAGCCATTGTTGCTCCTCGACGTTTCCACTTCACAATAACAACACACAGTTAACCGGGGCAGCTCTAGCAGGGCACAAATTTGACGAAATGACTTGTTGTACCGGTGGCATCCTATGACGGTGCCACGTTGAAAGTCACTGAGCTCTTCAGTAACGCCATTCTAGTGCCAATGTTTGTCTATGGAGATTACATGGCGGTGTGCTCGATTTTATACTCCTGTCAGCAAAGGGTGTGGCTGAAATAGCCAAATCTACTAATTTGAAGGGGTGTCCACATGCTTTTGTATATGTGGTGTATGTATGAACATCATTGCTGTTCCATTCTTATTATCTAAATGTAGAATGAAAATGTACATGAATCAGGGGTAGGTATCATTGTTTTTACTATTTTGTGAAAATCCTGCCTATAAATAACAACACAAGTGCTAATTGTTGGGTTGTAAGGGAGCAAGGGGTGGGTTGCTGAGGGGTCATTCATGTCTCATGCCTACAACAATAGACCATGGTCGTACAGCAGGCATAACATGGGGACTAATTTGAAATGTAATGAGGTACGCATTTCATTTCCTGCTGTTTGAAAACAACCCCGTGCTCTCTGTTTCTTCTTCTCCCTGCAGCAATACAAAAGCTCTCCAAGGTGAGTCATTAAGAAGCTGTGAGGTGTGTATGAATTTGGCAGAGTATGTGTGTTTGCGTGCATGCACGAGTGTGCAGTGTGTGTGTGTGCGTGCGTGCGTGCATGTTCAAGGTTTAAAGGGAAGGCAGTCTGCTTTGGTTTGGGATAACAGGACAGCTCTCCTCTAAGGCACCTTTTTTTTAAAGTCACAAAATATTGGCATCTATTCTAGGCTAAAGAGTCAAATGATAGAATGTCATTATTCAGTGAGAAAGTAGAACATGGAAATGTTCTAAATGACTAATAGGGTGAATGCATAGACTGATGTTTGCTTTCTGACCAGGTAGGTAAAGCCCTGCTGTAAGAAACCCCAGCAGCTGGAGAAAAAAAAGTTAATGGGAACATCTGAGGATATGTGTGTGAGTGTGTATGAATAAGAGCAGTATTTCAGTGTTATCTGTGCAATCAATCAAAGTTAGGACCTGGAATGAAAATTCTCAGAAATTGTGACACCATGTTGCCATATAGTGTTGTCCTTGTGGTAGTGGAAAAAAAGGTGCTGACCACAATACATACAGTACTTTAGCATTTAGGCAGATAAATACATTTCTCATTTCAAACAGCTATTGTAAAGAACCTTACTCTATTATCAACAATAAAATAAAACATTATTTTGAGATTAAGCCAAGGAGCATCTGAGTACTGATAACAGATTATATAAAACCTGCGTGAGAATCTTCCATATCATCATGTTTCCTGGGGTTTTTGTAGCCTAATCTGTATAATTCTCCCCGGGATCTAAGCAGTATTAGCGTTGTGCCTAAGAACAACCCTTAGCCATGTTATACTTAAGCAATAAGGCACGCGGAGGTGTGGTATACAACCCTGAGCCGTGGTAAATTGCCCATATACCACAACCCCCCGAGCTGCCTTATTGCTATTATAAACGTTTTTACCAACGTAATTAATGATCATTATAAACCGGATGGTTCAAGCCCTGAATGCTGATTGGTTGAAAGCCATGGTATATCAGACCGTATACCATGGGTATGACAAAACATTTATTTTTACTGCTCTAATTACGTTGGTAACCAGTTTATAATAGCAGTAAGACACCTCTGGGGTTTGTGGTATATGGCCAATATAACACGGCTAAGGGCTGTGTCCAGGCACTCTGCAGTATATTGGCAATATACCACACCTCGTGTCTTATTGCATAAATATACCACACTCCCTCGGGCCTAATTGCTTATTATACCCCTTTAACACCGTCAGTCACCATACAATGGTGTTTGTGATGGCTAATGACAGTGAGTGGATGGAAGGAGGAGGACAGGTGCAGAGTGGAGGGATGGAGAGGAAGTTTTAGTTGTGGCTGATAAAAGCTGACCTGGCTCCAGCGGCTCCTCCTGTCATTGTAGTGCTGTGATACAATAATCCCCCTGCTCCCTCTTATGTAACAGACTGGAGAACACATTAATAATCCCAGCCTGCCTCTGTCTCTGTACACACACACACACACACACGCATACACAGTCAGTCAGTCAATGAGTGGGCGCAGCGAGCAGCAGAAGCGGCCTGTTGTGGGGATAGCCAGGGAGCTCTGGCTGCATGGCAGCAGCACTGGTAAACTATGGACAGGTATCTGTGTTACAGGGAGGTGAAAGGCTTGAGCACCAGGTCATTGGATTTACACCTAATCCAGGGATGAAGCTGTATTGTGTTTGTAATGTGAGTACAGTGTGCATATGTGTGAGCATGAGTCTGTTTTTAAATATACAAAGTCTAAATTTGTAGTGTGTCTGTGCGTGCGTGTTTTTTTTTACAGCATCCATCTCTGTGTGTCTCTTTGTAATTTACGATGTGTGTGTGCGCCAGACTGCCAGGACATCATGCGAGGTCACAGATCAAGTGACATTGAGGAGCTTCTGAGACAGTCTCACTCAGAGCTGCTGTGGATCCAGAGACAGCTGTCAATCATCGCTGCCAGGAACTCCCATCACCTGCAGGTCCAAGGGAAGGTAAGGTTCCACCCACGAGAGCTCACTTTTGGCCTTCTGACCTTGCTTGATCTTTTATGTTACCTTTTCAGTATAACCCAAATTGTATGCATATCCTTGTTAAAGGTCCATCTGTTCATATGTTGTACAATAAATCAATTGTCAATGTGTCCAGGAGAGGACAGCATAGTTCTCTGAAAACACCAATGACTCTATGGTAAAAAGCAGTGTCTGGATTCACCAATCAGAGGAAGAAAAAGGGTGAAATCCATGTTGACGTGTTATTAGCATCTTTAGTGGGTGTGGCCCGAATGTCTTGTCAAATGGCACCTTGCTTCCTCAGACTCATTTACATTTTGAAGGGAGTGGTTGGAATTTGGCTGTCCAATCCCAACTAGGTTTTGCATTGTGCCTGAAAACCAACTGGCTTATAAAGAACTGTATCTAAGGACAGAGAGAAAGAGCAAGAGAGGGAGATAGTGTGTACACTCAAAGCAGTTGATGTTGCTAGGCAACAGAATGGAGGAGATTTAGTTTTTTCCTCTCCCTCTCCATCCCTGTAACATAGAGATCTGCTAACCAATACCTGCAGCTGTTATTTTGTAATCTCCCTAAAAACACCACACTGCTTTTAGAGGTATGATCTGGAATTGGGGGAGGGCTGATAGGGCACTGATGCTTATTGGTCTGTCAATGTGATGGTTAGTTTTGATTGGTCTGTCCTGGGGGTTTTGGTTTTTCCATTGGTCCTTGTCCTCCAGTACTTTAGCATAAGTGTCTTTTAGAGGTTACGTAGCAGTTAAGAAAATAAATGCATAAAGGAATCGAGATTAAAAAGTGAGGGATGTATGTCAGTGTTTGAGGGGAGAAAGGATGATGAATCATGACTAAGAGGATGGAAAAAGGAGCATTGAGCAAGGTTACGTGTACCAGGGGAGGAATCCATTGACGCAGTGGGCTCAGGTCATGCATTTCTCTGTTTTAGAAAGAGAGAGAGAGATGGTGAGAGCGAGACGGGTGTGAGGGCTGCTCAGGGACGGCTGCAGGTAGGAGATGCGTGTAAAGGAAACGCTCATCCATGATGCAATCATTTACACAGGCCAATGATATGAATGCTGACACACTTCAGTGGGTTTGTGTCTGTGAATTCTTGTGACTGGGATGAAGAGGAGGGATGTGGACTGCACTGAGCATGTGCGTGCATCTGTGAGAGAGGGAAGGGAGCGAGAGAAAGAGAAATGGAGAAGTAGAGTAGGTGAGGGAGGGAGGGATTGAGTGAGTGTCGTGGTAGAGAACCTGAGAGAGCTACTAAGGAGGAGAGAGCGCGAGAGAGAGCGGGAACACAAGCAAGTGACAGAAATGGTGTGTGTGTTAGAGAGCACTAGTGTGTATCTGACTCTCGGAGGGTGTGTTGTTGCTTGAGTTTTCCTCTGAGAGGGCTGAGAGGCTCTCTCACTGTCTGTCTTTTGGCTCTCCGTTCGGCTACAAGCTGCAGACTGGACCAACCATTAAGCCTGGGGAACGCTCACGCTGCACACACTCGTAGGCACACACACACACACCACTGGGGTGTCAGCCCTGCCGGCCGGTGATGAGAGGGAGGATACAGTCGTTTTGACATAAAGGGGGAACTGCCTTTGAGGTATGGAGCTTTTTTACCCTCTGCACCATAGTGTTGTACCACTGTCTCAGCGGGAATTGTTATTGCCATATTCCTTAGCAAAATGCAGCATACACATTTCTGCAAAAGCATAGGCATATACATGCTTGGTTACACTAAACACACACACACAAATCAGAATCAAAATGTATTGGTCACATATTTTGCAGATTTTATCGCAGGCGCATCGAAATGCTTATGTTTCAAACTCCAACAGTGCATTAATACATAACAGTACAAAACAATACACAAAAATCTGAAAAATAAATGAACTAAGAAATATCAGCACGGGTAATGTCAGAGTCCGGAATATAAATATATACAGTATGTACACTGTATACAAATAAATATGTGGACACCCCTTCAAATTAGGGGATTAGGCAATTTCAGCCACACCGTTGCTGACAGGCGTATAAAATTGAACACACAGCCATGCAGTCTCCATAGACAAACATTGGCAGTAGAATGGTGTTACTGAAGAGCTCAGTGACTTTCAACGTGGCACCGTCATAGGATGCCACCTTTCCAACAAGTCAGCTTGTCAAATTTCTGCCCCGGTCAACTGTAAGTGCTGTTATTGTGAAGTGGAAACGTCTAGGAGCAACAACGGCTCAGCCGCGAAGTGGTAGGCCACATAAGCACACAGAACAGGACCGCCGAGTGCAGAAACGCCTAGCGCGTAAAAATCGTCTGTCGTCAGTTGCAACACTCACTACCGAGTTCAAAACTTCCTCTGGAAGCAACTTCAGCACAAGAACTGTTCGTAGGGAGCTTCATGAAATGGGTTTCCATGGCTGAGCAGCCGCACACAAACCTAAGATCATCATGCGCAATGCCAAGTGTCGGCTGGAGCGGTGTAAAGCTGGCTGTCATTGGACTCTGGAGCAGTGGAAATGCTTTCTCTCGAGTGATGAATCACGCTTCACCATCTGGCAGTCTGACGGATGAATCTGGCTTTGGCAGATACCAGAAGAACGCTACCTGCCTGAATGCATAGTGCCAACTGTAAAGTGTGGTGGAGGCCTCCAGAGTGGCGCAGAGGTCTAAGGCACTGCACCGCAGTGCTTGAGGCATCACTACAGACCGGGGTTCAATCCCAGGTTGTGTCACAACTGGCCATAACCGGGAGTCCCATAGGGCGGCATACAATTGACCCAGCGTTTACTTGGCTCATCGCGCTCTAGCAGTTGTCAGTTGAACGGTGTTTCCTCAGACACATTGGTGCGGCTGGCTTTTGGGTTCAGCGGGCGGGTGTTAAGAACTGCGGTTTGGTGGGTCATATTTCGGAGGACGCATGACTTGACCTTAGTCTCTCCCGAGCAGCGATGAGACAAGATCGCAATTGGATATCATGAAATTAGGGAGAAAAAGGGGGTAAAATAAAACAATAAAAAAAGTTTGGAGGAGGAATAATGGTCTGGGGCCGTTTTTCATCGTTCGAGCTAGGCGTCTTAGTTCCAGTGAAGGGAAATCTTAACGCTACAGCATACAATGAAATTCTAGAAAATTCTGTGCTTCTAACTTTGTGGCAACAGTTTGGGGAAGATGGCCCTTTCCTGTTTCAGCATGACAATGCCCCTGTGAACAAAGCGAGGTCCATACAGAAATTGTTTGTCGAGATCGGTGTGGAAGAACTCGACTGGCCTGCACAGAGCCCTGATCTCAATCCCATCGAACACCTTTGAGATGAATTGGAACGCAGACTGAGAGCTAGGCCTAATCGCCCAACATCAGGGCCCAACCTCACTCTTGCAGCAATGTTCCAACATCTAGTGGAAAGCCTTCCCAGAAGTTGTGGAGGCTGTTATAGCAGCAAAGGGGGAACCAACTCCATATTAATGCCCATGATTTTGGAATTAGATGTTCGACAAGCAGGTGTCCACATACTTTTGGTCGTGTAGTGTGTATAATGGAGTGTGAAGACAGTATATGAATAGAGACGTTCTGTGCAGCAGTAGTTATATAGGATGAGCCTTGACTAGAATACTGTATATACATATAAACTGGGTAAAACAGTATGCAAACATTATTCAAGTGACCAGTGTTCATTGACTATGTACATAGTTGCGCACTCGCATCATAAACAAGATGTTATCCGTGACTTCCCTTTTCAATCCACTGAAGAGGAATATATCACGACTAACCAGGTGTGTGTGTGCTAGCACGCTTACGTGTGTGTGTTTGTGATTTGTACACGGTTGCCCATTGACTTGTTTGCGTGGGCGATAATTCTGTGTTGCAGAGAGAGCGACGTGTCTGTCTGCTGTGAGCCCCTCCTCAGCTCTACTCTGCTGTTATGAAAACTGCTATGGCTGGGACTGCAGTGGAAACACTCTAGCCTAGGCTGGGCCAGCCTGAGTAGCTACATTAGACAGGACCATGGCTCCATGGAGCTGGGAAGGCCTGTGGAGAGCTTGGCTAGGCTACATGCATGGGTCTAAACATGTTAGTCTGTAGAACCGTGCAGGCTTTTGTGCTTCTGTCTAGGGCTAAATGGAGCTAGCCATGGCAGGGCAAGGCAGTGTGGGGTTTGCCAGGGCCATATGCCATTTAACTGGGTTGGCTGGTGCTAGCAGGACTTGGCATGGGCTGTGGAGGGAGTGGGAATAATATAGGCTGGGTGAGGCTTCCTCATGGCTAGGGAAGTAGGATGGGTGGAACTGGGTAGGTAAAGTAGAGTTGAAATTTGTGGAAATTTGACCAGGTAAAAATATAATATTTCTGGACGAAGCCATTGAGTGTGTGATGACTCAGAGTGAATATCTGTGTGTGGTAGCATGTGATTAGTTGGTATTGCTTTCAAAAGATAAGAAATGGAGAGAGAGCGAGAGAAAGAACGCCCCCTGTGGAAATTTGACCAGGTAAAAATATAATATTTCTGGACGAAGCCATTGAGTGTGTGATGACTCAGAGTGAATATCTGTGTGTGGTAGCATGTGATTAGTTGGTATTGCTTTCAAAAGATAAGAAATGGAGAGAGAGCGAGAGAAAGAACGCCCCCACAGGCTGTGTTAGTATAGTAGTGTCTCAAGGTCACAGTGGGTGCTAAAGGTGGCGTTATTGAGGTTGACATTTAGCACATTGGATGTTGCGGCTAACAGACCTCAGGTTTTTTCCAACTCACTCGATTCCAGTCCATCTGCGCTGAGGTTGGCTTTCGCTGGGTTTCACTTCATTACAACCTTCACAGGCTACGTCCCAAATGGCACCCTTATCCCGATATACTGCACTACTTGGGCTCTGGTCAAAAGTAGTGCAATATTGGGAATAGGGTGCCGTTTGGGACACAATCAGACTCCTGAATGCCTTGATAGCACTGTAGTTCCTCCTAAATCAATCTCTGTGTGATAGACAGAATAGTTCAGGCTTCTAGCCTCTCATAGGGATGTTGAGAGACTTCCAATTATATTTTGGCTAATTGGTAGACTAGTTATCTCTCTGAAGTAGTAGGGCTAGTGATAGAATGGCTGCCTGGCGTTGTGTTGAAGCATCTGGCTACATTCATTGCTAGCTAAAAATCATGGTTAGAATATCTGGCTATCTGAATGGTCTTGAAGCCTGTTTCTTCCAGCCTGGCTGGCTGGTTTTCTGATTGGGTGTATGACATATTGGTTTCCTTGCCCTGTATGCAGTCTATGGACAAGGTTCGATAGCAACCCATGCTTTGGTTTTGTTGTCCACTGTTTCAAACCTTTTTAGCATTTGTGGCACAAATCCAATGCAAGTTAATGGTACCAATATTTGCATTGTCACGCTTAATGTTCAAATCATCCCAAAGTATCTAAAAATGGATTGTGTCACTGTATGTTACCTGAGATGATTTGGATATGAAGCGTGACAATGCAAATATTGGTACCATTAACTTGCATTGGATTTGTGCCACAAATGCTAAAAAGGTTTGAAACAGTGGACAACAAAACCAAAGCATGGGTTGCTATCGAACCTTGTCCATAGACTGCTTATAAGGAAATCAATATATCATTTTGTAATTTGGGTTTAGGGACGGTGGGGAATAAAAAAATCACACCTAATAGCAGGAACAGCACCATCTTTGGTCAGAACCTGGTCATATCAGGATGTAGGATGGGACCTAAACATAACAACTTAAATTACTAATTTCTCTGAACAGGGGAAAAAACAGGTGCGGGCAGCTATCGGTTGAAGAGCATGCATTTCGTTTTACTAGCATTTAAGAGCAATTGGAGGCCACTGAAGGAGTGTTGTATGGCATTGAAGCTTGTTTGGAGGTTTGTTAACACAGTGTCCAAAGAAGGGCCAGATGTATACAGAATGGTGTCGTCTGCGTAGAGGTGGATCAAAGAATCACCCGCAGCAAGTGCGACGTCATTGATATATACAGAGAAATGAGTCGGCCCAAGAATTGAACCCTGTGGCACCCCCATAGAGACTGCCAGAGGTCCGGACAACAGGCCCCATTTGACACACTGAACTCTGTCTGAGAAGTAGTTAGTGAACCAGGCGAGGCAGTCATTTGAGAAACCAAGGCTGTTGAGTCTGCCAATAAGAATACGGTGATTGACAGAGTCGAAAGTTTTGGCCAGGTCGATGAAGATGGCTGCACAGTACTGTCTTTTATCGATGGCGGTTATGATATCGTTTAGAACCTTGAGTGTCGCTGAGGTGCACCTGTGACCAGCACGGAAACCAGATTGCATAGCGGAGAAGGTACGGTGGGATTCGAAATGGTTGGTGATCTGTTTGTTCACTTGGCTGTCGAAGACTTTAGAAATGCAGGACAGGATGGATATAGGTCTACAACAGTTTGGTTCTAGAGTGTCTACCACATTGAAGAGGGGGATGATCGCTGCCGCGAGTTTGAACAGACTAGTAATTGGGGTTGCAACAATGACGGCGAATAATTTTAGGAAGAGAGGGTCCAGATTGTCTAGCCCAGCTGATTTGTAGGGATCCAGATTTTGCAGCTCTTTCAGAACATCAGCTGTCTGGATTTGGGTGAAGGGGAAGCGGGGGGGGGGCTTGGGCCAGTTGCTTCGGGGGGTGCAGAGCTGTTGGCCGGGGTTGGGGTAGCCAGGTGGAAAGCATGACCAGCCGTAGAGAAATGCTTATTGAAATTCTCGATTATCGGGGATTTATCAGTGGTGACAGTGTTTCCGAGTCTCAGTGCAATGGGTAGCTGGGAGGAGGTACTCTTATTCTCCATGGACTTTACAGTGTCCCAAAACTTTTTGGAATTAGTGCGACAGGATGCAAATTTCTGTTTGAAAAAGCTAGCCTTTGCTTTCCTAACTGACTGTGTGTATTGGTTCCTGACTTCCCTGAAAAGTTGCATATCGCAGGGACTATTCGATGCTAGTGCAGTATGCCACAGGGTGTTTTTGTGCTGGTCAAGGGATGTCAACTCTGGAGTGAACCAAGGGCTATGTCTGTTCTTAGTTCTAAATTTTTGAAAGGGGCATGCTTACTTAAGATTGTGAGGAAAGCACTTTTAAAGAACAACCAGGCATCCTCTACTGATGGGATGAGGTCAATATCCTTCCAGGATAACCGGGCCAGGTTGATTAGAAAGGCCTGCTCGCAGAAGTGTTATGGGAGCGTTTGACAGTGATGAGGGTTGGTCGCGGACCCATAACGGACGCAGGCAATGAGGCAGTGATCGCTGAGATCTTGGTTGAAAACAGCAGAGGTGTATTTAGAGGGCAAGTTGGTCAGGATGATATCTATGAGAGTGCCCATGTTTATGGATTTGGGGTTGTACCTGGTAGGTTCCTTGATAATTTGTGTGAGATTGAGGGCATCAAGCTTAGATTGTAGGATGGCCGGGGTGTTAAGCATATCCCAATTTAGGTCACCTAGCAGTACGAACTCTGACGATAGATGGGGGGCACAGCTGGGAGCTGAGGGGGGTCTATAACAAGTGGCAATAGTGAGGGACTTATTTCTGGAGAGATGGATCTTTAAAAGTAGAAGCTCGAACTGTTTGGGCATAGACCTGAATAGTATGACAGAACTCTGCAGGCAATCTCTACAGTAGATTGCAATTGCGCCCCCTTTAGCAGTTCTGTCTTGACGGAAAATGTTGAAATTGGGGATGGAAATTTCAGAATTTTTGGTGGCCTTCTTAAGCCAGGATTCAGACACGGCTAGGACATCAGCGTTTGCGGAGTGAAGCAGTGAATAAAGCAAACTTAGGGAGGAGGCTTCTGATGTTAACATGTATGAACCCAAGGCTTTTACGGTTGCAGAAGTCAGCAAATGAGAGCGCCTAGGGACACATAGGGCCTGGGTTAACCTCTACATCACCAGAGGAACAGAGGAGGAGTAGGATGAGGGTATGGCTAAAGGCTATAAGAACTGATCGTCTAGTGCTTTGGGAACAGAGAATAAAAGGAGCAGATTTCTGGGCGTGGTAGGATAGATTCAGGGCATAATGTACAGACAAGGGTATGGTAGGGTCCTAGTACAGTGGGGGTAAATTTAGGTATTGTATGACGATGAGAGAGGTTGCATCTCTGGAGGCACCAGTTAAGCTAGGTGCGGTCTCCACATGTGTGGGGGGTGGGACAAGGGGGCTATCTGAGGCATGTTGAGCAGGACTAGGGGCTCCGCAGTAAAATAAAACAATGAGAGCTGCCCTAAACAACAGTATACAAGGCATATTGACATTAGAGAGAGGCATAAAGCAGTCACAGGTGTTGATTGGGAAAGCTAAGACAACAACGGGTGAGACAACAACGGGTAAACAGCTAAGACAACAACAACAGGTAAATGGCGATGAATGGGCAGAGAGAGTCAGTTAGCTACACACAGGGCCTGAGTTCGAGGCTGGAGCCGACAGAATTGGGTCCGTGGGTGGCTTTCTTTGGAATCTTTATATCTTACTCATTGTTAGAATTGTGGGAGTCCAAATCAGATGTTATGTACTATATTTATTGAATATATGAATCCTATCATTTAAAGTGGCCAATTTCAGTGCAATCAATTAGCTTAATTTCTCAGAGATCAAATACATTTCAACAAAATAATGTTGCTTGAGTGCTAATCTTCTCCATTTATAACTACAGAAACAATTTCAGAACAATCTGAGATTGGGGGTGTCATGGCTTGCTGAAAAGACGTGGAACGACCCTCTCTCTGGTCTTAATGGCTTGTGAATCAGATGTCTCGCGTATGTGTCCATCTGCCACTTTTCTGCTATATGAGCTGGTTGGCTGATCCGCAGGTTTGTCTGGCTGGCTTCCTGCCTGGTTTCCTGGTTGGTGTTGTGGCTGTTGGTCTATCTGTCAGGGGGGCTGTTGTGTGTGGGTACCAGCTGGATGGTTGACAAACAGTCTTCCAATGGTAAGTGTTAGTGATTTGCACAGCAGCGTGTGTGTATGTCAGGATTAGGAAATCCTCCCCTGGAAGGTTCAGTTTAAGATCCCAAACACATTCATATCTTAGGAATTAAATAACAAATAGCCCAGATAAAACACACACCTGCGGTCTTGGCTCTTGGTGTTTTTGTGACTTGGTTCATGTGGTTGGAAGATCTTCTAATCAGAGGTCACTGAGGGACCAAAGCTATTTATCTGGAAAGCTTTTAGAGAGACTAAATGGATGTTCTGACAAGCTTGTCTTTCAGACACATTTTTCTCATTATACACTATGGTCATTAAACATTTCAAAGAGAAAGATGTATCACAGAAGAGTGGGCATGAGACAGAACAGGAAGACAGAGCCATTACATCATACAGGGAGGCTTTCAAAGTAGTGCTCTACAGGTTGCTTTTGTCTAGGTGGATACGTTGCTTTTTATATCTCTCGATATTGGAGTGCCTGAGCCGGCTAAGTGCCTCGCTTAGGGGCTCAACAGGAGCACTACACCTCACTAGGGATTTCAAACTGCAGCTGACCAACTTTCAGCCCTATATCATTCCCCCATAATGCTTTGTGAGAGGCCTGGATGTCTCTTCGGCCCGGCCGGCCCTCTCCTTTTTCCTTCCACAGAGCTGTGTGTGGGGTGAACGGGTCTGAGGGGTATATCTGTTTGCTCAACTACCATTAACACACACTACACACTACACACTACACACACACACACACACACACTACACACACACACACACACACACACACACACACACACACACACACACACACACACACACACACACACACACACACACACACACACACACACACACACACACACACACACACACACACACACACACACACACACCTCCCTCCCACACACACACACACACACACACACACACACACACACACACACACACACACCTCCCTCCCTCCCTCCCTCCCACCCTGAGGGGATGGAGTGTTTAGACAGAGTCATGGGGGAGACGTGTCCACTGGAGGGTGGCTAATTTCAGCAGACAGGGACAGAGGCAGCATTAGTGTTCCCTTGAGTCAGCTGTCCCGTCAGACTGGCCCTGGATCCCTAGTTCCATGCAGTCACAGCCACAGTCACAAACCTATCCCCTCCCTGCTGTATGACAGTTCCTGGGGAGGACCTATGCCTGGGCACACATGTCATCATGTGAGACTGGCAATTATGAAATCATCTCATCTCCTATGTCTTCCTGTACAGTTGTCTTACAGAAATCATTTGCACTGTAGCACTGGGGGATGCTAAAAACGTTCATTTGGGGTATGGTTCTGTTTTTGGATTGCATTTATTATGTCCTTGGTTTAAGGGATGGCACCCTTTGCAGAACAGTGTCCCCATCATTGCTCTTGGGCAATGGGGTCTCCTTAGACCAGATGGAGTAGTTTGTCACTCTGTATTAGTGGCCCTCTAAATCTAGAACACCCCACCCTGTTTTTCCCCCCCAGGTGGTCTCTCATTCAAATACTGACCAGGCCCAAGCCTATTCAGCTTCCTCTTTCAAAAGCCTGCATGGAGATTCAGGATAAGACTGCTGGCTAGCGTATATCTTTCCCTCCTTCTCTTGCAGCTGAGACATGAGGTTACTCCCCTGCACTCCACAGTTCTTTCATCCCACAACGTCAGCCTCTTCCGCCTTCTGGAGGATAGAAACCGAGCCCTAAAGCTTGAGGTGGCTACCCTTCGCCAGGAGAAACAGCAGTACAGAACACTGGTGAGTCTGGACTTTCTCCTCTCTCCTCCACACAACTAGCCCAGACAGCGCTCAATCACTAAAAGGTGTTTTGTTATGGGCCATCTATTCTCCAGAGTACAGCATATTACACCATATTTGTGTTTTTGATCAGTCTCCATCTATCCCGATAACCCTCAGTTTGGGCCTTCAAGGTAGTGATTTATCATAATCTTTACTGCATTTATTTTGATCACAATATTTGTTCTCAGAGTATGTCTATTGTATAGACTAGCGAGTTTATGTTTCGTTCCTGTATGGCAAATAGGTCTTTATGCCAAGCTCTCATGCATAGAAGATGTTGTGCGGTTTGTCGTGCCACTATGTATTGTGCAGTCAGGTTAATGTGTAAGATATGGAGGTGAAAAGAAGAGCAGAGGAGAACAGAGGAAGGGGAGGAAGTCCTCTGGGGCTCACCCTGGTCCCAGGGGTGAAGGTGCAAAAGCCGTTGTCCTGGCAACAGGCCCACTAGCACGATAGGGACAGATTGGCAAAGGGAAACTGACAGACCGTAATGGCTGCTTGCTGTTGCAAGCCTCACTTGTTCCAAATCAATTTCACCTAATAGAGATGTGAGGTAGAGAAGGCAGAGATGGGTACTTACTGTACACACAATATTGGCTTGTCATTGGCCAACACACATAGGCCTAAATCCCGGAACATGCTTTCTGGCATCCATATGACTTGATGATCAGCTGTCACGTCTGTCCAGTATCTTTATGCTCTCATGGTAATTGAATGTGGTTCACTATTGTGTATGTACTGTATGCATATGTGTATGTGCATAACCTGTTAACACATACACATTGTTGTGTGCACCTATCATTTCGTAACTCCATGGTCCTTGTGCAGGAGGAATGCTTTCCCATTCCAGCTGTGTGAAATGTAATGGATGATGAGTCACCAGAGGCTGGGTTGTTAGAGTGGGGATGTGTTAAAGTGACAGCGACTGGTTTTCTATGTGTTATGACATGCTGGATTGTATACAGGTAACTGCCAAAACAAAGGATAAACTTAATAGGGAGTTGGGCCACCATGAACTGACAGAACAGCTTCAATGTGCCTTGGCACGTACACCCTTTAAATCCCCTATCCTCTTTTGAGACCCCTCTTTCCAATTTACTGAGATTTATTCTTCTAGCCATGTTAGCCAAAATAATGGGCAACTGGGCGTTTTATACCTGACCCTAATGTGTATGGATGCATATTCAAGAAAGCGTACAGTATTATATGGAGCTATTATTGCATGGAACTCTGTTCCATCTCATATTGCTCAAATAAACAGCAAACCTGGTTTCAAAAAACAGATAAAGCAACACCTCACGGCACAACGCCTCTTATTTGACCTATATAGTTTGTGTGTATGTATTAATATGTAGGCTATGTATTAATATGTAGGCTTTAAAAACATGTAGTTCTGTCCTTGAGCTGTTCTTTTCTATTAATGTTCTGTATTATGTCATGATTTTTATGGACCCCAGGAAGAGCTGCTTTTGCAGCAGCTAATGGTGATCCTAATAAAATACCAAATGACCCTAAGCATGATGGGATGTTAATTGCTGCTTTCAATATACTTTGTATCCCTCATTTACTCAAGTATTTCTTTATTTTGGCAGTTGCATGTATATATTAATTAGATTTATATAGCAACTTTCTACCTACTGAGGTAATCAAAGCTTTTTACATAGTTAGGGGGAAGCTCACCTGATCCATTGTGGCACCCACTTGGGTGATGCACGGTAACCATTTTGTGCCAGAACGCTCACCACATATCAGCCAGCATGGTAGAGAGGTTAGGAGTTATATTTGCCACTTAGGAATCAGTTGCCAGATTGGGTATATTATATGTCAGTGACTGGGTTGCCAGATTGGTAGTGTACTGTGACAGTGACTGGGATCGATGCCATTGTGGTGATTTGTTATGACGCAGACTGGGTTGCTAGATTGGGATTAAGTTATGACTGAGGCTGGGTTAACAGTGTGGGGATGTGTTATAGTGACAGTGTTTGGGTTGCTAGTATGGTGATACACTACATACAAAAGTATGTGGACACCTGCTTAAACATCTCTTTCCAAAATCATGGGCATTAATATGGAGTTGGTTCCACCTTTGCTGCTATAACAGCTTCCACTCTTCTGGGAAGGCTTTCCACTAGATGTTGGAACATTACTGAGGGGACTTGCTTCCATTCAGCCTCAATAGCATTAGTGAGGTCGGGCACTGATGTTGGGCGATTAGGCCTGGCTCGCAGTCGGTATTCCAATTCATCCCAAAGGTGCTCGATGGGGTTGAGGTCAGGGCTCTGTGCCGGCCAGTCAAGTTCTTCCACACAAGTCTCAACAAACCAATTCTTTATGGACCTTGCTTTGTGCATGGGGGCATTGTCATGCTGAGACAGGAAAGGGCCTTCCCCAAACTGTTGCCACAAATTTGGAAGCACATAATCATCTAGAATGTCGTATGCTGTAGCATTAAGATTTCCCTTCACTGGAACTAAGGGGCCTAGCCCGAACCATGAAAACAGCCCCAGACCATTATTCCTCCTCCACCAAACTTTACAGTTGTGCTATGCATTGCAGCAGGTAGCATTCTCCTGGCATCCGCGAAACCCAGATTCATCCGTCAGCCTGCCAGATGGTGAAGCGTGAGTCATCAGTCATGTTTCCACTGCTCCATAGTCCAATGGCGGTGAGCTTTACACAACTCCAGCCAACGCTTGGCATTGCGCATGGCTTGTGTGAAGCTGCTCGGCCATGGAAACCCATTTCATGAAGCTCCCGAGAAACAGTTATTGTGCAGACGTTGATTCCAGAGGCAGTTTGGAACTCGGTAGTTAGTGATTTTTACACGCTTTAGCACTCGGTGGTCCCATTCTGTGAGCTTGTGTGACCTCCCACTTCGCGGCTGAGCTGTTGTTGCTCCTAGACATTTCCACTTCATAATAACAGAACTTACAGTTGACCGGGTAGCTCTAGCAGGGCAGAAATTTGACGAACTGACTTGTTGGAAAGGTGACATCCTATGACGGTGCCCCTTTGAAAGTCACTGAGCTCTTCAGTAATGCCAATCTACTGCCAATGTTTGTCTATGGAAATTTCAAAGCTGTGTACTCGATTTTATACACCTGTCAGCAACGGGTGTGGCTGAAATAGTTGAATCCACTGATTTGAAGGGTTGTCCACATACTTTTCTGTATCTTGTGACAGAGAGGGCTGCTGTAGCCCTGTTGCTCGTTGCCTGGCGACCCTCTGTGTTGGACAGGGCATGGCAGGAGTGGACCCTGGGTGAGAAATGACCTTCTGCGTGTCTTTAAGGAGGGCTCCCGCTAAAAGGGAACAGCCATCTTTCCGGACACCATCCCCATGGCAACACCTCCACTGTGCGAGCCCCGGGCACAGCCCCCGCAATGATAGTCCTCATGATAAGAACAATGTGGATGCCAACTGGAACAACGGCGAATTAACAATAAAGGCTAATGACAGTGTAGTGCCAGGGTCGTAATTTGCATCACTAATGTGTGTTATTCAAATGCATAAAGACAAAATCACAGGGTTAACATATCCCATTCAAATTCAGTACATTGCAATCCTATTAGATCCCATTAAACTCATCCCCAGGAAATTCATATTGTTTTGGCGAAGGGTTCCTAAAGTGATTTTCGTCAAAGTCGCTCTGGATAAGAGCGTCTGCTAAATGACTTAAATGTAATGTAAATGTCACAGTCTGTTTTGGCTGAGGTCTCCATCCTCCCTAATTGAATTTGACCCAGGCAGAGCAGACCTCTTTCAGCTGTTTCTCTCTCTATCTCTCAGGCATCCTCCATAAATCCATTATCCTCTCCAGGAGACAGCTAAAAGTACAGCCCCGTTTACATAGAGGGAGGACAAAATGTACAGGGCCGACACGATTCCTCTATTCCACAATGAGATACACAGTATGGTGACAGAAAGGAACAGGAAGGAGTTACCCATAAAATGTTGGGTTAATTAAGCAATGGATTGAGTGTTTGTCCCCCCCCCTCCTTTGCACAATCCGTCTGTATCCTACTTTAACCCCCCCCCCCCCCCCTTTATTACCAAGCCCCACCACTCCTCTAACAAGTCTCATGCATTCTGGGTGTAGCCCAAGGATTTATATATATGCTAGATGACTAATACGGTGCGCTGTGTTGAAGCCATCTTGCCTCCATCTTGGCACTCCCCCACCATTTCAATTTTTGGGGGGAAGCTATATAAATGCATTTATTAATGTCTACGTTTGTTTAGTAATGTTCTCTTGATAAGTGTGTGAATTGGAAAATGGAGTAAAAAGTACATTATTTTCTTTAGGACTATAGTGAAGTAAAAGTAAAAGTAGCCAAAAATGTACAGTACAGATACCCCAAAAACGTATTTTTACTTAATAAGTACTTTACACCACTGGTTACTAGCCTCAGAAATTGTAGCCCAAATAAATGCTTCACAGAGTTAAAGTAACATACACCTCTCAACATCAACTGTTCAGAGGAGACTGCGTGAATCAGGCCTTCATGGTTGAATTGCTGCAAAGAAACCACTACTAAAGGACACCAATAAGAATAAGAGACTTGCTTGGGCCAAGAAACATGAGCAATGGACATTAGACCGGTGTAAATCTGTCCTTTGGTCTGATGAGTCCAAATTTTTGGCTTCAACCGCTATGTCTTTGGGAGACGCAGAGTAGATGAATGGATGATCTCCGCATGTGTGGTTCCCACCGTGAAGCATGGAGGAGGAGGTGTGATGGTGTGGGGGTGCGTTGCTGGTGACACTGTCTGTGATTTATTTAGAATTCAAGGCACACTTAACCAGCATGGTTACCACATCCCATCTGGTTTGCACTTTGTGGGACTATCATTTGTTTTTCAACAGGACAATGACCCAACACATCTCCAGGCTGTGTAAGGTCTATTTGACCAAGAAGGAGAGTGATGGAGTACTGCATCAGATGACCTGGCCTCCACAATCACCTGACCTCAACCCAGTTGAGATGGTTTGGGATGAGTTGGACCACAGAGTGAAGGAAAAGCAGCCAACAAGTGTTCAGCATATGTGGGAAAAGCAATCTAGGTGAAGCTGGTTGAGAGAATGCCAAGAGTGTGCAAAGCTGTCATCAAGGCAAAGGGTGGCTACTTTGAAGAATCTCAAATATAAACTATATTTTGATTTGTTTGACACTTTTTTGGTCACTACATGATTCCAAATGTGTTATTTCCTTGTTTTGATGTCTTCACTATTGTTCTACATTGTGGAACATAGTAAAAATAAAGAAAAACCCTTGAATGAGTAGGTGTGTCCAAACTTGACTGGAACTGTATGTATAATGTGTATATAAACATTTTCCTTTAAGTATACTTTTTTGAGATTGCTAATGTTACTGTCCCCACTAAAACAACAAAAATACTTGAATACATGCAATTTTGTCCTTGAAGAATTTAATTGAAATACTGCAGAATACATTTATTCCTATGGAGGACTGCTCCTACTGGGGAGTGCCAATATGACTGACCGGTGGCTTCAAAGCATCTCAATGGCCAATACATAGCATCAGCAATCCAGCGTTTATATTCATCATTGATGTAGCCAGCCAGGGCACTGAGTTCAGCTGGGCAGCAAGGTTTGTGTCGGTATTAATCAAAGCAGACTTGATCCAGATCTGAACAGACTGAGCCAACCCATAATCAAATTGGAGGCAGAGCAGAGAGCTCATTGCTGGCACATAGGCTAAGTAATTGAAAGGTCAGTTTAAATATATAACTACCTACCTAACAACTAGGGCTGAGAATTGCCAGGGACCTCAAGATACGATATTGTCACGATACTTCGGTGCCAATACGATATGTATTGCGATTCTCACGATTCTATATGTGTTGCGATTCGATGTTCCAAACATATTGCTCACCATACAGTGCCTTCAGCAAGTATTCATACCCCTTGACTTATTCCACATTTTATTGTGTTACACCCTGAATTCAAAATGTATTACATAGAGCTTTCCATGCCTGGCTTGTGCAACATTTGCCCATTTATCTTTTCAGAATTCTTCAAGCTTTGCTATACAAACATTTTCAGGTCTTGCCTTAGATTTTCAAGTAGATTTAAGTCAAAACTGTAACTCGGCCACTCAGGAACATTCATTGTTTTCTTGGTAAGCATCTCCAGTGTAGATTTGGCGTTGTGTTTTAGGTTATTGTCCTGCTGAAAGGTGAATTAATCTCCCAGTGTCTGGTGGAAAGCAGACTGAACCAGGTTTTTCTCTAAGATTTTGTCTGTGCTTTTCTTTTGTGTCCTGAAAATCTCCCCAGTCCTTAACTATTACAAGCATACCCATAACATGATGCAGCCACCACTATGCTTGAAAATATGGAGAGTGGTACTCAGTTTTGTGTTGTATTGGATTTGCCCCAAACAACACTTTGTATTCAGGACAAAAAGTTAATTGCAGTATTACTTTAGTGCCTTGTTGCAAACAGGATGCATGTTTTGGAATATT
Source organism: Salvelinus alpinus (assembly GCF_045679555.1). Lineage (NCBI taxonomy): Eukaryota > Metazoa > Chordata > Actinopteri > Salmoniformes > Salmonidae > Salvelinus > Salvelinus alpinus. The sequence goes on from NC_092109.1 coordinate 16,961,860, forward strand.
TTAATTCTGTACAGGCTTCCAACTTTTCACTCTGTCAATTAGGTTCGTATTGTTGAGTAACTACAATGTTGTTGATCCATCCTCAGTTTTCTTCTATCACAGCCATTAAACTCTGTTTTAAAGTTACCATTGGCCTCATGGTGAAACTCCTGAGGCAATTTCTTTTCTCTCCGGCCACTGAGTTAGGAAGGACGCCTGTATCTTTGTAGTGACTGGGTGCATTGATACACCATCCAGTGTAAATAATAACTACACCATGTTGAAAGGGATATTCGATGTCTGTTTTTTTTACCCATCTACCAATACGTGCACTTTGCGAGGCATTGGAAAACCTCCCTGGTCTTTGTGGTTGAATCTAAATTTGAAATTCACTGCTCGACTGATGGACCTTACAGATAATATGTATGTGTGTGGTACAGAGATGAGGTAGTCATTCAAAAATGCAACTGAGTCCATGCAACTTATTATGTGACTTGTTAAGAAAATGTTTACTCATTTGGGCTTGACATAACTAATTTAGGCTTGACATAACAAAGGGGTTGAATACTCATTGACTCAAGACGTTTCAGCTTTTAATTTTTTATTAATTTGTTTACAGAAAAATCAAAAAACATAATTCCACTTTGACATTATGCGGTATTGTGTGTAGGCCAGTGAAAAACATATATATAATTTTATCTATTTTAAATTCAGGCTGTAACACAACAAAATGTGGAAACAGTCAAGTGGTGTGAATACTTTCTGAAGCCACTATATGTCTGCTGCAGACAGACAACCGAGAGCCATGAGTAAATTATTTTTGATTAGTCATGGAAATAAGTGTTGTAAACAAATTGGCTCCTTATTTAAAAAGATGATGGAGAACAAGCTATGAAGGAAAAAATACTAGAGTTTTGGTGCAGGTGGTACAGCCAACAGGCGCAAAACTAATATTGCAAAATTGTCAAAACGATAAGATACGATATATCATCAGAAGTAATATCCGATATGTAACTATCTTTCTTTTCTCCCACATCACAAGTTTCTAGGCTTGTTGAATGAAGACTGCTTTAATAATGTAACAGATTTAGACAAGATCTCAGGTACACACTGCATCTCTAGTACCCACCCACTCCAACGCAGAATGGATTTATGGAAAATATACTGCAGAATTTACATTGTGATATACTGCAATGGTATGTTAAAGGATCAAATTATGTAGGCCTATGCAACACTGTATATATTACTCAATGTCTAAGTCAATGAGAGAGAAATAACATTCTTTAAACAAGAAGTCACAGATTTTTCCCAGTAGCAATGCAGGGGTGACTAGTCAGTATTGACATGACTGATGATGTGATGATGATGTCCATAGAGGGCACAGAGGAAGGCGCTGTCCGAATGTAGAAGTCCTTAACTACTGCTTGTCCAAATGGCTGTGAAACATGGCCCACAAATCAACACAACTTAGGAAGTGTTTCTAGTTACATTGCCTTGGCAACTGCCTCTTCCTGTCTCTGAGCTGTTAATGACTGAAATGACCCCTCAGAGTGAGAGAGCTGTAAAAGCAGACCCATTTCAGTAATACCACCAGATGTTTCAGTCAAATTCATCAATACAAATGTCTCTGTAGAATCTCATCCATATGAATCTAATAAGAAAGATCTAAAGCAAGAGCGGTCTCTGTCACTGCAGAAGCAATGTGTGCAAAAATTATGACACCATAGAAATCTAGGGCCTTCCTGAATTATCTCAAATCTGACTAATCGGATTAAAGTAACTGTCCAGTGAAAATCTCACTTTTAAAAGTTAATATTCTGTTACCTCAAACCAAAATAATGTTGTTGACTCGTGCTACACTTGTATTTGTGGCCAAAGCATACATTTTAGAGAAGAAAAAAAACACTTAAAAAACTCCACCTCAAACTTGTATCTCAAACAGACTGTTAAAAAAGACGTACTATTTCCTAATAGAATATGATGACATACTCCTGAGGAGGATGAGCTGACCAATCAATGGTCTAGACGAGGATGAGCTGGCCAATGAGCGGTCTACTCACATTCATATTTTTATGAACGATATACGCCCACACCATTCCAACACAGAAAAGTTGCTTTTTAACATACTTAATTATACTTTATTTGTAAGGAAAACTATTTCACTCATATTGTAAGTAATGATAGAAATCTGGAAACACTAGACAGTGTAAGTAATTTTAGGCTCTAACAGCAGTGGGCACCCACTGATCTGGAAACACTAGACAGTGTAAGTAATGGACTACATTGACTGCAATATGATATACAGTTATGAGGTGTGTGCGCTAGGGTTGAATGGTGAGAACCCGGTTACCGAGATTTACCAGGATTTACCACCCAAAACACTTCCCTTTTCCCGGGATAAATAACAGCGAGAAACCGGAAATTATAATACATTATTTATATGAACAGCATGGCGTGAAATGGAACTATTACATTATATGCAATGTCGAAATCTGGCATCTCTACGGCCTCTGCATGATGAATCATCAACGCGCAGGGTGGGGACAGACAGCCCATCTCAGTATGGATCACAGTTTGTATTTGTATTTATTTTTGATCCCCATTAGATGCTGCCAAAGCAGCAGCTACTCTTCCTGGGGTCCAGCAAAATTAAGCAGTTTATACAATTTTAAAACATTACAAGTAGGCCCTCAGGCCTCTACTCCACCACTACCACACATCTACAGTACTAAATCCATGTGTATGTATAGTGCGTGTGCGTGTGCGTGTGCGTGTGCGTGTGCGTGCGTGTGCGTGTGCGTGTGCGTGTGTGTGTGTGTGTGTGTGTGTGTGTGTGTGTGTGTGTGTGTGTGTGTGTGTGTGTGTGTGTGTGTGTGTGTGTGTGTGTGTGTGTGTGTGTGTGTGTGTGTGTGTGTGTGTATGTGTCTGTGCCAATGTTTGTGTTGCTTCACAGTCCCTGCTGTCCATAAGGTGTTTTTGTTATGTCTTTTAAAATCAATGTAGTCATGGCTCTATGTAGTACTGTGTGCCTCCCACAGTCTGTTCTGGACTTGGGGATTGTGAAGAGACCACTTGTGGCATGTCTTGTGAGGTATGCATGGGTGTGCATTCAACATGTAAATACCTCTCATAAATACAAGTAGGGACGAAGTCAATCTCTCCTTCACTTTGAGCCAGGAGAGATTGACATGCATATTATTAATATTAGCTCTCTGTGTACATCCAAGGGCCAGCCGTGCTTCCCTGTTCTGAGCCAATTGCAATTTTCCTAAGTCCTTTTTTGTGGCACCTGACCACATGACTGAACAGTAGTCAAGGTGTGACAAAACTAGGGCCTGTAGGACCTGCGTTGTTGATAGTGTTGTTAAGAAGGCAGAGCATTGCTTTATTATAGACAGACTTCTCCCCATCTTAGCTACTACTGCATCAATATGTCTTGACCATGTCAGTTTACAATCTAGGGTTACTCCAAGCAGTTTAGACATCTCAACTTGCTCAATTTCCACATGATTTATTACAAGATTTATTTGAGGTTTATGGTTTGGTGAGTGTTTTGTTCTAAATACAATGCTTTTAGTTTTAGAAATATTTAGGGATAACTTATTCCTTGCCACCCATTCTGAAACTAACTGCAGCTCTTTGTTGAGTGTTGCAGTCATTTCAGTCGCTGTAGTAGCTGACGTGTATAGTGTTGAGTCATCCGCATACATAGACACTCTGGCTTTACTCAAAGTCAGTGGCATGTCGTTCGTAAAAATTGAAAAAAGCAAGGGGCCTAAACAGCTACCCTGGGGAATTCCTGATTCTAACTGGATTATATTTGAGAGGCTTCCATTAAAGAACACCATCTGTGTTTTGTTACACAAGTAACTCTTTATCCACATTATAGCAGGGGGTATAAAGCCTAACACATACGTTTTTCCAGCAGCAGACTATGATTGATAATGTCAAAAGCTGCACTGAAGTCTAACAAGACAGCATCAATTTCTCTCAGCCAATCATCAGTCATTTGTGTAAGTGCTGTGCTTGTTGAGTGTCCTTCCCTATAAGCGTGCTGAAATTCTGTTGTCAATTTGTTTACTGTGAAATAGCATTGTATCTGGTCAAAAACTATTTTTTCCAGAAGTGTACTAAGGGTTGGTAACAGGCTGATTTGTTGGCTATTTGAGCCAGTGAAGGGGGCTTTACTATTCTTGGGTAGCAGAATGACTTTACTTACCTCCAGGCCTGAGGGCACACACTCTCTAGTAGGCTTAAATTGAAGATGTGGCAATATCATCTGCTATTATCCTCAGTAATCTTCCATCCAGATTGTCAGACCCTGGTGGCTTGTCATTGTTGATAGACAACAATCATTTTTTCACCTCTTCCACACTGACTTTACGGAATTCAGAAGTACAATTCTTGTCTTTCATAATTTGGTCCGATATACTTGGATGTGTAGTGTCAGCGTTTGTTGCTGCCAATGAAAAAGTCATTCAAGTAGTTGGAAAAAGCAGTGGGCTTTGTGATGAATGAGCCATCTGATTCAATGAATGAAGGAGCCGAGTTGTCTTTTTTTCCCAAAATGTAATTTAAGGTGCCCTAAAGCTTTTTATAATTCTTTATATAATTTATGTTTCTTTCATAGTATAGTTTATTTTTATTTCTTAATTTGCAATACGTTTGCCAATCAATTGGGCTGCCAGACTTGATTGCCTTACCGTTTGCCTCATTCCTCTAAACCATACCATTTTTCAATTCCTCATCAATCCAAGGAGATTTAACAGTTTTTACAGTCATTTTCTTAATGGGTGCGTGCTTATTAGTAACTGGAATAAGTAGTATCATAAATGCGTCAAGTGCAGCGTCTGGTTGCTCCTCATTACACACCACACATCGGCAAGTATTCTTTACATCATCAACATTTGAATCACTACAAAACGTATTGTATGACCTATTATACACTTTATTAGGCCCAACCTTTGGAACTTTGGTTTTCCTAGATAAAGCTATTATATTGTGATCACTATATCCTATGGATTTGGATACTGCTTTAAAGCAAATCTCTGCAGCATTAGTGAAGATGTGATCAATACATGTTGATGATTTCATTTCTGTGCTTTTTGTAACTACCCCGGTAGGTTGACTGACAACCTGATCCAGGTTGCAGGCACTGGTTACAGTTTAAAGTTTTTTCTTGAGTGGGCAGCCAGTCAATATTTAAATCATACAGAAAATATACTTCTCTGTTGATATCACGTACATTATCAAGCATTTCACACATATTATCCACAGTTCACAATGCATGTAGACCTATCATCTCATCATGGTAACTTTTTTTTTGTGACAGGTAGGCCTGCATTTGTTGCAGCATAGTCTACGCTACAGTAATTTAAAGACCGAAAGAAGGTCTAATTTACCCATCTCCATTTGGCTTTCGGGGGTCACCTTATTTTGTAAAGATTATTATATTTAAATTGCAGCTGCAGAGTTTTAAAACAGCCTATCACTCGAATATCATTGCGTTAAATCAGTGCCCTCGTGAGCACTCTTTCGTAGTCTATTTCTCTCCATCTCCATGAACTCCATTCAAATTACATCCAAAATAAATAATCCTGTTCTAGATTGATATATAGCCATATAGTGCATTGGGGAGGTATTCAGACCCTTTGACTTTTTCCAAATTTTGTTACGATACAGCCTTGTTAGTAGTTAGTAGTTACTATCTTGTCTCATCGCTACAACTCCTGTACGGGCTCGGGAGAGACGAAGGTCGAAAGCCATGCGTCCCCCGAAACACAACCCAACCAAGCCGCACTGCTTCTTAACACAGCGTGCATCCAACCCGGATGCCAGCCGCACCAATGTGTCGGAGGAAACACCGTGCACCTGGCGACCTTGGTTAGCGCGCACTGCGCCCGGCCCGCCACAGGAGTCGTTGGTGCGCGATGAGACAAGGATATCCCTACCGGCCTAACCCGGACGACCCTAGGCCAATTGTGCGTCGCCCCACGGACCTCCCGGTCGCGGCCGGCTGCGACAGAGCCTGGGCGCGAACCCAGAGACTCTGGTGGCACAGCTAGCGCTGCGATGCAGTGCCCTAGACCACTGCACCACCCGGGAGGCCGTTTTTTTTTTTTTTTTTAGCGAATGTGGGTATGATGCTACAAGCTTGGCACACCTGTATTTGGGGAGTTTCTCCCATTCTCCGCAGATTCTTTCAAGCTCTGACCAAGTTGAATGGGGAGTGTCGCTGCATAGCTATTTTCAGGTCTCTCCTTAGATGTTCGATTGGGTTCAAGTCCTGGCTCTGGCTGGGCCACTCAAGGACATTCAGACACTTGTACCGAAGCCACTCCTTCATTTTCTTGGCTGTGTGCTTAGGGTAGTTGTCCTGTTGGAAGGTGAACATTCGCCCCAGTCTGAGGTCCTGAGCGCTCTGGAGTAGGTTTTCATCAAGGATCTCTCTGTACATTGCTCTGTTCATCTTTCCCTCGATCCTGACTAGTCTCCTAGTCCCTGCCGCTGAAAAACTTCCCACAGCATGATGCTGCCACCACCATGCTTCATCGTAGGTATGGTGCCAGGTTTCCTCCCTACGTGACACTTGGCATTCAGGCTAAAGAGTTCAATCTTGGTTTCAACAGACCAGAGAAACTTGATTCTCATGGTCTGAGAGTCCTTTAGGTGCCTTTTGGCAAACTCCAAGCGGGCTGACATGTGCCTTTTACTGAGCAGTGGCTTCTGTCTGGCCATTCTACCATAAAGGCCTTATTGGTGGAGTGCTGCAGAGATGGTTGTCCTTCTGGAAGGTTCTCCCATCTCCACAGAGGAACTCTGTAGCTCTGTCAGAGTGACCATCTGGTTCTTGGTCAACTCCCTGACCAAGGTCCTTCTTCCCCGATTTCTCAGTTCGGCCAGGTGGCCAGCTCTAGGAATAGTCTTGGTGGTTCCAAACTTCTTCCATTTAAGAATGATGGAAGTCACTGTGTTCTTGGGGACCTTCAATTCTGCAGAAATGTTTTGGTATTCTTCTCCAGATCTGTCCCTCGACACAATCCTGTCTCGGCGCTCTACGGACAATTTCTTTGACCTAATGGCTTGGTTTTTGCTCTGACATGCATGTCAACTGTGGGACCTTATATAGACAGGTGTGTGCCTTTTAAAATCATGTACAATCAATTTGTAGAAACATCTCAAGTATGATCAATGGAAACAGGATGCACCTGTGCTCAAATTCGATTCTCATAGCAAAGGGTCTGAATACTTATGTAAATAAGGTAATTTTTTTTTTTTATATACATTTGCAAACATTTCAAAAACCTGTTTTCGCTTTGTCATTATGGTGTATTGTGTGTAGATTGATGAGTAAAAAAATAATTCAATACATTTTAGAGTGAGGCTGTAACATAACAAAATGTGGAAATGGGGAAGGGGTCTGAATACTTTCCGAATGCATTATTATATACAAAGGTATGTGGACACCCCTTCAAATTAGTGGATTCGGCTATTTTAGCCACGTGTGTGTTGCTGTGTGTCATAGTGTTTGTCTATGGGGTCTACCATGTTCTTGTAACACATCACATCTGGCTTGCTATCCAATCTCTATCCATGTGTAACTGTAAAATATGTAACGCCTGATTTTGCCATAAGCTGATATGTGATGTTAAATGGATAACATGATAACATAACATGATAGACACTATATATACAAAAGTATGTGGACACCCTTTCAAATGAGTGGATTTGGCTATTTCAGCGACACCCGTTGCTGACAGGTGTATACAACTGGGCACACAGCCATGCAATCTTCATAGACAAACATTGGCAGTAGAATGGCCTTACTGAAGAGCTCAGTGACTTTCAACATGGCATAGGATGCCACCTTTTCAAAAAGTCAGTTTGTCAAATTTCTTCCCAGTCAACTGTAAGTGCTGTTATTGTGATGTGAAAATGTCTAGAAGCAACAACGGCTCAGCCGCGAAGTGGTAGGCCACACCACACAATCTCACAGAATGGGACCGCCAAATGCTGCCGCGCGTAGCTTATACAATTTGCCTGTTCTCGGTTGCAACAGTCACTGCCTAGTTCCAAACTGCCTCTGGAATCAACGTCAGCACAATAACTGTTCGTCGGGAGCTTCATGAAATGGGTTTCCATGGCTGAGCAGCCGCACACAAGCCTAAGTTCACCATGTGCAATGCCATGCATCGGCTGGAGTGGTGTAAAGCTTGCCGCCATTGGACTCTGGAGCAGTGGAAATGCGTTCTCTGGAGTAATGAATCACGCTTCACCATCTGGCAGTCCGACAGACAAATCTGAATTTGGTGGATGTCAGGAGAACACTACCTGCCCCAATGCATAGTGCCAACTGTAAAGTTTGGTGGAGGAGGAATAAAGGTCTGGGGCTGTTTTTCTTGGTTCAGGCTAGGCCCCTTATTTCCAGTTAAGGGAAATCTTAACTCTACAGCATACAATGATATTCTGGAAAATTATGTGCTTCCAACTTTGTGGCAACAGTTTGGGGAATATGGCCCTTTCCTGTTTCAGCATGACAATTCCCCCGTGCACAAGTGAGGTCCATACAGAAATGGTTTGTCGAGATCGGTGTGGAAGAACTTGACTGGCCGGAACAGAGCCCTGACCTCAACCCCATCCAACAACTTTGGGATGAATTGGAATGGCGACTGCGAGCCAGGCCTAATCGCCCAACATCAGTGCAGACTTCCCTAATGCTCTTGTGGCTGAATGGAAGCAAGAGCAAGCCCCCGCAGCAATGTTCCAACATCTTCTTGAAAGCCTTCCCAGAAGAGTGGAGGCTGTTATAGCAGCAAAGGGGGAACCAACTCCATATTAATGCCCATGATTTTGGAATGAGATGTTCGACGAGCAGGTGTCTAGGTCATGTAGTGTACTTTATTTCTGGTTTTAGTCATTTAAGTATAGACTGAAAACATTTTTCCTCACGAAAATTATAAAAAATAAATAAATACTGCGGCCCATAAAAACACTATGCAGAAAAAACCCTGCACACACACACATATTTGTGGCCAAAAATGCTTGATTTGGCCATTTTTCCTGGCAATATGCAATGAAAAATGTTGTTCAAAATTCAAAAGGCACTCGCGTATTTGAGCTCTGACAAAGTCCTTGAGGCTGATACGTAAAGCTTAGTAAATAACAGTGATACTAGCAAGAGCAGTGTGCAGGTTTCTCTTTTCTCTCATGTTGTCCAATTTGTTGTGAAAATGCGCTGAAGATGGAAACATTTGTTGTCGTGTGGTTTGATTGAACCATATTATGCGGTAAATGTGCGGTGATCGGTTGAAATTGCGAGCCCTCATTTTGTACTGTGTGTGATGGGTCAGTTTTATGTGATGAAATTGTGATGATTTGACTGTTTTATGCAGAAAAAGTGCAGTGATTGGTCAAATTTGATTTTGGAAAAAGAATTGCAATCACAGAATCCTGGAGGGACTAAACAGGTTCCGCCCATTCTGACTGAGAACTATAGTAGGCTATGTGTCTACAGTCAAACAGGTTCCACCCATTCTGCTGCTCCTGCTGCAGTCACAGGCAGCATACTCTTTTAGCATGCTAGCAATTAGCATTGGGTGTTTGCTTGCTTGTGTGTGTGACAGAGAGAGCAGTATCAATGAAGCACTGCCCAATTAGCCCCACCCAATCGACTATGCCTGCTTCACAGCTGCATGGAGGGGAGCTGCCGAGGGGAGGAAGGGATCGGAGGAGGGGTCTATCCAGCCTCAGACCAACCCCACAGCAAGCATCTCCAGCCTTCAGTCAGTCAGGCAGTCAGCCCACTGGAAGCCCAGCCCCCGGCAGGCAGGGCAGCTTCCCCCTAAAAGGACAGCTCCCGGAACACTACTGCTGCTACTGCTGCTGGAAGGAGATGAATACAGCACAGGGGATTCTGTAGCTAGCTGCACAACCAGAGAGCGTGAGAGAAAGAGAGGGAAGAGAGAGAGACAGAGAGTGAGAGTCAGGAGGCAGAGAGAGAGACAGGGGGGAAGAGAGAGTCGGGGCGGAATGAGAGAGAGGGAGGAAGGGAGGGAGAGACGCAGGCCTAGGAGCTGCTGCTGCTGATGCAGCCGCCTGACATTTAGCCTCCCAAGATAAGAGGAAGGAACACTAGCAGCATCTCAGTCACAATGCTACAGTGCTAGCTAGCCAGCAGATACGGTAAATACTGGTCCTTCATCACCACTCTGCTTCCACTAACTACTGCATAGTCTCTCTCTCTCTCTCTCTCTCTCACTCGCTCTCTTCCTCCCTTTATCCTTCCCTCTATCCCTTGGGTGTCGTGCCTGTGTTCTGAGCATGTGTGTGGTTGTATGTCTGTGGCTGGCTGAGGGACGTCTCTCCCATGTACTGTGCCGGAGGAGAGCTGAGCGATGGAGGAGTGCAATAGCACATTGTGATTCTACTGGGACACAGTAGGGATGCTGGGCGCTCCTGCATTGTCACGCTCTTCTTCATTTTACGCTGCCACCTGTTTTTCATAGCTGTGTGTGGTCTGTGTGGTTATTAAGGCCTGTCACGTCAGCTCCTAGACTCAAAATGCAGATGTTCTATAATACCTGTCTCTATACTATCGAAACAATGTATGATGTGTGTCTTTTCCTTATTTTGGATGTTGGTTGTGTAACCTGAACCTCTCCCTTTGCCTGGCCAAGGGGTTGCCATGGAGACAATGGGAGTCTCCTCAGCAGAAATGCTATTTGATCCCAATACTGTGTTGTATCATAGATTTACAGGATGTAGATTCCGCTTCTACAACATAAAGACTGACTGCGTTACATTTTTTGGGGGACAGGGTGGAGGCTTTTGGGAATATTGCCTTTCTCCACTTACTACATCATAACTGTATTGATACTGGTCTCGACTACAGCTCTCTTCTCATAGGTGGAAGCAGGTTCTAGAAACAAAGCTAAAAGTAAATAATTTGCTCTAGTCACAATTATATTGACAAAGGATGTATATGTAAGTGTGTGTGTCTTTTTGCGTGGGCGTGTGAAAGGGACCAACGGAAGATGAGAGTGTAGATGTGAGGGAGGGTATATAACCTAAATTCTCAGTCTGCAGTATTTCGACAGGCATGATTCTCTCTCTCTTTCTCTCTCTCTCTCGTTCTGTTGATGTGAATCCTCAAACAACAGCAGCAGCAATGACATTAGTGGCTCGTGGGCACCCACCGCCTCTTCTTCCTCATTCTGTTCTTCCTCCCTCTATTTTCTGCGCATACTGGTAGCCACTGCCAGCTGAGCTCAGCCGGATGCCAGGGGGTGAGGGGGGAAAGAGGAGGGTGAAGGGAGAGGGGGGGGGACTAAACTTCTATTTTGAATCCCCAGCTGGATGATTTTTCCCCCTCTTCTCTTGAGATTAATTTAGGAATAGTCTGCCAGCAAAAAGACAGCCTTGACTAATCTCAATGTTCCTAAGGACACACAGCCCGGGAGAGGGCTCGGAATAGTCACACGCATGCTTGGGCATACACACACACACTTACATCCATATGCTGACACCCACAAGCACATATGCACAAGCATGCATGCACTTACATGTGCAAACACACACACACACACACAGACACACACTGAATCCCATCCATGATGCCTTTGCTTGTCAGCACAGCATGTAGATGCATTTTTGTGTGCACACAGACACGTGCGGTGTGTGGAGTACAGTACAGTGTGTAAGTGAGGCGTAAGCACAAGAAAACATCCTGTCTCTTCCCACTAATCCTGTAGTATCTGTATCAGTGTTTGCAGGTGAGTCAGACCAGATGACTCAATGTTCCCATGCAGACTGTGTATCTGTGATAGATTAATTTACTGATTTAATTATTCCTGCCTGTTTGAATAAAATATTAAATAAGGAGCATTTGCTTACACTGCTGTTCTGCTGGCTCACACTTATAATACTCAAAAGAACATCTGATACTCTGGGATCTGAAAACACTGGCAGTGTAATGGTGCAAATTAGGTTTGTGGAAGCTTAGCACTTTTACCTCTGATATTCTACCTGTAAAAAGGGTATCTATAGCAACCCCATGGTCTCCTTTCCCCACCTCCTCACATACAGTGGGGAGAACAAGTATTTGATACACTGACAATTTTGCAGGTTTTCCTACTTACAAAGCATGTAGAGGTCTGTAATTTTTATCATAGGTACACTTCAACTGTGAGAGAAGGAATCTAAAACAAAAATCCAGAAAATCACATTGTATGATTTTTAAGTAATTCATTTGCATTTTATTGCATGACATAAGTATTTGATACATCAGAAAAGCAGAACTGAATATTTGGTACAGAAACCTTAGTTTGCAATTACAGAGATCATACGTTTCCTGTAGTTCTTGACCAGGTTTGCACACACTGCAGCAGGGATTTTGGCCCACTCCTCCATACAGACCTTCTCCAGATCCTTCAGGTTTCGGGGCTGTCGCTGGGCAATACGGACTTTCGGCTCCCTCCAAAGATTTTCTATTGGGTTCAGGTCTGGAGACTGGCTAGGCCACTCCAGGACCTTGAGATGCTTCTTACGGAGCCACTCCTTAGTTGCCCTGGCTGTGTGTTTCGGGTCGTTGTCATGCTGGAAGACCCAGCCACGACCCATCTTCAATGCTCTTACTGAGGGAAGGAGGTTGTTGGTCAAGATCTCGCGATACAAGGCCCCATCCATCCTCCCCTCAATACGGTGCAGTCGTCCTGTCCCCTTTGCAGAAAAGCATCCCCAAAGAATGATGTTTCCACCTCCATGCTTCACGGTTGGGATGGTGTTCTTGGGGTTGTACTCATCCTTCTATTCCTCCAAACACGGCGAGTGGAGTTTAGAGCAAAAAGCTCTATTTTTGTCTCATCAGACCACATGACCTTCTCCCATTCCTCCTCTGGATCATCCAGATGGTCATTGGCAAACTTCAGACGGGCCTGGACATGCGCTGGCTTGAGCAGGGGGACCTTGCGTGCGCTGCAGGATTTTAATCCATGACGGCGTAGTGTGTTACTAATGGTTTTCTTTGAGACTGTGGTCCCAGCTCTCTTCAGGTCATTGACCAGCTCCTGCCGTGTAGTTCTGGGCTGATCCCTCACATTCCTCATGATCATTGATGCCCCACGAGGTGAGATCTTGCATGGAGCCCCAGACCGAGGGTGATTGACCGTCATCTTGAACTTCTTCCATTTTCTAATAATTGTGCCAACAGTTGTTGCCTTCTCACCAAGCTGCTTGGCTATTGTCCTGTAGCCCATCCCAGCCTTGTACAGGTCTACAATTTATCCCTGATGTCCTTACACAGCTCTCTGGTCTTGGCCATTGTGGAGAGGTTGGAGTCTGTTTGATTGAGTGTGTGGACAGGTGTCTTTTATACAGGTAACGAGTTCAAACAGGTGCAGTTAATACAGGTAATGAGTGGAGAACAGGAGGGCTTCTTAAAGAAAAACTAACAGGTCTGTGAGAGCCGGAATTCTTACTGGTTGGTAGGTGATCAAATACTTATGTCATGCAATAAAATGCAAATTAATTACTTAAAAATCATACAATGTGATTTTCTAGATTTTTGTTTTAGATTCCGTCTCTCACAGTTGAAGTGTACCTATGATAAAAATGACAGACCTCTACATGCTTTGTAAGTAGGAAAACCTGCAAAATCGGCAGTGTATCAAATACTTGTTCTCCCCACTGTATGTGAGGATGACTGCTCGCAAACGCACCATGAGCGTTAGTGTCATTAAGCCAGTCGGCTGAAGGGAGTGGGTAGCATTTCAGACCTATATGCATAGTAGTAGTAGTAGTACCACAGGCATTGGGCAGTTGCATTTTATAGTAGAATGCTACAGTAGCTTCTTAGTCTAGGCTTGTTTGTAGTTTATTTGGTCGTTTGCAGTCTTTTGGTCATGTTGACATGAGCCTGGCCCGGTTGAGAAGCATGTTGACACAGATGAGAAATGTGTTACTCAGTGTTTTCCACGGGTACATAGAATAGCCCCCCCCAACCCCCTCAATGTTTTGCCGAAGGAGCTCTACTTTGGTGGACTCTGGTACATTCTAATTAGGGCTGTCACCGACAAAAAAAATATTAAATCTGTTCTTTTGACCAATCGGTTGGTCGAAATGTTAAAACGTGTATTTTTCCATATATAGACACATCCTAAACTCAGCAAAAAAAACTTATCGTCCCTTTTCAGGACCCTGTCTTTCAAAGATAATTCATCAAAATCCAAATAACTTCACAGATCTTCATTGTAAAGAGTTTAAACACTGTTTCCCATGCTTGTTCAATGAACCATAAACAATTAATGAACATGCACCTGTGGAACGGTCGTTAAAACTTATTCGGGATTGATGTCCCTTCCACGGGACGGTTGAGCTAATGTAGGCTAATGCGATTAGCATGAGGTTGTAAGTAACAAGGACATTTCCCAGGACATAGATATATCTGATATTGGCAGAAAGCTTAAATTCATGTTAATCTAACTGCACTGTCCAATTTACAGTAGCTTTTACAGTGAACAAATACCATTATATTATTTGAGGAGAGTGCACAATTTTGAACATGAAAAGTTATTAATTAACAAATTAGGCACATTTGGGCAGTCTTGATACAACATTTTTAACAGAAATGCAATGCTTCATTGGATCAGTCTAAAACTTTGCACATACAATGCTGCCTTCTAGTGGCCAAAATCTAAATAGCACCTGATCTGAAATAATAAACTATGGCCTTTCTCTTGAATTTCAGAGATGATGGTAAAAAAAAATACAAAAGAACGTTTTTTTTTTTCTTTGTATTATCTCTTACCAGATCTATTGTGTTATATTCTCCTATATTCCTTTCACATTTCCACAAACCTCAAAGTGTTTCCTTTCAAATGGTATCAAGAATATGCATATCCTTGCTTCAGGGCCTGAGCTACAGGAAGTTACATTTGGGTATGTCATTTTAGGCAAAAATTGAAAAAAAGGGGCGGATCCGTAGACACTAACAGCTTACAGACGGTAGGCAATTAAGGTCACAGTTATGAAGCCTTAGGACACTAAAGAGACCATTCTATTGACTCTGAAAAACACCAAAAGAAAGATGCCCTGGGTCCCTGCTCATCTGCGTGAATGTGCCTTAGGCATGCTGCAAGGAGGCATGAGGACTGCAGATGTGGCCAGGGCAATAAATAGCAATGTCCGTACTGTGAGGCGCCTAAGACAGCGCTACAGGGAGACAGGACGGACAGCTGATCGTCCTCGCAGTGGCAGACCACGTGTAACAACACCTGCACAGGAACAGTACATCCGAACATCACACCTGCGGGACAGGTACCAGATGGCAACAACAACTGGCCGAGTTACACCAGGAACCCACAATCCCTCTATCAGTGCTCAGACTGTCTGCAATAGGCTGGACTGAGGGCTTGTAGACTTGCTGTAAGGCAGGTCCTCACCAGACATCACAGGCAACAACGTCGCCTTTCGGCAGAAACCTACCGTCGGTGGACCAGACAGGACTGGCAAAAAGTGCTCTTCACTGACGAATCGCGGTTTTGTCTCACCAGGGGTGATGGTCGGATTTGCGTTTATCGTCAAAGGAATGAGCGTTACACTGAGGCCTGTACTCTGGAGCGGGATCTATTTGGAGGTGGAGGGTCCGTCATGTTCTGGGGCGGTGTGTCACAGCATCATCGGACTGAACTTCTTGTCATTGCAGGCAATCTCAACGTTGTGAGTTACAGGGAAGACATTCTCCAACCTCATGTATTCCAAGATGGCGTAGCAGTAAGACTTGTTTTTGTCCCGTGTAAATATTCAGTTTTTTGTATAGATTTCAATATATTTATTTTATATCTATTTTTTCCATATTCGGATTAAATATACGTTACGGCAACCCGCCTCATCCAATGTGGTACGGATCTGCTTTTTCTTTTAGACCTTATAACTGTAACCTCCATCAGAAGCTAGCCAGCTAATTAGCTACTAGCTATTTAGTTATTGTTAGCCACTGCTAGTGGTATTTATCTTTAGCTCAGACACCAGCCGCTTTAGCCCGGATAGCCCGGATAATACATGCCAGTCTGCACACCGCGATATCAGCCCTGAGCATATCAGACTGCTTTTTTCCCACTACATCACTGGATTCCTGCCATAAGCTCTGGACCATTACACCGGATCATCGCAGCTAGCTAGCTGCTACCGAGTGGCTATTGTGGCTAACAATAGCAGCAAGCACCAATTAGCCTCGAGCTAGCCTCGAGCTAGGCCCATCTCCCGGCTAGCAAACGAAGTACACCAATTACAATACCTCTCTTACCAATTGGCCTGGACCCTTTGTCAACACGGAGCCCCGCCGATCCATCGCAACTGGTCTGCTGGTCGGCTGACGTAATTCGGCCAATGTGCTCTCAACCGGCCTATGCGTCGTGGATGTCGGTGAAGACCCATCTGCTAGCCCCGGCCTGCTAGTTTTTCTGAACGCCGTGTCTCCTTCTCGCCTAGCGTAGTAACGACTACCGAACGGCTCTCTGTTTCATCTATTGCTGCTCATTGGACCCTATGCTCACTCGACTACACAGCTGATGCCTGCTGGACTGTTCATTAACACGGTACTTCATTTTGTTTATCTGTCGGCCCCAGCCTCGAACTCAGGCCCTGTGTGTAGCTAACTGACTCTCTCTGCCCATTCATCGCCAATTACCCGTTGTTGTTGTCTTAGCTGTTTACCCGTTGTCTCACCCGTTGTTGTCTTAGATCTCCCAATCAACACCTGTGATTGCTTTATGCCTCTCTCTAAGGTCGATATGCCTTGTATACTGTTGTTTAGGGTAGCTCTCATTGTTTTATTTTACTGCAGAGCACTTAGTCCCGATCCTCCACTGTACTCGCACCCTACCTTACCCTTGTCTGTACATTATGCCCTGAATCTATTCTACAACGCCCAGAAATCTGCTCCTTTTCTTCTCTGTTCCCAACACACCAGACAACCAGTTCTTATAGCCTTTAGTCGCACCCTCAGCCTACTCCTCCTCTGTTCCTCTGGTGATGAAGAGGTTAACCCAGGCCCTGTGTGTTCCCAGGCGCTCTCATTTGTTGACTTCTGCAACCGTAAAAGCCTTGGGTTCATGCATGTTAACATCGAAGCCTCTTCCCTAAGTTTGCTTTATTCACTGCTTTAGCACACTCCACAAACCCTGATGTCCTAGCCATGTCTAAATTCTGGCTAAGGAAGGTCAGCAAAAATTCTGAAATTTCCATCTCCAATTACAACATTCAAGATAGAACTGCTAAAGGGGGCGAAGTTGCAATCTACTGTAGAGATAGCCTGCAGAGTTCTTTCATACTATCCAGGTCTATGCCCAAACAGTTCGAGCTTCTACTTTTAAAAATCCATCTCGCCAGAAATAAGTCCCTCACTGTTGCCGCTTGTTATAGACCCCCCTCAGCTCCCAGTTGTGCCCTGGACACCCTATGTGAATTGATTGCCCCCATCTATCGTCAGAGTTCGTACTGTTAGGTGACCTAAATTGGGATATGCTTAACACCCCGGCCGTCCTACAATCTAAGCTAGATGCCCGCAATCTCACACAAACTATCAAGGAACCTACCAGGTACAACCCCAAATCCGTAAACATGGGCACCTCATAGATATCATCCTGACCAACTTGCCCTCTAAATACACCTCTGCTGTTTTCAACCAAGATCTCAGTGATCATTGCCTGCGTTCGTTATGGGTCCGCGGTCCAACGACCACCCTTCATCAAACGCACCCTAAAACACTTCTGCAAGCAGGTCTTTCTAATTGACCTGGCCCGGGTATCCTGGAAGGATATTGACCTCATCCCGTCAGTAGAGGATGCCTGGTTGTTCTTTAAAAGTGCTTTCCTCACAATCTTAAGTAAGCATGCCCCTTTCAAAAAATGTAGAACTAAGAACATATATAGCCCTTGATTCACTCAAGACTTGACTGCCCTTGACAAGCACAAAACACCCTGTGGCGTACTGCACTAGCATCGAATAGTTCGCGCGATATGCATCTTTCAGGGAAGTCAGGAACCAATACACACATTCAGTTAGGAAAGCATAGGCTAGCTTTTTAAACTGAAATTTGCATCCTGCGGCACTAATTCCAAAAAGTTCTGGAACACTGTAAAGTCCATGGAGAATAAGAGCACCTCCTCCCAGCTGCCCACTGCACTGAGGCTAGGAAACACTGTCACCACTGATAAATCCACGATAATCGAGAATTTCAATAAGCATTTCTCTATGGCTGGCCATGCTTTCCACCTGGCTACCCCAACCCCGGCCACCCCAACCCCGGCCAACAGCTCTGCACCCTCCGCAGCAACTGGCCCAAGCCCCCCTGCTTCTCCTTCACCCAAATCCAGACATCTGATGTTCTGAAAGAGCTTCAAAATCTGGATCCCTACAAATCAGCTGGGCTAGACAATCTAGACCCTCTCTTCCTAATATTATTCGCCGCCATTGTTGCAACCCCTATTACTAGTCTCTTCAACCTCTTTCGTATCGTCTGAGATTCCTAAAGATTGGAAATCGGCCGCGGTCATCCCCCTCTTCAAAGGGGGAGACACTCTAGACCCAAACTGTTACAGACCTAAATCCATCCTGCCCTGCCTTTCTAAAATCTTCGAAAGTCAAGTGAACAAACAGATCATCGACCATTTCGAATCCCCCGTACCTTCTCCGCTATGCAATCCGGTTTCCGAGCTGCTCACGGGTGCACCTCAGCCACGCTCAAGGTCCTAAACGATATCATAACCACCATCAATAAAAGACAGTACTGTGCAGCCGTCTTCATCGACCTGGCCAAGGCTTTCGACTCTGTCAATCACCGTATTCTTTTCGGCAGTCTCAACAGCCTTGGTTTCTCTAATGACTGCCTCGCCTGGTTCACTAACTACTTCTCAGATAGAGTGCAGTGTGTCAAATGGGAGGGCTTGTTGTCCGGACCTCTGGCAGTCTCTACGGGGGTGCCACAGTGTTCAATTCTCGGGCTGACTCTATTCTCTGTATATATCAATGATGTCGCTCTTGCTGCGGGTGATTCTTTGATCCTCCTCTACGCAGACTTCACCATTCTCTATACATCTGGCTCTTCTTTGGACACTGTGTTAACAAACCTCCAAAAGAGATTCAATGCCATACAACACTCCTTCCGTGGCCTTTACCTGTTCTTAAATGCTAGTAAAACTAAATGCATGCTCTTCAACCGCACCTGCCCGCCTGACTAGCATCACTACTCTGGACGGTTCTGACTTAGAATATGTGGACAACTATAAATACCTAGGTGTCTGGCTAGACTGTAAACTCTCCTCCCAGAATCATATTAAGCACCTCCAATCCAAAATTAAATCTAGAATCGGATTCCTATTTTGCAACAAAGCCTCCTTCACTCTTGCTGCCAAACATACCCTTGTAGAACTGACTATCCTACCGATCCTTGACTTCGGCGATGTCACTTACAAAATAGCCTCCAACAGTCTATTCAGCAAATTGGATGCAGTCTATCACAGTGCCATCCGTTTTGTCACCAAAGCCCCATATACTACCCACCACTGCAACCTGTATGGTCTTGTTGGCTGGTCCTCGCTACATATTCGTTGCCAAACCCACTGGCTCCAGGTCATCTATAAATCTTTGCTAGGTAAAGCTCCGCCTTATCTCAGCTCACTGGTCACCATAGCAACACCCACCCGTAGCACGCGCTCCAGCAGGTATATTTCACTGGTCATCCCCAAAGCCAACACCTCTTTGGCCGCCTTTATTTACAGTTTTCTGCTGCCAATGACTGGAACGAATTGCAAAAATCACTGAAGTTGGAGACTTATATTTCCTTCACTAACTTTAAGCATCAGCTGTCAGAGCAGCTTACCGATCGCTGCAGCTGTACACAGTCCATCTGTAAATAGCCCATCCAACCAACTCCCTACCTCATCCCATATTTGTTTTTGTTTTTTTCTGCTCTTTTGCACACCAGTATTTCTACTTGAACATCCTCATCTGCACATTT
This sequence comes from Salvelinus alpinus, assembly GCF_045679555.1. Classification (NCBI taxonomy): domain Eukaryota; kingdom Metazoa; phylum Chordata; class Actinopteri; order Salmoniformes; family Salmonidae; genus Salvelinus; species Salvelinus alpinus. The sequence goes on from NC_092109.1 coordinate 16,981,853, forward strand.
ATCACTCCAGTGTTAATTGCTAAATTGTAATTACTTCGCCACTATGGCCTGTTTATTGCCTGACCACCTTACTTCATTTGCACCCACTGTATACATATTTTTCTAATGTGTTATTGACTGTACGTTTGTTTATCCCATGTGTAACTCTGTGTTGTTGTTTTTGTCGCACTGCTTTGCTTCATCTTGGCCAGGTCGCAGTTGTAAATGAGAACTTGTTCTCAACTGGCCTAACTGGATAAATAAAGGTGCCTTGGTGGAAGAGCGGGTTAACACCTCACAGCAAGAACTTGCAAATCTGGTGCAGTCCATGAGGAGGAGATTCACTGCAGTACTTAATGCAGCTGGTGGCCACACCAGATACTGACTGATACTGACTGTTACCCCCCCCCCCCCCCTTTGTCCTGTTGTTTCTGTTAGTCACATGTCTGTGTAACTTGTTCAGTTTATGTCTCAGTTGTTGATTCTTGTTATGTTCATGCAAATATTTACACATGTTAAGTTTGCAGAAAAGCAACGCAGTTGACAGTGAGACGATGTTTCTTTTTTTGCTGAGTTTGTGTTTTAATCAAATTAACTATATGCACTGAGATTGTCTGATGCTTTAAGGGCTCTGTTTGATTAAATAATGAAGACACATAAATTACTAGAGGGAGTCCGACCGCAAATGATTTGACTTGCTCAGATTTGCTGCGCTGTTAAAAATAATGACAGCAAGTGACAGTGTGACTAGCACCCGTTGTCTCTCTTTCCTCCATGCTACAACAACCACTACAGAACTTCAACAGTGTTTATCGTGCTGTCTATGTTGCTGAAGCTGCCTCAACCCTTGCTCTCTTTACGTGACACATGTATGCATCGCATGCACGTGACCAATAGGGCCTGACCTATAGCATATCATAATCACATCAATAAATTGAAACGGGGGAATGTTTACTGGTTGCTCAGAGGGTAAAGGGGAAGTTGGAGATCAAGAAACGTAATATGCATGCAGCCCTTGCTCCTTACCTTATGTGTGCCAAACAGGTGCTGTTAGATTACAATAACATTTTAATGACGGTTTGGAACAATGTAAACAACACTAAATAAATTAGTGTACCAGAGAGTCTGTTGTAATGTTATTTTTGTAAAGCCTTTATTACAGCAAAGACTAAAAACAGTCACATTCATTAGTGAATGCAATTTACGAAATGGAACAGTTTATTTATTGTTTACGCTAATTATTCAAAGTTGCTTTATTTTATTTTAAAATGAAAATGCTTGACTGCATTTAAAATCATGAATGACTCATATGCTGTGTGATGACATTAACAAGTTCATGATTGATTGATACAGTAGCCTATATAAGTATTGAAATATAGGCCAAAGTAAGTTACGGTATTAAGACTAAACAGGATGCGCTCTTTGGCCTACAGCTTGATGGTGGTTATACAAGGCTTTTATGCTAAGCCCGACTAATGATAATGACATTACTTATTATTATAATGATGATCATAATAATAATAACAACAATAAGAAGGAGATCAAGAAAAAGGAGGGTTATTATTATTCTAAATAAATTGTTTCTGACAATTTGGAAGAGTGTAAACAACACTAAATAAATGAAGTAGTACCAGAGAGGCTGTTCTAACGAAAGAAAAGTGCAAAGCCTTTATTACAGCATCCGAAGACTAAAAACAGTTGAATTTCTATGACTTTTTTGATCTGACGTGCTGGTTGCCAAACCTCACGGAATCAGTAGGCTATAAAACACTCAAAACAGAAGCAGGATCTGTCTTATTTCAATAGATATATATGGATGATTTATAAAGCCAGGCACATTTAAGTTAGGCTATTGATTATAGACCTAATTAAGCTGGCGTTTCCTCTCCTCACTTTTCTTAAACAGGAAAGTGCTGTTTTCTCGTCACCTAACTCCGCTGCTTCCTCCGTCGCGTTGTTCTCTACACCAATATGCTGGTTAACTTTGCTGTTATACACATAGCAACATGGTCTAGGAAAGGGCGCCAATTAGCGCACTGATGTTTCAGAACCGCGGACAGCGACCGCTATCCAACGCAGAAGAAAGCGCATTTGTTACAAAATATTATTCGTTTTATTAGTGTTACACCATTGTTCTTACATAATATAACCAAATACAATTGCAGTAGCACGTCTTAGCGATGGACTGTGCCATCCCCACGGCTTCCACAATGGACAGGCGTAGATCAGACAGGTGTCTTGTTCACCATGAAATTATATATATTTTTTGCTACTGTTCGACTAAAGAAATGTCGGTTGACAAAATGGTTTTATGCCTTGATTCCATCTGAAATACACAGCTAAATTATTGCGTACTATACAGAGTTTACCTACCAGATTGGAAAAATATGTTGTGTTACTGTGTAGAAAATCATGACTTTACAATTGAAATGACTGAACATTTATGAATTCATGTATGAACTCTCTCACCGATGCGATTCAGTAGGCTACACTGACTGAAGAGAATCACTCACTTTAGCGTCACTGTCTGGCAAGCCCTGACATCCTAGGAAAGGAAACCTAGGAAATCCATTACTTTACTTGTCCTGATGCGATACCATGGGCATATAATATAACCATACTGCATGATGAATGGCAAAGCAATATAGGAGATAGACTTTATTCAGTCAGTTTGACATTAGTTTGTCATTAGGGGCGATGCCCCCCCAATTAAAAAATATATATATTTATGTACAGTATACATTATATCATTCATGGATTATGTTTTAAATGCTCTTAAAAGTACGGTAAATGTGTCCATTTTCCTAAAAGTGAAATAAGTGTATTTATGCACAGATCACTTTATATACACTGCTCAAAAAAATAAAGGGAACACTAAAATAACACATCCTAGATCTGAATGAATGAATATTCTTATTAAATACTTTTTTCTTTACATAGTTGAATGTGCTGACAACAAAATCACACAAAAATTATCAATGGAAATCAAATTTATCAACCCATGGAGGTCTGGATTTGGAGTCACACTCAAAATTAAAGTGGAAAACCACACTACAGGCTGATCCAACTTTGATGTAATGTCCTTAAAACAAGTCAAAATGAGGCTCAGTAGTGTGTGTGGCCTCCACGTGCCTGTATGACCTCCCTACAACGCCTGGGCATGCTCCTGATGAGGTGGCGGATGGTCTCCTGAGGGATCTCCTCCCAGACCTGGACTAAAGCATCCGCCAACTCCTGGACAGTCTGTGGTGCAACGTCTGTGGTGCCAATCTTGGTGTTCTCTGGCAAATGCCAAACGTCCTGCACGGTGTTGGGCTGTAAGCACAACCCCCACCTGTGGACGTCAGGCCCTCATACCACCCTCATGGAGTCTGTTTCTGACCGTTTGAGCAGACACATGCACATTTGTGGCCTGCTGGAGGTCATTTTGCAGGGCTCTGGCAGTGCTCCTCCTTGCACAAAGGCGGAGGTAGCGGTCCTGCTGCTGGGTTGTTGCCCTCCTACGGCCTCCTCCACATCTCCTGATGTACTGGCCTGTCTCCTGGTAGCGCCTCCATGCTCTGGACACTACGCTGACAGACACAGCAAACCTTCTTGCCACAGCTCGCATTGATGTGCCATCCTGGATGAGCTGCACTACCTGAGCCACTTGTATGGGTTGTAGACTCCGTCTCATGCTACCACTAGAGTGAAAGCACCGCCAGCATTCAAAAGTGACCAAAACATCAGCCAGGAAGCATAGGAACTGAGAAGTGGTCTGTGGTCACCACCTGTAGAACCACTCCTTTATTGGGTGTGTCTTGTCTATTCCATTTGCACAACAGCATGTGAAATGTATTGTCAATCAGTGTTGCTTCCTAAGTGGACAGTTTGATTTCACAGAAGTGTGATTGACTTGGAGTTACATTGTGTTGTTTAAGTGTTCCCTTTATTTTTTTGAGCAGTGTATATTCTCAAAGAAAACTTGCCATCGTATTTGTGTCATGCTGCTTAGTTGACAACTCCAACCACTTCGCGCCCCGGGTATTCAGCCAATCAGCGGCCGCCACTGTAGTCAACACTTGCTGTTCAGTTGCCAATGAACACACAGTAAATAGCGTTCTATGCGACACGACTCTGTGTGGCTGGCTATGTTAAACACACAATAGAAAACAATAATTAGGCTAAGTTGTGGATTTCAACTTGTCGTTAGTTTTGTCGCACTACTGTCCAGTTGTGAGGTGAGGAAAATTACAATTGGCTCAGAACAGTGCAGCACAGCTGGCTGTTAAATGTACATGGAGAGCTAACATTCATAATATGAATGTCAATCTCTCCTGGCTCAAAGTAGAGGAGAGATTGACTTTGTCACTACTTGTATTTGTGAGTATTGACATGTTGAATGCACCGACCTGTCTGTTTAAACTACTAGCATGCTGCTCAGACACCCATGCATACCCCACAAGACATGCCACCAGAGGTCTCTTCACAGTCCCCAAGTCCAGAACAGACTATGGGACGCGCACAGTACTACATAGAGCCATGACTACATGGAACTCTATTCCACATCAGGTAACTGATGCAGTAGAATCAGATTTTAAAAACCTAAAAATACACCTTATGGAACAGAGGGTACTGTGAAGAGGGACACACACAGGCACAGACACATGATAACATATGCCTTATACACACACGCAATGGGAGTCGTTGTCCCAAAGGCGGGAAGGCAGGCGACAAGCTTAGGTCCAAAATAAGCCTATAGAAACACTTCTTTTGGACAGATTTTGGCGAGAGTGAAACCTCCCTCTTTGCCTCTTCCTCTCTGCTGCGTTTTCCAGTGATTGTTGGCTTTGTGACTGACAGGTGCTTATCTTATCAATAGATTGCTACAAGGTGCATATCATTCATTCTAGCGGGAGAGGGCTAGTAAATTTAAATTTAAATGAAAAGTAGCCTAGTTAATATGAAGTGGAAAATGTAGCTGGCTGAAAATGAGTCTGTAACCGGCTGATTAGCCGACAGCCGGCACTAATGGAAAACACTAGTTACTTCCACAACAGTGGGCTAGCTGGCACTCCCAGCTATCTACAAGCCCCTCACTGCACGCAGGCACGCTCTCTCTTTATCACTCTCTCGCTCTGTCTGTCTGTCTCTCTCGCTCTGTCTCTGTCTCTCTCTCTCTGTAGCTCTCTCTCTTTTTTTTTTTTTTCTCTCTCTGCCTTAATTGTTATACCTATTCTCTTTCCAGTATCTATCCATCTTCCACTCATCTATCCTCTCTCCATGTTCCTCTCTCTCGCTCCCCCTATCTCCTTGTCCCCAGTACAGTGGTGTTGTGCTTGGCAGTTGAATCATTCATTAGTGGAGGACTGAGGGGACCAGGCCATGGGGACATTAGGGAGACTGTATATGGTTCTGTTCAAACACAGCCAACATGATAGCCACCTCTACCTGGGACTGCCCCTCAGTCACATAGTGTCACCGAGCTGGGCTCACTAGAGAAGGATGAGAGTCCACAAGCCAAACCGCATGTACTGTAGAGTGTAGAGTCAACAATATAGGCTTACAGGACCTATTGGGATCCCCTTTTATGTGCTATACAGTACCATCGTCATGGAAACAGTGGGCTAAGCAACATGACAGGGTTCAGTGTATTTATAGCATACGTTTTAACTGTGCAATGGGGTCAACCTTGAATTATTTAGCCGTTCTTCAGTCGTATGTTTTGCTAGAGATTTGGGTCTTGTGTGTTGCGGGATGGAGTCCTAGTCAGACTTGGGTAAGTCCTTGCCATCGGGATTCTTAATCACCTCAAAGTTCACTGATACACCTAAGTGACTTTCGGGGGGAAAATATATTTATTTACCCTTTTATATGCTCCAGTGTGACGAATGGGAGCAATAGGTCCCGGTGATGTCAAATGTATTATGTCATCTTGATTTGATTTGATTTTTAATGTATTAGGATCCCAATTAGCTGACGTCAATGGCGACAACTAGTCTTGCTGGGGTCGGACACATAACGAAAAAGCCATTACTGTCAAAAAAGACTACATTTTTACATACATTACCAGTCAAAAGTTTGTACACAACTACTCATTCAAGGGTTTTTCTTTATTTCTACTATTTTCTACATTGTCGATTAATAGTGAAGACATCAACACTATGAAATGACACATATGGAATCATGTAGTTACCAAAAAAGTGTTAAACAAATCCAAATATATTATATATTTGAGATTCTTCAAAGTTTCCATTCTTTGCCTTGATGTCAGCTTTGCACACTCTTGGCATTCTCTCAACCAGCTTCTCCTGGAATGCTTTTCCAACAGTCTTGAAGGAACTCCCACATATGCTGAGCATTTGTTGGCTGCTGTTCCTTCACTCTGTTGTCTAACTCATCCCAAACCATCTCAATTGGGTTGAGGTTGGGTGATTATGGAGGCCAGGTCATCTAATGTAGCACTCCGTCCCTCTCCTTCTTGGATAGCCCTTACACAGCCTGGAGGTGTGTTGGGTCATTGTCCTGTTGAAAAACAACTGATAGTTCCACGAAGCGCAAACCAGATAATATGGCGTAAAGCTGCAGAATGCTGTGGTAGCCATGCTGGTTAAGCGTTCCTTGAATTCTAAATAAATCACAGACAGTGTCACCAGCAAAGCACCCCCACACCATCACAGCTCCTCCTCCATGCTTCACGGTGGGAACCATACATGTGGAGATCATCCGTTCACCTACTCTGCATCTCACAAAGACACAGCAGTTGGAACCAAAAATCTCAAATTTGGACTCACCAAAGGACAGATTTCCACCGGCCTAATGTCCATTGCTCGTATTTCTTGGCCCAAGCAAGTCTCTTCTTCTTATTGGTGTCCTTTAGCAGTGGTTTCTTTGCAGCAATTTGACCATGAAGGCCTGATTCACGCAGTCTCCTCTGAACAGTTGATGTTGAGATGTGTCTGTTACTTGAACTCTGTAAAGCATTTATTTGGGCTGCAATCTGAGTTGCAGTTAACTCTTAAAAAATAAGCTCCCAAAATAAGATGGAAATATGAGCATGCTCTTGTGGTAATGTTTAGAATGGTCTATTTTCTGGATTGTTATTCTGAAGTTTTGTTTTACATATACATGGACTTATTGTCTGCAGAAGAGGTATCGCTGGGTTTTCCTTTCCTGTGGCGGTCTCCGTGAGAGCCATTTTCATCATAGAGCTTGATGGTTTTTGCGACTGCACTAGAAGAAACTTTCAATGTTCTTGAAATGTTCCGGATTGACTGACCTTCATGTCTTGAAGTAATGATGGACTGTCGTTTCTCTTTGCTTATTTGAGCTGTTCTTGCCATAATATGGACTTGGTCTTTTACCAAATAGGGCTATCTTCTGTAATACAATTTTTGGGGGGTTATAACTGGTTATTGGTTATAACTGGTTATTACTAGGTATGAGCGTATACAAAATCCAAATTACAGTTGATTTAGTTGCAGTCAAAACACCTTTTATAAAAGTCTGTCAGTGGTATGAATACTTGGTAGAACTGTAATACAGAAACCAGCTATTCTCTGAATGTACATTGTAATACCATTTTTTTTACAAAATTACGATTTTTGGTTCACCTACCATGTCACAATACAACTGATTGGCTCAAATGTATTAAGAAGGAAAGAAATTGCACAAATTAACTTTTAACAAGGCACACTTCATAATTGGAATGCATTACTACCTCATGAATCTGGTTGAGAGAATGCCAAGAGTGTGCAAAGCTGTCATCCACTTTGAAGAATCTCAAATATAAAATATATTTGGATTTATTTAACACTTTTGTGGTTACTAAATGATTCCCTATGTGTTATTTCATAGTTCTGATGTCTTCACTATTATTCTACAATGTAGAAAATAGTAAAAATAACAAATTTAAACCCTGGAATGAGTAGGTGTGTCCAAACTTTTTACAGGTACTCTACATTTAAAAACATGAATATGCAGTGTGTGTGTGTGTGTGAGAATCTATCAGTTATACATACATAACAGTACATGCACACAACAAGTAGGTCACATGGGGGAGAGGCATTGTGCCTTGAGGTGTTGCTTAATTTGTTTTTTAAAACCAGGTTTGCTGTTCACTTCCGCTATATAAAATGGAAGGGAGTTCCATGCACTCATGGCTCTGTCTAATACTGTACGTTTACTTGAATATAATCTGGACCTGGGGACTGGTAAAATCCCCTGGTGGCATATCTGGTGGGGGAAGTGTGTGTGTCAGTGCTGTGTGTAAGTTGACTGTACAATCAATTAGGAATCTCCAACACATTGTTTCTTATAAAAACAAGAAGTGATGCAGTCAGTCTTTTCTCAATTCTCAGCCAAGAGAGACTGGCATGCATAGTATTAATATTAGACCTCTGATTACAATGAAGAGCAAGACGTGCCGCTTTGTTCTGGGCCAGCTACAGCTTAACTATGTCTTTCTTTGCAGCACTTAACCATATGACTGGACAATAATCAAGATAAGATAAAACTAGAGCCTGCAGGACATGCTTTTTTGATTGTGGTATCAAAAAGCAGAGCATCTTTTTATTACAGACAGACCTCTCCCGATATTTATAACCCTTGAACCTATATGTTTTCACTATGACGGTTTACAATCTAAGGTAAAAAAAAGGGAAAGGGGGATACCTAGTCAGTTGTCCAACTAAATATATTTAACTGAAATGTGTCTTCCGCATTTAACCCAACCCCTCTGGTAACACCAAGTAATTTAGTCTCCTCAACGTGTTCAACAGCCACACCATTCATTACCAGATTCAGCTGAGGTCTAGAACTTAGGGAATCATTTGTACCAAATAAAATGCTATTAATTTTAGATATGTTCAGGACCAGTTTATTACTGGTCACCCATTCCAAAACAGACTGTGACTCTTTGTTAAGGGTTTCAGTGACTTCTTTAGCTGTTGTTACTGATGCATATATGGTTGAAACATCAGCATACATGGATACACATGCTTTGTTTAATGCCAGTGTCAGGTCATTGGTAAAAATAGAAAAGAGTAGAGAGCTTAGAAAGCTGCCCTGCGGTACTCCACACTTTACATGTTTGACATTAGAGAAGCTTCCATGAAAGAAAACCCTCTGAGTTCTATTAGATAGAGACATGTCGCTCTGAATCCACAACATGGCAGAGGTTGAAAAGCCATAACACATATGTTCTCATCAACAGGTTATGGTCAATAATATCAAAGGCTGCTCTGAAATCTAACAGTACAGCTCCCACAATCTTCTTATTATCATTTTCTTTCAACCATTCATCAGTCATTTGTGTCAGTGCAGTACATGTTGACTGCCCTTCTCTATAAGCATGCTGATAGTCATGCTGTTGTTCATTTGTTTACAGAGAAATAGCATTCTATTTGGTCAAACACCATTTTTTCCAACAGTTTGCTAAGATTTGGCAGCAGGCTGATTGGTCTGCTGTTAGAACCAGTGAAGGCCGCTTTACCACTCTTGGGTAAAGGAATTACTTTGGCTTCCCTCCAGGCCTGAGGAAAAAACTTTAATCTAGGCTCAGATTAAAGATATGACAGATATGACTGGCTATAGAGCCCTCAGTAGCTTCCTCAGAGTCCTCGTCCCATCCTCAGTAGCTTTCCATTCAAGTTATCAATGCCAGGAGGTTTGTCATTATTGATTGATAACAATAATCTTTCCACCTCTCCCACGCTAACTTTTCAAAATTCAAACTTACAATGCTTTTCTTTCATTATTTGTTTTTTTATGCATGAATACTGTGTTCGTTGTTGGCATTTCCTGCCTAAGTTTGCCTACTTTGCCAGTGAAGAAATCATTAAACTAAATAGCAACATCAAATGGTTTTGTGATGAATAAGCCATCTGATTCATTGAAAGATGGAGTTGAAGTAATTTAATTTAAACTACTCAAGTTTTTTTCCATCAATCTTTATTTCATTGATCTATCTTGGCTTCAAAATACAGTTTCTTCTTCTTTTTGTTGAGTGTACGCAAATAATTTCTCAATTTGCAGTATGTCATCCAGTCAGATGTGCAGCCAGACTTATTAGCTACTCATTTTGCCCCATCTCTTTCAGCCATACAGTTTTTCAATTCCTCATCAATCCATTGAGCTTTAACAGATCTAACAGTAAGTTTGTTAAAAGGTCCATGTTTATAAATAATTGGAAGTGCAGCGTCTGGATGCTCCTTATTAATCACATCAGGCCAACAAATATTTTTAACATCATCCACCTAAGAGTCACAGCAAAATCTTTTGTATGATCTCTTATACACTAATTTAATTTAGGCCCAGCTTTTGGAACTTTGGCTTTCCTGTATATAGCCACTATATTGTGATCACTGCATCCAATGGGTATGGATACAGCTTTACAGTATTATTAAACATGTGATCAACACATGTGGATGATCTTGTTCCTGTGGTGTTTGTAAACACCCTGGTAGGTTGATTAAGAACCAAAACTAGATTACAGGCACTAGTTACAGTGAGAAGCTTCCTCCTGAGTGCACAGCTTGATAAAAAAAAAGTCAATATTCAGGTCCCCAAGAAAGTAGACCTCTCTGTACACTATCAAGCATTTCACACATATTATTTAGATACTGACTGTTAGCACTTGGTGGCCTATAGCAACACCCCAAAAGAAAAGGCTTTAGATGTGCCAAGTGAATCTGCAACCACGACACTTTAATAACTCTTGACATAAGATCTTCTCTAAGAATTGCAGAGATATGGCTCTGAATATATACAGAAACACCTCCCCCATAAGCATTTCTGTCTCTTCTATAGATGTTATTTCATTGTACTGCTGTATCATCAAATGAATTATCTAAGTGAGTCTCAGAAATGGGTAATATGTTAATGTTATCTGATGTTAGCAAGTTATTGATTTCATGAACCTTATTTCTAAGGCTACATATATTAATATGGGCTATTTTCTGCTCTTTCCTGGGTAGCTGTTTGACTGAAAACTTGTTTAGTCACGTCATCTGATGCGTGCTCTGCTCTCCCCTGAGGCTTCCTTGCCAGAGTGGAACAGCCCATGTCCCTCACAGCCCCGGGGCCCGTTTGTTCTCAAAAGGGGCCAATGCATGTCACCCTGGCTCCAGGCCCTACATACACACACATACAGAGACACGCACACTGCTGGATCCCTTCACTTATACACACACATACTGGCATACACACATGCAATGCATACAATCATACTCACATACATGCATACGGACTCACTCGATCGCATGCACAGCATGAACTTAACACACATACACACACACACACAACCTAGGCAGGGAGGTTATGCACGGTAGAGGGAGAGGAGGATGTGGAGGAGGTGTATTATACAGTGAAGAAGTTAATCCTTCATGACTGTAGTGCTGGCCTTTCTCTTGGCAATACTCTCCTCTGTCTCCTTCGTGAAAGCCTGGCTGAGACTCGTCCTGCTTAGTGGAGGCAGGCGGTGGGGGTCTTTCTCTGTGCCTTTCACAAGCAGCCAGCTCGGGAAGAACAACCTTTACACGCATAGTTTATTCCTTAGACTGTGTGGTTGTTGAGACGCTAGCGATCTGCAGGAATATAAAGGCATACCGCACCCACTACTCATACCAATCCCAAATTATGTTGCTTATACCTGTACGATTCTCTCATCTCCGCAAGTACATATAGTCTAGGTGTTGCTGATTTGTAATCGGGCGTAAAACTCACCCTTCACAAACCTCTCTTAGAATTTGTCCCCTAAAAGCATTTTTTCTGGCCAACCCCTTCTTATATCTTGTATCTTTGCTCATACAGCTCAACTAAAATACATTAACAATTCAGGAGCTGGGCATATCACTTTACCCCATCAATCCAGCCTCTTCATTTAAGCCAGTGAAAAAGGACAAGGACAAACTCAAGTCTGGCCTGGCTTGTTGTTATGTTGGTGAGTCCAAGGCTAAGGCTGGCTGTCATTTGGTCAAATAGCGAAGATGACAATCAATCCATCAAATTTATTTATAAAGCCCTTCTTACATCAGCTGATGTCACCAAGTGCTGTACAGACACCCAGCCTAAAACCCCAAACAACAATCAATGCAGGTGTAGAAGCACGGTGGCTAGGAAAAACTCCTAGAAAGGCCAGAACCTAGGAAGAAACCTAGGGAGGAACCAGGCTATGAGGGGTGGCCAGTCCTCTTATGGCTGTGCCGGGTGGAGATTATAACAGAACATGGCCAAGATGTTAATATGTTCATAAATGACCAGCAGGGTCAAATAATAATAATCACAGTGGTTGTAGAGGGTGCAACAGATCAGCACCTCAGGAGTAAATGTTAGTTGGCTTTTCATAGCCGATCATTCAGAGTATCTTTACCACTCTTACTGTCTCTAGAGAGTTGAAAACAGCAGGTCTGGGACAGGTAGCATGTCCGGTGAACAGGTCAAGGTTCCATAGCCGCAGGCAGAACAGTTGAAACTGGAGCAGCAGTACGACCAGGTGGACTGAGGACAGCAAGGAGTCATCAGGCCAGGTAGTCCTGATGACAATGATAGGTGGCATGTATTATGGAATGTATATCAAAGGATCCAAAAATATACATGCTTCAGACAGCACAGGAGAAAGATAGTACACACCCTAGGCATGTCAGAAGAGCGAGAGTGCACTAGCAAAAATCTGCGTCCTAACTGACACTGGCCTATTCCCTTTATAATGTGTTACTTTTGACCAGGGCCCATGGCCAAAAGTAGTGAACTATAAGGAATAGGATGCCATTTGGGATGCAGCCATAGAGATTTCAGGGCAGATGTTGGCTGAAATAGAAGTTGCCCTCTACCACAAGACTGGGTCTTGTTCAAATCCTTATAAGTTAAGACTGAGGTTTGTTGAAACTGACCCTGGACCAGAGCTTAGAGGCAGCTCCTCCCAAAAGCGGCTGGTTATGCAACCCAAACATATCCAGTGTGCACTGCTCACAGTGCAGATCTTCTTTCTGCTGTATACTGAGCCAGCTGTGTCTTGGCAGCACAGTCCTCATTTCAACCCGGCACTGTTTTAGAGATGCCCCGTAGGCCTGCTACTACTGACACATACACACTCATGGCGTGCGCACACACAGAGCACATACACACTCATGGCGTGCGCACACACAGAGCACATACACACACACACCAAAACACTGGATTAGACCCACTCACTTGTGTTTTATGAATGAGCTACCTGTAGAGAGCCAACAGGGAGAGGTGAGAGGAACATTGTTAAGTAGAATCAGCTGAAAGTCCTATCATAGTATGACTGTAGGCACATGGCCTCCCTCACTGCTGCTGAGAGCTGGCTGGGAGGTTCTGAATCTTCCAGACCTGATGGTGCTGAACAGACAACTGATCCTTCTATTAAGGTTATGGGCCATGTCACGTTCCCTTTGCCCTTTTGCTGTCCTACATCATCTACATCACACTGGACTAACACAGAGTGGGGGTGTGACTGGAGGAAATGAGGGCCAGAGTTACGAAAGATGGGCTACGTTCCAACATGCAAACTAGCGTACCACTTAGAATGCATGCCCAATATATTGCTTTATCCTAAGTCGTATGTTAGACTTGACACGTTAAAACATGGTTCAGTGAATACTGCAGTGCTCTCTATAAGGATATCTTCTGCTTTTGTTCTACATGAACTCTGATGCCCCTGATGATAGTGCTATGGTATAGCTCCAACACTGCCGTGTATCCCAGTGTGACCTGCCTGCCACTAATCCCATCAAAGAGACAGTATGGAGGCCACCTAGTAGAGGCACTGAAGGTCTCCCTACTGTTCCCGGGAACAAAGCTGAATGTCGTCTCATTAACCTAGGAAATCCTCCCGGGAGTTTAAAGCGACCAGCGGGAAACCACGGGGTCCACAGGAATGAATTTAGTCTGAAGAAACACAGAAACACATACTGTACGCTGCGTACTGTCTGTCTAAGACATTTAGGTAAATAGCTGTCTAGGTATAGATAAACCAACCACGTTATATACATTAACACTACACTCTCACCAAGACAATGCTAGTGATTAAATAAGATGGGATTGGTAGACTGGATTGTATAGGCCTAGGAGACATTCAGTATGCCTTGTTTCTGTCATTGTTTGGAGTGATTGGATGCCTAGTCATTGCTTTAATATCTGGTAAAATAGCATGGCAAGGGAATGATGCCATGTCAGAAGACTGAACTGATCCATACATTTTTCTGACAGGTGCACAGCATCACACCCCCAGCATAGGATGATGACATCATCACTGCAGCTGCCAAAGCAGTGATGTTACCCTGACCTGCTGAAGGGGTAACATCTGAGGGCCTATGCCAAGTCTTTTCAGCCTCCTGGGGGGGAAGAGGCATTGTCATGCCTTCTTCACGGCTATGTTGGTGTGTGTGGACCATGTTAATTCCTTAGTGATGTGGACACCTGCTCCACTACAGCGCTCCATTTCCTGTAGTCCACAGTCAGCTCCTTTATTACATTTACATTTACATTTAAGTCATTTAGCAGACGCTCTTATCCAGAGCGACTTACAAATTGGTGCATTCACCTTATGATATCCAGTGGAACAACCACTTTACAATAGTGCATCTAACTCTTTTAAGGGGGGGGGGGGGGGTTAGAAGGATTACTTTCTCCTATCCTAGGTATTCCTTAAAGAGGTGGGGTTTCAGGTGTCTCCGGAAGGTGGTGATTGACTCCGCTGACCTGGCGTCGTGAGGGAGTTTGTTCCACCATTGGGGTGCCAGAGCAGCGAACAGTTTTGACTGGGCTGAGCGGGAACTGTACTTCCTCAGAGGTAGGGAGGCGAGCAGGCCAGAGGTGGATGAACGCAGTGCCCTTGTTTGGGTGTAGGTTTATCTTGCTGATGTTGAGGGAAAGATTGTTGTCTTGGCACCACACTGCCAGGTCACAGACCTCCTCCCTATAGGCTGTCTCATCGTCGTCAGTGATCATCCAATCAGGTGGCGGATGTGTAGTTGCCTACCCTCACCACCTACTGGCAGACCGTCAGGAAGTCCAGAATCTAGTTGCAGAGGGAGTCGTTCAGTCCCAGAGTCCCGAGCTTAGTGATGAGCTATGAGGGCAATATGGTGTTAAACGCTGAGCTGTAGTCAATGAACAGCATTATAACATAGGTGTTCCTCTTATACTGGTAGAAAAGGGCAGTGGGGAGTGTAATATAGATTGTGTTATCTGTGGATCTGTTGGGGCGGTATGCGAATTGAAGTGGGTCCAGGGTGTTTGGGATGATTGTGTTGATGTGAACCATGACCAGCCTTTCAAAGCATTTCATGGCTACAGATGTGAGTGCTATGGGGTGATAGTCATTGAGACAGATTACCTTGATGTTCTGAGAGAGAGCGAGAGCGATCACTTGTGGTGAGAGAGAGAGAGAGAGAGAGAGAGAGAGAGAGAGAGAACGTGTGTATACAGGTGTTTCTCTCTGTGTGTTGTAAACATTGACTTAGTACTTTAAAATGAGAGACTACCTCGACATGAAGATACTGCTGGAGACAGAGGAGAGAAGAGTAGTCTTGTAGCCTTGAGCCATAATGTGTTTGCTCTCTAATCAGCTCCTACTGACAGAGATTAACCCTATTTTGAATCAGATGCACAGTGACAGTAGCTCATAATTGTAAGTGTGTGGATACAAAACAACAATGCAATGCATTTGATACAATATGAACAGTGTGCGGTGGGTTATAGACAGAGTCCCCACACACTATGATCTATTTTTCTCTGGGCCTGTGTTCTGGGAACTGGACAGAGCGTCCGGAGCAGATGCAGTGCCACAGGCTAAATTAAAGGATTGGGATGATGATGAGGATGGAGGAAAACAGCCAGAGATGTCAGTGTGAATTAGTCACTGGGAGTGTTGAGGGCTCTCTCTATTCTGCTCTGTCCACCCTCCACCCAAACGGCTGGCACGCAAATATGGATTTTAGACACACAGACACTGTCTGTCTGTTTGTGTGTTTCTACAGCACGGCTCCTTGCTGGAAATGAATGCTTTTCTGCTTCATTTGCACCCTGGTCTTCTACTGTTTTTTAACCATGTTGCTCCATTTGTCTTCATTTGTTAATCCTTTGTGGAGTGGGTTTTAAAGTATTTTATTGGCAGTGTTTGATTTAGATTTTTTTTACAGCAGGTTTGAAGTGTCCATAGAATGTTCAACAACAGCATACAGTCTGTACACATCAATGGGATGAAGGAGCAATTTCCATCCCTTCCAGAGGCTAGGAATAGAGGGCTGTGCTACAGGTCGTGTGACGAGGGTGAAGCTGTGAATCTCTGACTCATAGGAGGAGTTGTTGGAGGATACTTCACTGCCTGCAACTGTACCCAGTCATGCCCATAAGAGGGGGGTCAGAACAGGAACATTCTCTCTCTCAGTCTATCTCCCTCCTTCCCTGTCTTCTCTTCTCGCCCCCCTCTATTCTCGCTGTGTGTGACAGACAGGGGTGTTGACTCTAAGGCCTTGTCTAGACCTCTTAGGGCTAAGGTACAAAGTGGAGCTGTCACCTGAAGTACACTGACATCAGGATTATCCCTATAGGGAGAGGAGTCTCCAGAGCTACCGTACAGTGTACAGTACAGTACACCGCAGGAAGAGGGTGGGGAGAATGTGTTGCACCTCTGTTTCTCCATGTTGTCATCGACACCTTACCACCTACACACACACAAATGCGTGCACACACACACACACACTTACTCACAGTGGCAGTCTGCTGTTTATTGAGTCCCTCCATATGTGCAGACAATTTGTCTATAGGGAGCCTGCTGAGGCTTTATCCTCCCCACAAATCCTCCATCCACCCTGGGTCTAGAGTTGGCATCTACCCTCACAGCTCTCTCTCTCTGTGTGTTCAGGACTTAAGCCTGTTACATAATTGTATTAAAGCAAGAGTCACTTCACACCTCTTTCACTGTGTGAGATTTGGCATAAACGTCCCCAGATCTGTCAGAGGGAAGACCTCCGCCTCTCAACATCTTTGTCCAAAATGGTACCCTATTCCCTATGTAGTGCACTACTTTGACCAGGGCCCATAGGGTGCTGATTATCTGCTGGGTCATTGGAGATCTCAGGGTGGCACTGTTAATGGTGTTGGTCACACACCAAATGGAAGGTGACGTGTGCAGCGGTGTATTCTGTTGTCTAGATAACAACGGGATGTTGTGACCTGGATACGACAACCTGAGATGAATGTCTATGTGTTGTATAACAGTACACGTTTGCAGATGGAGTAAACGTACAAAATGCATTGTAGCCTATTGCTGTGCTGTACACACTATTACTTTATGATTTAATACACCGATATTACCATTGAATGTACTGTCGCATTTAGACTGATTCTCTCTTTCTCCCCACCCTCTTTCTCTCTCTCCTGCCTATATTCTTCCCTCTCTCTATCCCTCTGCAGAAAACTAAGCTCCAGGATGCATTGCAGGAGAAAAATCGCCTGAACCTTGAGTTGTCCAGCCACAGCCTGAAGGTATCCAAGTATGACCAGGTAGGTAAGACTCTCAGTATGCATCCCAAATGGCACTCTATTCCCTACATAGTGCACTACTTTTGACCAGGGCCCATAGGGCTCAACAGCACAGCGCGAAAATCTCTTGATCAATGGGCATACAGTTGAAGTCGGAAGTTTACATACACCTTAGCCAAATACATTTATACTCAGTTTTTCACAATTCCTGACATTTAATCCTAGTAAAAATCCCCTGTCTTAGGTCAGCTAGGATCACCACTTTATTTTAAAATTGAAATGAAATGTCAGAATAATAGTAGAGAGAATGATTCATTTCAGCTTTTATTTCTTTCATCACATTCCCAGTGGGTCAGAAGTTTACATACACTCAATTAGTATTTGGTAGCATTGCCTTTCAATTGTTTAACTTGGGTCAAACATTTTGGGTAGCCTTCCACAAGCTTCCCACAATAAGTTGGGTGAATTTTGTCCCACACCTCCTGACAGAGCTGGTGTAAATGAGTCAGGTTTGTAGGCCTCCTTGCTCGCAAACTCTTTTTCAGTTCAGCCCACACATTTTCTATGGGATTGAGGTCATGGCTTTGTGATGGCCAATTCCTTGACTTTGTTGTCCTTAAGCCATTTTGCCACAGCTTTGGAACTATGCTTGGGGTCATTGTCCATTTGGAAGACCCATTTGCGACCAAGCTTTAACTTCCTGACTGATGTCTTGAGATGTTGCTTCAATACATCCACATAATTTTCCTACCTCATGATGCCATCTATTTTGTGAAGTGCACCAGTCCCTCCTGCAGCAAAGCACCCCCACAACATGATGCTGCCACCCCCGTGCTTCACGGTTGGGATGATGTTCTTCGGGCTTGCAAGCCTCCCCCTTTTTCCTCCAAACATAATGATGGTCATTATGGCCAAAAAGTTATATTTTTGTTTCATCAGACCAGAGGACATTTCTACAAAAAGTACGATCTTTGTCCCCATGTGCAGTTGCAAACCGTAGTCTGGCTTTTTTATGTTTGTTTTGGAGCAGTGGCTTCTTCCTTGCTGAGCGGCTTTTCAGGTTATGTCGATATAGGACTTGTTTTACTGTGGATATATATACTTTCATACCTGTTTCCTCCAGCATCTTCACAAGGTCCTTTGCTGTTGTTCTGGGAGTGACTTGCACCAAAGTACGTTCATCTCTAGGAGACAGAACGCGTCTCCTTCCTGATCGGTATGACGGCTGTGTGTTGTTTATACTTGCGTACTATTGTTTGTACAGATGAACGTGGCACCTTCAGGCGTTTGGAAATTGCCAAACCAGACTTGTGGAGGTCTACAATTTTTTTCTGAGGTCTTGGCTAATTTCTTTTGATTTTGCCATGATGTCAAGCAAAGAGGCACTGAGTTTGAAGGTATGCCTTGAAATACATCCACAGGTACAACTCCAATTGACTCAAATTATGTCAATTAGCCTAGCAGAAGCTTCTAAAGCCATGACATAATTTTCTGGAATTTCCCAAGCTGTTTAAAGGCACAGTCAACTTAGTGTATCTAAACTTCTGACCCACTGGAATTGTGATACACTGAGTTGTAAGTGAAATAATCTGTCTGTAAACAATTGTTGGAAAAATTACCATTGTCATGCACAAAGTAGATGTCCTAACCGACTTGCCAAAACTATAGTTTGTTAACAAGACATTTGTGGAGTGGTTGAAAAATGAGTTTTAATGACTCCAACCCAAGTGTATGTAAACTTCTGACTTCAACTGTATATCATATTGACCTATCAGGGCCACAGGGCCCCAGGGGTAACCCTCACAGATGGGGCTCTGCATTTTACTAACTAATAGAATCTGGGATCCATCTCTAATAGATTGATAGCCACTGAAAGCACCTTGCACAATTTCACTGCCTGTCTCCATGGAGAGATGATGCTTGTCGTGGTTCAATGGAATCGTACACATTAGGTGAGGAGTGTACCATGGATTGTGTACCATGGAAGCTGGGATATCTGTTAGCCGTAACATAATGTGTTAGCCAGTGATAGATGATATTCACAGCAGCATGGAACAGATAGGCTACCGTATGGATGTTGTAGAGTTTTGTAGTTGAAGTGCATTGCCGATGGAGGTGGAGAGACCATGCTCATAGCACATAGCCCAGTCATGATGATCAATGCCCACACTTGGCTCTACTACTATCTCTAACACTGTGATCTGGGACACAAAAACCAGGACACCACAATGTGTATGGTTACTATACATGAACACAATAATATGATTATTGTGGATAGTCAGATTAATATAATAGTTTAAAATAATGGCGTTTTGCAAAAATAAGGATTTCCATAATAATCATTTTGCATGGACACATTTGAAATCAGGCTACCTGATGGGACTTACACTGAACAAAAATATAAATGAAACATAAAGTAAAGTGTTGGTCCCATGTTTCATGAGCTAAAATAAAAGATCCCAGAAATGTTCCATACACACAAAGGGTTATTTCTCTCAAGTTTTGTCCACAGATTTTTTTACATCCCTGTTTGTGAGCATTTCTCCTTTGCCAAGATAATCCATCCACCTGACAGGTGTGGCTTATCAAGAAGCTGATTAAACAGCGTGATCATTACACAGATGCACCTTGTGCTGGGGACAATAAACGGCCACAATAAAATGTGCAATTTTCTCACACAACACAATGCCACAGATGTCTCAAGTTTTTAGGAAGCGTGCAATTGTCATGATGACTGAAGGAATGTCCACCAGAGTTGCTGCCAAATAATTCAATGTTTAGAATTTTGCAGTACATTCAACCAGCCTCACAACCGCAGAGCAACTGAAACCACGCCAGCCCAGGACCTCCAGATCCATCTTCTACACCTGCAGGATCATCTGAGACCAGCCACCCAGACAGCTGATCAAACTGGGGGTTTGCACAACCAAAGAATTTCTGAACAAACTGTCAGAAACCTTCTCAGGGAAGCTCATCTGCACGCTCGTCGTCGCCACCAGGGAGTTGACCTGACTGCAGTTCGGCGTCGTAACCGACTTCAGTGGGCAAATGCTCACCTTCGATGCCCACTGGCACCCTGGAGAAGTGTGCTCTTCACGGATGAATCCCGGTTTAACAGTACCGGGCAGATGGCAGACAGCGTGTATGGCGTTGTGTGGGTGGGTGGTTTGTTCATGTCAACGTTGTGAACAGAGTGTACCATATGATATGGGTAGGCATTAAGCTACAGACAATCAACACAATTGCATTTTATCAATGGCAATTTGAATACACAGAGATACCGTGACGAGATCCTGAGGCCCATATCATGTTTCAGCGTGATAATGCACGGCCCTGTGTCACAAGGATCTGTACACAATTCCTGGAAGCTGAAAATGGCTCAGTTCATCCATGGCCTGCATACTCACCAGACATGTCGCCCATTGAGCAGTTTGGGATGCTCTGGTACGACGTGTACGACAGCGTGTTCCTGTTCCCGCCAATATCCAGGTGGGAGAACTTTCCACAGGCCACAATCAACAGCCTGATGAAGGAGATTTGAATGAGATTTGTTGTGCTGCATGAGGCAAATGTTGGTTTTCTAATCCACACCCCTACCTTTTTTTTAAAGGTATCTGTGACCAACAGATGCATATCTGTATTCCCAGTCATGTGAAATCCATAGATTAGGGCCTAATTATTTCATTTCAGTTGACTGATTTCATTATATGAACTTTAACTCAGTAAAATCTTTAAAATTGTTGCATGTTGCGTTTTATATTTTTGTTAAGTATAAATAAATGCAGAAAATCGGCAATCAAAATAAATGTTCTACCACAGCGACCATGTTATTTTTGCGATGCCTATTTCATTCTGAGTTCGGATATATAATGTTTGTATGTGAACACTATTTCTAACATGCATACAGTACTTTCAGTCTTTCTGAAATCTCTTCACTCTCGTGTAAGAGGGAGGCTTGCGCTACCCGATGCTGGCACATGTGCAGATCAAATACACAGCTAGAACGCCGATTAAGCTGTTTACATGTCCTAATAATTCAAAAGATTGCTCAGAAAGCCAGGTTTTAATTGCCGTATGCTTACTTCGATTTTGATCTTACGCCAATTAAGATAAGCAGAGTAAAGTGTTTACATGACTATTGCGATGTATGGCCTTACTGCTATAATCAATTTAATATTGAATTATTAGTGTGCATGTAAATGTACTCGATGACACAAACATCGAGAGCACCACTCCCCAGCCTCTCAGTGTGTCTATATCTATCTCATTCCTGTCTGGCAGACACGCACGCAGACACGCAGGCACGCAGACACGCAGACACGCACACACACACACACACACACACACACACACACACACACACACACACACACACACACACACACACACACACACACACATACACACACACACACACACACACACACATACACAGACTGACAGTCATTCACTCACAGACTGACTGTAAGTGAGTGGGTGAGTGAGTAAATGACTGACTGACTGTGAGTGAGTAAATGACTGACTGACTGTGAGTGAGTAAATGACTGACTGACTGTGAGTGAGTAAATGACTGACTGACTGTGAGTGAATGACTGACTGACTGTGAGTGAATGACTGACTGACTGTGAGTGAATGACTGACTGACTGTGAGTGAATGACTGACTGACTGTGAGTGAATGACTGAGTGACTGACTGTGAGTGAATGACTGAGTGACTGACTGTGAGTGAATGACTGACTGACTGTGAGTGAATGACTGACTGACTGTGAGTGAATGACTGACTGACTGTGAGTGAATGACTGAGTGACTGACTGTGAGTGAATGACCGTCTGTGGAGGGAGGCGGCTAGCGCTAATAGTCTCACTTACAGAGGACCAGTTTTAACACGTGTCAAGGGAACAACTTGGCTCTTGGCTCTGTCCTATTGCCCCAACCAGCTCCTCGCGCACGCCACCCCCAACATAAAGGAGCTGTCTTTCTCCGCCGGCCAAGACGGGTCTTTGAGATGAAAGACGGGAGGTACCAGAGCCCAAGCCTAGGTCTGATGCTACTTCCTGAGGAGGCATGCTTAGCGTTATCATCAGAGGCAGTAATCACAGGAGCAGTTAGCGTTACTGCTGGGCGCTAGCCAAGGTGCTCTCTCTCTCTGGGTATTAATGAGATTGTGGAGACTCAGTAAATAACGCGCCTCTGTCTAACCCCCGCATCAAAGGGCCGATTTCTCAAAGCGGACGATGTGAGATCGATGGGAGGTGTGAGTGGAGCGGTCTTCCTGTATCAGAGGGAGGGGATGCAGCGAGGGGGACAGAGAGCCCCAGGTGGACGACAGGAAAGGGGGAGAGTGAACGAAGGGGGAGAGTGCTGAGAGGAACTTGTCAGGACTGTCTGATCGATGGGAGGGAAGGCGAGGGACTAGTTGCTGTGGGTGATTTAAGCCAGTCAGTTTGGTCTTTGTCATTATCATTTTCTCTTTATGGTCAACCCCCTCATGATCCCCAGATGAACTTTAACTGACCCCTGTGTCGAGAAAGGATTGTATCACATCTAAGTGGAGTTGTCAGAATACTGGAATTATGGGGAGATATACAGTAGATTTGATTTTATATCAGAACAGAATATCTTGTCACAAACTTTACCCACAACCAAGAATGATTATAGATTAATATGTTTGAGGGTCTGGCTGAAATCATTTGTTTCAGCGTACAAGTACAACATTATGAATAACTTGTGTGGTGCAATTTCATGGGGTCTGCAAATTACCTTGAATGAGCTAATCTGTTGTGGTAATTAATTAGTGACTTAAGGGGTTGGAAAGCGGTGAGGAATGATTCTGTTCAGATGCAGCCTAACTCCAGAGAACCCAACTGAACTCACCTTCAAGGCATTCAGATTGATGATGAAATGAAGCTACCGATTTTGAGTCAGCAGCTACCTTTCATAGTCACTATGGAAATAGGCTGATTAACTTTACTTCAGTTTGTGAACTCTCCCCCCACCCCGCCCCCCACCCCCATGAAACTCTGATTCATGTAATGGTGTAAGACCAATCTTCATCAATTTTGCATGCCTCTGTTACTTCTGAAATTAATGGATATGAATGAAAAAGAAGGATAAATTGTTAGAATAGAAGAAGAATTGGTTTTCTACTATTTTTTCTTCCCTCACTCCAAATGCATATACTGTATATTTAATCTCTCTGACTCACTCTTCCCCTGACTTGATTTCTCTCTTTCCTTATTTTATTTTTCTCTAGGTAAGGTCAGAATATGAGCAACTTAGACACACCTATAGCACTGTGAGTCAGGAGAGAGACTTGGCTCAAGAGGAGAGGAAACAGCTCCAAGGCAAACTGGAGAACCTCGAGCAGGTCCTCAAGGTGAGAATCCATCTGCCTGTCCATCCATTCAAACATCTATCAATCCATCCTAGCTCTCCTAAATTCACTGCTACTGTTCCTCCAACTCAGCCAATCATGAGATATGGACTAAACATCAGCGGCACGGTTCTATAAGGCCTTTGCAATCTGATTGGTTTAGGTTAACGTAAGGCCAGATCACTTGAACCTTTTGTGAAAGTCTGATTGGACAAATGCATCTATCTACAAAGTCTGTCCTTCGAGTTATAGAATACATATTGTTTTTACAATAAAAGCTTGGAAGAAATTGGTGTAAGTCATAAGCTTTGTCATCTGTTTTGCAGGACACACTTTTTCATTAGACTCTTATTTGCCAATATCAATCAGCAGTAGTCTCATAGCAGTGTGAAAATGCTCTCATTACAAATCACTGCTTCCCTCCATTCCATATTGATTGTATGTTTGTAAGGAGTGGATATGTTTGAGGGAAAAATGTACCCATCAAGAGGAAATTGACTCCTGCTCCTGAAAAATGAAAGAAGTGTGTGTTGCTTTCTCATTGCCTATTGATTTGTACAGATGGGTAGATTGCATGTTGGAAAACATTATGGAGAGAGATGGCGAATGCAGAGAAAGACTGAAAATGGAGAAAGAAGATTTCCCAAAGTGGAGCATTCTCCTTCGTTTCCAGTCTGCTCAATGTTTCAGGGATAATGACGATGACTATACCAATGACTGCGATTATGAAAATCTGTAGGCTATTGTCTGATCGGTGTGTAGGAGAGCAAGAGGACAGTTCATTCTGGAGCTTTTGAATGACCACCACCACATCTGATAGAGTGTGAGCCTAGCAGATCAAATCAAATGTTTTGTTCACATACACATGTTTAGCAGATGATATTGCGGGTGTAGCGTAATGCATGTGTTTCTAGCTCCGAAAGTGCAGTAATATCTTACAAGTCTAACAATTTCACAACAATACACACAATAGACACCATTTCTAAAGTAAAGGAATGGAATTAAGAATATATAAATATTTGGATGAGCAATGTCGGAGCGGCATAGACTAAAATACAGTAGAATAGAATAGAATACAGTATATACATATGAGATGAGTAATGCAAAATATGTAAACATTGTTAAAGTGACTAATGTTCCATTATTAAAGCGGCCAGTGATTTCAAGTCTATGTATATAGGGCAGCAGCCACTACGGAGCTAGTGATGGCTATTTAACCATCTGATGGCCTTGAGAGAGAAGCTGTCTCTCGGTCCCAGCTTTGATGCACCTGTACTGACCTCGCCTTCTGGATGATAGCGGGGTGAACAGGCAGTGGCTCGGGTGGTTGTTGTCCTTGATGATCTTTTTGGCCTTCCTGTGACATCCGGTGCTGTAGCTGTCCTGGAGGGAAGGTAGTTTGCCCCCGGTGATGCGTTGGGCAGACTGCACCACCGTCTGGAGAGCCCTGCGGTTGCGGGCAGTGCAGTTGCCATACCAGGTGGTGATACAGCCCGACAGGATGCTCGAATTGTGCATCTCTAAAGGTTTGTGAGGGTTTTAGGTGCCAAGACACATTTCTTCAGCCTCCTGAGGTTGAAGAGGCACTGTTGTGCCTTCTTCACCACACTGTCTGTGTGGGTGGACCATTTCAGTTTGTCAGTGATGTGTATGCCGAGGAACTTAAAGCTTTCCACCTTCTCCACTCTCGTTGATGTGGATAGGGGGGGTGCTCCCTGTTTCCTTAAGTCAACGATCAGCTCCTTTGTTTTGTTTACGTTGAGTGAGAGGTTATTTCCCTGGCACCACGCTCCCAGGGCCCTAACCTCCTCTCTGTAGGCTGTCTTGTCATTGTTGGTAATCAGGCCTACTACTGTTGTGTCGTCTGCAAACTTGATGATTCAGTTGGAAGCATGCATGGCCACGCAGTCATGGGTGAACAGGGATTCCAGGAGGAGGCTGAGCACGCACCCTTGTGGGGCCCCGGTGCTGAGGATCAGTGAAGTGGAGGTCTTGTTGCCTACCTTCACCACCTGGGGGTGGCATGTCAAGAAGACCAGGACCGAGTTGCACAGGGCGGGGTTCAGACCCAGGGCCCCAAGCTTAATGATGAGCTTGGAGGGTACTATGATGTTAAATGCTGAGCTATAGTCAATGAACAGCTTTCTTACATAGGTATTCCTCTTGTCCAGGTGGGATAGGGCAGTGTGCAGTGCGATGGCAATTGCGTCGTCTGTGGATCTATTGGGGCGGTAAGCAAATTGAAGTGGGTCTAGGGTGTCAGGTAAGGTAGAGGTGATATGATCCTTGACTAGTCTCTAACAGCACTTCATAAGACAGAAGTGAGGCGATAGTCATTTAGTTCAGTTACCTTTGCTTTCTTAGGAATAGGAACAATGGTGGACATCTTGAAGTATGTGGGGACAGCGGACTGGATTAAGGAGAGATTGAATATGTCCATAAACACTCCAGCCAGCTGGTCTGCGCATGCTCTGAGGACGCGCTAGGGATGCCGTCTGGCCCGGCAGCCTTGCGAGTGTTAACACTCTTAAGTGTCTTACTCAAGTCGGCCACAGAGAAGGAGAGCCCAGTCTTTCATAGCTTGCAGTGTCGGTGGCACTGTGTTATCCTCAAAGCGGGCGAAGAAGGTGTTTAGCTTATCCGGAAGCAAGACGTCGACAACGTGGCTGGTTTTCCCTTTGTAGTCCGTGATTGTCTGTAGACCCTGTCACATACGTCTTGTGTCTGAGCCATTGAATTGCGACTCCACTTTGTCTCTGTACTGACATTTTGCATGTTTGATTATTTTACGGCGGGAATAACTACACTGTTTGTATCCGGCCATATTCCCAGTCACCTTGCCATGGTTAAATGCGGTGGTTCGCACTTTCAGTTTTGCGTGAATGCTACCATCTATCCACGGTTTCTGGTTTGGGTAGGTTTTAATAGTCACAGTGGTACAACATCTCCTATACATTTCCTGATAAACTCAGTCACCGTACCGTGTATTCGACAATGTTATTCTCAGAAGCTACCTGGAACATATCCCAGTCCGCGTGATCAAAACAATCTTGAAGCATGGGTTCTGATTGTTCAGACCAGCGTTGAATAGTCCGTAGCACGGGTACTTCCTGTTTGAGTTTCTGCCTATAGGAAGGGAGGAGCAACATGGAGTCATGATCAGATTTGCCGAAGGGAGGGCGGGGGAGGGCCTTGTAGGCATTTCGAAAAGCTGAGTAGCAGTGGTCCAATGTTTTCTCAGAGCGAGTGCTACAGTCAATGTGTTGGTATTACTTTGGTAGCGTTTTCCTCAGATTAGCTTTGTTAAAATCTTCGGGTACTCTAAATGTTGCCTCAGGATATTTGTTTTCCAATTTGCATAGAGTCCAGTGTAGTTATTTGAGGGCCATTGTGGTATCGGCTTGAGGGGGAAAATACACGCCTGTGACTATAACCGAAGAGAATTCTCCTGGGATGTAATACGGTCAGCATTTGATTGTGAGGTATTCTATGTCAGGGGAACAAAAGGACTTGAGTTTCTGTATGTTATCACAATCACACCATGAGTAATTAATCATGAAACATACGCCCCCGCCCTTCTCCTTCCCGGAGAGATCTTTATTCCTGTCTGTGCGATGAATGGACTCAGACTATATATAACGAGAACCATGTTTCCTTGAAGCAGAGTATGTTACAAGCCCTGATGTCTTTCTGGAAGGAGATCCTCGCCCTGAGCTCATCAACTTTATTATCCAGAGACTGAACATTAGCGAGTAATATACTCGGAAGCAGTGGGTGTTGTGCGCGCCTCCTTAGTCGGACTAGAAGTCCACTCTCTTCTCAGCCGGCGGTGTTTTGGATCAGCCTCTGGAATCAGTTCAATTGCCCTGGGGGGTACAAACAAGGGATCCAATTCGGGAAAGTCATATGGTCGTAATGCTGGTAATGCTGGTGAGTTACCACCGCTCTGATATTATTTCCGGGTGTATGTAATAACACAAAAAAATTCTGGGCTAATAATGTAAGAAATAACACATATAAAAACAAAATATTGCATAGTTACTTATGAGCTAGAAGCACTGCTGCCCCAACTTGTCATGGCGCCGACAGAGGTACATGCCCTCCTATGAGAAAAATGCCATTTTGATTGGTGACTATTTTAATGTAATGATTTGATCTGCTAGCGTGAGTGCGGCAGCGAGCTGTCCTGTATGCAGAGCATATGGGTGCCTGGTGGCGAGTTGAGCAGTAGGCTACTTTGAAGTTGCATCTCTCACTGTCAGGGACTGGGAAGGGGGCAATTCGACTGTTTGTTGAGGCAGATGTCAGCAGCAGAAAATCTAGTAAAGACTAGTTAAATAACTGATTTATCTACATTATACAGTGGGGAGAACAAGTATTTGACACACTGCCGATTTTGCATGTTTTCCTACTTACAAAGCATGCAGAGGTCTGTAATTTTTATCATAGGTACACTTCAACTGTGAGAGACGGAATCTAAAACAAAACATCCTGAAAATCACATTGTATGATTTTTAAGTAATTCATTAGCATTTTATTGCATGACATAAGTATTTGATACATCAGAAAAGCAGAACTTAATATTTGGTACAGAAACCTTTGTTTGCAATTACAGAGATCATACGTTTCCTGTAGTTCTTGACCAGGTTTGCACACACTGCAGCAGGGATTTTGGCCACTCCTCCATACAGACCTTCTCCAGATCCTTCAGGTTTCGGGGCTGTCGCTGGGCAATACGGACTTTCAGCTCCCTCCAACGATTTTCTATTGGGTTCAGGTCTGGAGACTGGCTAGGCCACTCCAGCACCTTGAGATGCTTCTTACGGAGCCACTCCTTAGTTGCCCTGGCTGTGTGTTTCGGGTCGTTGTCATGCTGGAAGACCCAGCCATGACCCATCTTCAATGCTCTTACTGAGGGAATGAGGTTGTTGGCCAAGATTTTGCGATACATGGCCCCATCCATCCTCCCCTCAATACGGTGCAGTCGTCCTGTCCCCTTTGCAGAAAAGCATCCCCAAAGAATGATGTTTCCACCTCCATGCTTCACGGTTGGGATGGTGTTCTTGGGGTTGTACTCATCCTTCTTCTTCCTCCAAACACGGCGAGTGAAGTTTAGACCAAAAGCTCTATTTTTGTCTCATCAGACCACATGACCATCTCCCATTCCTCCTCTGGATCATCCAGATGGTCATTGGCAAACTTCAGACGGGCCTGGACATGCGCTGGCTTGAGCAGGGGGACCTTGCGTGCGCTGCAGGATTTTAATCCATGACGACGTAGTGTGTTACTAATGGTTTTCTTTGAGACTGCGGTCCCAGCTCTCTTCAGGTCATTGACCAGGTCCTGCCGTGTAGTTCTGGGCTGATCCCTCACCTTCCTGATGATCATTGATGCCTCACGAGGTGAGATCTTGCATGGAGCCCCAGACCGAGGGTGATTGACCGTCATCTTGAACTTCTTCCATTTTCTAATAATTGCGCCAACAGTTGTTGCCTTCTCACCAAGCTGCTTGCCTATTGTCCTGTAGCCCATCCCAGCCTTGTGCAGGTCTACAATTGTATCCCTGATGTCCTTACACAGCTCTCTGGTCTTGGCCATTGTGGAGAGGTTGGATTCTGTTTGATTGAGTGTGTGGACAGGTGTCTTTTATACAGGTAACGAGTTCAAACAGGTGCAGTTAATACAGGTAATGAGTGAAGAACAGGAGGGCTTCTTAAATAAACAAGTCTGTGAGAGCCGGAATTCTTACTGGTTGGTAGGTGATCAAATACTTATGTCATGCAATAAAATGCAAATTAATTACTTAAAAATCCTACAATGTGATTTCTGGATTTTTGTTTTAGATTCCGTCTCTCACAATTGAAGTGTACCTATGATAAAAATTACAGACCTCTACATGCTTTGTACGTAGGAAAACCTGCAAAATCGGCAGTGTATCTTATGGCAACCTCTTTGGAGGTTGCCATAAGATCGCTACCTTCCCAGAAGAGTGGAGTCTGTTATAGCAGCAAAGGGGGACCAAGTCCATATTAATGCCAATGATTTTGGAATGAGAAGTTCGACGAGCACGTGTCCACATACTTTTGGTCATTCAGCGTACATTAGCAATCAGCTGATGTCTCTGTGAACAGTAGCCTAGTGGTGCTAGCTTGGTTACAGTGCGTGATGACGGAGTGTGCTTTTGCACAGTATTTACGTATATGGTGAAAATAAATTGTTAATTCGACTATAGGAGCAGTAGTAAATTATGAATTTGGGGAGGGAGGTTTCACATTGAGCACTTGCCTCTCACAAAGGAGCCTGGTGACAGTCCCTCAGTCACTGGAGTCCCCAGCAGAGCTTAAGACTATGATTATGCAAAGCAGTGCCTACTTAGCCCAAAGCTAGTAGGGGTATCAAAAAAAAGTGTAATTTCAGAAGCATGAATTTGGTACAATTTGAGATGAACTTTGAGAGATTAGAACATTGAGAGATTCGATATTTTTTCAGGTAACGTTTCCACAGCAGCCACTGCCAGTACTCAATTAGAGTTGCTACTGTGGGTCTCTGGAACACTCTTTAGTCTCTACTCTGGAACACATGCATCTACAGTGTATTGCCAAAAACCACTCAACAATTACAAACATAGACTCTGACCTGTCTAATGAGCCAAGCTGATTAAAGAATACCACAGTACCCAAACACCCTCTCTCTCTCTCTCTCTCTTGCTCTCTCTCTCACACACACACAGTGCAGTAATTAGAATCCATAGCTGCTTTATGTTTTTAAACTCCAAGAAACATCTTATGTCCCTAACTCCAAT
This sequence comes from Salvelinus alpinus, assembly GCF_045679555.1. Taxonomy (NCBI): domain Eukaryota; kingdom Metazoa; phylum Chordata; class Actinopteri; order Salmoniformes; family Salmonidae; genus Salvelinus; species Salvelinus alpinus. Next base: position 17,012,496 of record NC_092109.1, read on the forward strand.
TCCTACCGGCGGCAGCGGCAGATACAGTCATAATGACTCAGCTAATTTGGGAGTGACTAGATTTGGGTTTTGTGTAGGTGTCTCTGTGTGATGGATCACAGGAATCAGTGAGTCGGACTAGATGTAGTCAATACAGGTAGACAAATGTTATACCCTCTGGATAAAAAATTAGAGCTTTTTATGTATTGTGTCATTTTTATGTATTGTGTAGCTGCTTCGGGTGCTGTAAAAGTGTTTGGACTGTTGTGTGACCATTCTATGATCCATTTGGAGATTTTAAAGGCATAGTTACCTCACTATGACCATGAACTTACTGTGTTGTGACCTGGTCTCCCCAGTATGTAACCACGTATTGAACATGTTGTGATATGTTTGTGGTCTCCCGAGCATATGCCCATGTATTGACTGTGTTGTGACCTGTTCTCCACAGCATATGCGAGAGGCTGCAGAGAGGAGGCAGCAGTTGGAAGAGGAGCATGAGCAGGCCCTGGCTGTCCTCACCACCAAGCAGCAGGAGATTCACCTTCTGCAGAGGGTAAGCCCATAATACCCCACCTCGCCTCCGCCCTAGACTCTAACGACCATGACCACAGTATGACCACAGTGGTCACAAGACAAATCAACATTTATTTGTCACGTGCGCCGCATTCAACTAGTGTATACCTTACAGTGAAATGCTTACTTACAGGCCCTAACCAGCAGTGCAATTTTTAAATATAAAATAGCGTAGTTACCTCACACTCTTATCATGGTAACAGTGTGACAGCCTATAGGGAGGAGGTCAGAAACCTGGCCGGGTGGTGCCAGAATAACAACCTATCCCTCAACGTAACCAAGACTAAGGAGATGATTGTGGACTACAGGAAAAGGAGGACCGAGCACGACCCCATTTTCATCGACGGGGCTGTAGTGGAGCAGGTTGAGAGCTTCAAGTTCCTTGGTGTCCACATCAACAACAAACTAGAATGGTCCAAACACACCAAGACAGTCGTGAAGAGGGCATGACAAAGCCTATTCCCGCTCAGGAAACTAAAAAGATTTGGCATGGGTCCTGAGATCCTCAAAAGGTTCTACAGCTGCAACATCGAGAGCATCCTTACCGGTTGCATCACTGCCTGGTACGGCAATTGCTCGGCCTCCGACCGCAAGGCACTACAGAGGGAAGTGCGTACGGCCCAGTACATCACTGGGGCTCAGATGCCTGCCATCCAGGACCTCTACACCAGGCGGTGTCAGAGGAAGGCCCTAAAAATTGTCAAAGACCCCAGCCACCCCAGTCATAGACTGTTCTCTCTACTACCGCTTGGCAAGCGGTACCGGAGTGCCAAGTCTAGGACAAATAGGCTTCTCAACAGTTTTTACCCCCAAGCCATAAGACTCCTGAACAGGTAATCAAATGGCTACCCGGACTATTTGCATTGTGTGCCCCCCAAACCCCTATTTTCGCTGCTTCTACTCTTCTACTTGACCTCCCGGGTGGCGCAGTGGTCTAGGGCACTGCATCGCAGTGCTAGCTGCGCCACCAGAGTCTCTGGGTTCACACCCAGGCTCTGTCGCAGCCGGCCGCAACCGGGAGGTCCGTGGGGCGACGCACAATTGGCATAGCGTCGTCCGGGTTAGGGAGGGTTTGGCCGGTAGGGATATCCTTGTCTCAGTATGTAAAAATGTAATAAAATGTATGCACTCTACTGTAAGTCGCTCTGGATAAGAGCGTCTGCTAAATAACTAAAAATGTAAAAAAATGTATGTTTATCATATATGCATAGTAGCTTTAACGATACATTCATGTACATACTACCTCAATTGGCCCGACCAACCAGTGCTTCTGCACATTGGCTAACCAGGCTATCTGCATTGTGTCCCGCCACCCACCACCCGCCAACCCCTCTTTTACACTACTGCTACTCTCTGTTCGTCATATATGCATAGTCACTTTAACCATACCTACATGTACATACTACCTCAATTAGCCTGACTAACTGGTGCCTGTATATAGCCTCGCTACTGTTATTTTCAACTGTCTTTTTACTGTTGTTTTATTTCTTTACTTACCTATTGTTCACCTAATTCCTTTTTTGCACTATTGGTTAGAGCCTGTAAGTAAGCAGTTCACTGTAAGGTCTACACCTGTTGTATTCAGCGCACGTGTCAAATAAACTTTGATTTGATTTGATTATGAGAGACAAGTATTGTGCAACTATCATGAAATGATCCCCCCAAACACACCATGAAAAAAACTTTAAAAATTCTACCATTAGTCCTGGTGAGACTGATGAGAAAGTAAAAGGGGTCATATAATCAGTGGTCTCCTGTGATTGTCTGTCTCTATGGGCAGCAATAATCTGAGCCTCTAGAGAGCTGTGTGTATTCCTGTGTGTATGTGTTCTGTTCAGAGAGGAGCCATGACAGGCAATTAGCGCAAACGGCAAACACAGCACAGATCAGACTCCCCTGAGCCTAAACTGAGCACTTCACTTTAGAGAGACGCAGAGAGAATGTGTGTCAGCTTCTGTGTCTGCACGTCTATCCGTGACTATCTGTGCTTCAATCCATGTGTTTGTATGCATCTGCCTCAGCGTGCTCGTTTGAGTCCTTGTCCTTCCTTTTTCTGTTTACTCCTATTTATTGTGCTGTGATTTCATTCAATTAGCAATTGCACAGATATTATCTCATTGGAGTAGAACAGCAATTTGTCCTTATCGATATCAAAGCCCATCTGGATGAAACAGATTGATTTCATGAGGCTATTCTGATGCACCTCAGTTTCAGGTTTTTCTGTTGGAACTCATCGCGCCCCATCTGTTCTCACCCAGTCTCCCCCGGTCCTCAGATAGCCCTCAGCTGTGAGGCATTAACTGCCTTCTCCTCCTCATGCTGTGCAGAGCTGACATCAGTTGTTGTTCAACCCAGACTGTCTATTCTACAGGTAACAACCAAAATAATTGAAACACCAACATAAAGTGTCTTAATAGGGCCTTTCGCCACCACAAGTCAGAACAGCTTCAATGCATCTTGGCATAGATTCTACACGTGTCTGGAACTCTATTGGAGGAATGTGACACCATTCTTCCACGAGAAATTACATCATTTGGTGTTTTGTTGATGGTGCTGGAAAACACTGTCTCCGATTCACTACAGAATCAACCCTCTCAATTGGGTTGCAATCTGGTGACTGAGACGGCCATGGCATATGGTTTACATCGTATTCATGCTCATTAAACCACTCAGTGACCGCTGGTGCCCCGGGGAATGGGGGAGTTCTCATCCTATGGGGGCATAGCCATAGTAGCCAAAATAATGGCCAAAATAATGCAATGGCCTGCCCAGCATTTTTATACATGACCCTAAGCATGATAGGATGTTAATTGCTTTATTAACTCAGGAACCACACCTGTGTGGAAACACCTACTTTCAATATACTGTCTCCATTACTTTGGCAGTTACCTGTATGTCTGCAGTGTACCAAGAGCTATGCCACTTGTATGTTTGATGTAACACTGACAGAGAGATACTGTGCAGTGCTCACTGTGTCACCTGCAGGTCCTACAGTAGTATATGACTGTGTTTCTGTGTATTCTTCAGGCTCAGGTTAAAGCTGAGAAAGAGCATGAGGGAGCGGTCCACCTGTTAGAGGTAAGTGGACATGGAGGTCCGATGGGCAAAATGAGGATGGCTTCGGTGGCTGTTTTCAAAATGTCTGTCAATTGACTGATATGTGGTTTTGTTTGTGTATGCAAGATACATTGATGCATATGAAAAATACCTCCATTGTGTTGTTTGAATTCCACCAAATCCATATTGCCTTTCATGAAAAGCTAGTTTTGAGGTAAGCCTGGTTCATCCCAGGTCATACTCCATACTGTATTTACACTGAACAACGAAAATGTAAACGCAACATGTGAATTGTACCAGACATTTTCCACATGCACAAAAAGCTAATTTCTCAAAAATGTTGTGCACAAATTTGTTGATATCGCTCTTAGTGAGCATGTTTCCATTGCCAAAGATAATCCATCCACCTGACAGGTGCGGTATATCAAGAAGCTGATTAAACGGCATGATCATTACACAGGTGCACCTTGTGCTGGGGACAATAAGAGGCCGCTTTAAAATTTAAAATGTTGTTGCACAACACAATGCCACAGATGTCTTACGTTTTGAGGGAGCTTGCAATTGGCATTCTGACTGCATGAATGTCCACCAGAGCTGTTGCCATTGAACGTTCATTTCTCTACCATAAGCTGCTTCCAACGTTGTGTTAGAAAATTTGGTAGTGCGTCCAACCGGCCTCACAGCCACAGACTACGTGTAACCACGCCAGCCCAGGACTTCCACATCCAGCTTCTTCACCTGTGGGATCTTCTGGAGGGGGGACTCATTCTGATTGACTGGACCTGGCTCCCCAGTGGGTGGGCCTGGCTTCCAAGCTGGTGGGCCTATGCTGTCCCAGGCCCACCCATGGCTCCACCACTGCCCAGTCATGTGAAAGCCATAGATTAGGGCCTAATGAATTTATTTCAATTGACTGATTTCCTTTATGAACTGTAAATCAGTAAAATCTTTGAAATTGTTGCATGTTGCGTTCATATTTTTGTTCAGTATATATACCTTTTTGAGGCTTTCGTTGAGTGGTGATTTTAGCTGTAATGAGAATAGAACACTTTTACAGAGAGTTGGGTCAGCAAAACCTGCTCATAACTCTCTCCTTTACGACTCAGTGAGACCGCTCAACATCACCGTTGCTCAGGCTCAGCTCAGAAGCTCTCATACCAGCCATGGCACTAATGGCTCCTGGAGAAACCTCTTTTACAGAATATATTCAGAGCCCAACTATCCAGATGATGAAATATCTACAGTGTAGAGGAGATGCATTTGGAGGACTGGCACTGTTCACAAAGAACTCCAATAGCATGCTCAGTTACTGCGTTAAAACGAGTTAACCTAGAGAGGAGATGACACTAAGATTATCTAGGGACATGAGTATTATTCCTTTCCATAATTTCTGGTTCTCAACACTGTCTTGGGTATGATTTTGGGTGTTTTTTATTTAATTTTTTATATTTATTGTAAGTTACTTGATATTCCCCATGGGGGAACTCGTTCTTACTTGTTTTGTAATGGTTCTCTTTTCTCATTTATTTACATGATTTTGCATGGATTACTGTATTACGTATGCATTGATCTCATACGGTGTAACAGTTTGATTTGGGTGTTTGTTTTCTTTCATCTTTGTTCAATGTCATTGTGTGTTTCTATGTGTTTCTTTTGTGTCTGAACAGAACCATTTGGACAGAATGCAGGTATTTATGTTTCCTACCCTGAAACATCTAGAATCCCAAATGTTCATCATCTCCATGGTCACATTCGTCCTATAACCTTTAAATAGTCTCAGTGAATCACTTAGGCTCTAATTCACATTAGTGCATATGTTATAAAAGGTATGGTAATTAGGCAATCAAACGTACTAATATTGTATTCAATTGAAGTATTTCAGATGAACAGAGCCCAGTGCTGGTACTGCATCACACTATAGATCCTCTTTTGCCTTAGATCCTCTGTACTCCAGTCCAAGGTTGTGTCCCAATCACACCATATTCCCTATATCCCTCAAACTCAACTCTGGACCTCCAAGCCAGTTCCACTGCATTTTTTTATTGTTCCACTCTAATCAGGGACTGATTTAGACCTGGGACACCAGGTGGTGGCAATTAATGATCAGGTAGAACAGAAAACCAGCAGGCTCCGGACCTCGTAGGATAAGAGTTAATTACCCCTGCCCTATATAGTGCACTACTTATGACCATGATACTAACCTAATTGACAGAGTGAAAAGAAGGAAGCCTGTACATAATAAAAATATTCCAAAACATGCATCCTGATTGCACCAAGGCACTAAAGTAATACTGGAAAAATGTGGCAAAGCAATTAAGGTTTTGTTCTAAATACAAAGTGTTATGCTCGGAGCAAATCCAATACAGCACATTATTGAGTACCACTCTATTTTCAAGCATAGTGGTGGCTGCATCATGTCAAAATTAGTGCACTGTATATTAGTCCACTATACAGTGGCTTGCAAAAGTATTCACCCCCCTTGGCATTATTCCTACAGTATTTTGTTGCCTTACAACCTGGAATTAAAATTGATTTTTTGGGGGTGTTGTATCATTTGATTTACACAACATGCCTACCACTTTGAAGATTCAAGATATTTTTGGGGGTGAAACAAACAAGAAATAAGACAAAAAAATTGAAAACTTGAGCATGCATAACTATTCACCCCCCCAAAGTCAATACTTTGTAGAGCCACCTTTTGTAGCAATTAAGTTGCAATTCGCTTGGGCTATGTCTCTATCTAGCCACTGGGATTTTTGCCCATTCTTTAAGGCAAACTGCTCCAGCTCCTTCAAGTTGGATGGGTGCCGCTGATGTACAGCAATATTTAAGTCATACCACAGATTCTCAATTGGATTGAGGTCTGGGCTTTGACTAGGCCAAGACATTTAAATGTTTCCCCTTAAACCATTCGAGTGTTGCTTTAGCAGTATGCTTAGGGTCATTGCTGGAAGGTGAACCTCTGTCCCAGTCACAAATCTCTGGAAGACTGAAACAGGTTTCCCTCAAGAATTTCCCTGTATTTAGCGCCATCCATCATTCCTTCAATTCTGACCAGTTTCCTAGTCCCTGCCGATGAAAAACATCCCAACAGCATGATGCTGCCACCACCATGCTTCACTATGGGGATGGTGTTCTCGGGGGGATGAGAGGTGTTGGGTTCGCGCCAGACATAGCGTTTTCCTTGATGGCCAAAAAGCTACATTTTAGTCTCATCTAACCAGAGTACCTTCTTCCATATGTTTGGGGAGTCTCCCACATGCCTTTTGGCGAACACCAAACGTGTTTGCTTGTTTTTTTCTTTAACTTCTTATGGCTGCAGGGGCAGTATTGAGTAGCTTGGATGAAAGGTGCACAGAGGTGCCCAGAGTAAACGGCCTGCTCCTCAGTCATAGTTGCTAATATATGCATATTATTATTAGTATTGGATAGAAAACACTCTGAAGTTTCTAAAACTGTTTGAATTATGTCTGTGAGTATAACAGAACTCATATGGCAGGCAAAAACCTGAGAAGTTCCACTTCCTGTTTGGATTTTTTCTGAGGCTGGTAGATTTTCAACCAAGCTCCCATTGAAATTACAGCGAGATATTAATGAGTTTTCACTTCCTACGGCTTCCACTAGATGTCAACAGTCAATAGAACTTTGTCTGATGACTCTACTGTGAAGGGGGGCCGAAGGAGACCGGAATGAGTCACTACTGCCATGAGCTAACAGGAATACCTAGGATAGGATAAAGTTATCCTTCTAACCCCCCCCCCCCCTTCCCGTTAAAAGAGTTAGATGCACTATTGTAAAGTGGTTGTTCCACTGGATATCATAAGGTGAATGCACCAATTTGTAAGTCGCTCTGGATAAGAGCGTCTGCTAAATGACTTAAATGTAAATGTAAGGTGACCATTTTTTCACCATGCGCGTTCACATGAGGAGGTCCTCCGTTCCATCGCTCATCTGAAGTCAATGTAATTCTCCGGTTGGAACGTTATTCAAGATTTATTTGAACAACATTCTAAAGATTGATTCAATACATCGTTTGATATGTTTCTACTGACTGTTTACGGAACTTTTGGACATTCCGTCACGTTTTAGTGAACGCGCTTTGTGACTTTGGAATTGTTTACCAAACGCGCTAACCAAAGTAGCTAATTGGACATAAATAACGGACATTATCGAACAAATCAAGCATTTATTGTGGACCTGGGATTCCTGGGAGTGCATTCTGATGAAGATCATCAAAGGTAAGGGAATATTTATCATGTAATTTCTGGTTTCTGTTGACTCCAACATGGCGGCTAATTTGACTCTTGTTCTGAGCTCCGTCTCAGATTATTGCATGGTTTGCTTTTTCTGTAAAGTTTTTTTGAAATCTGACACATCGGTTGCATTAAGGAGAGGTATATCTATAATTCCATGTGTATAACTTATATTAACATCTACATTTATGATGAGTATTTCTGTTGAAACGATGTGGCTATGCACTATCACTTGATGTTTTTGGAACTAGTGAATGTAACGCGCCAATGTAAATTCAGATTTATTTTTATATAAATATGAACTTTATCAAACAAAACATGCATGTATTGTGTAACAGGAAGTCCTATCAGTGTCATCTGATGAAGATCATCAAAGGTTAGTGATTAATTTTATCTCTATTTCTGCTTTTTGTGACTGCTATCTTTCGCTGGAAAAATGTCTGTGCTTATTGTGGTTTGGTGTGACCTAACATAATCGTTTGTAGTGCTTTCGCTGAAAAGCATATTTGAAATCGGACACTTTGGTGGGATTAACAACAAGATTACCTTTAAAATGGTATAAGAAACATGTATGTCTGAGGAATTTTAATTATGAGATTTCTGTTGTTTTGAATTTGGCGCCCTGCACTTTCACTGGCTGTTGTCATATCATCCCGTTACCGGGATTGCAGCCATAAGAAGTAAGCAATGGAGTGTACTGCTTAAAGTGTTCCTATAGACAGATACTCCAATCTCAGCTGTGGAGCTTTGCAGCTCCTTCGGTGTTATCTTTGTTGCCTCTCTGATTAATGCCCTCCTTGCCTGGTCCATGAGTTTTGGTGGGCGGCCCTCTCTTGGCAGGTTTGTTGTGGTGCCATATTCTTTCCACTTTTTAACAATGGATTTAGTGGTGCTCCATGGGATGTTCAAAGTTTCGGATATTTTTTTTTAACCCAACGCTGATCTTTACTTCTCCACAACTTTGTCCCTGACCTGTTTGGAGAGCTCCTTGTTCTTCATGGTGCTGCTTGCTTGGTGGTGCCCCTTGCTTAGTGGTGTTGCAGACTCTGGGGCCTTTTAAAACAGGTGTATATACACTGAGATCATGTGACAGATCATGTGACACTTAGATTGCACACAGGTGGACTTTATTTAACTAATTATGTGACTTATGAAGGTAATTGGTTGCACCAGATCTTATTTAGGGACTTCATAGCAAAGGGGGTGAATACATATGCAGGCACCACTTTTCAGTTGTTTGTTTTTTAGAATTTTTTGAAATAGGTAATTTTTTTCATTTCACTATTTTGTGTATGTCCATTACATGAACTCCAAATAAAAATCAATTTAAATGACAGGTTGTAATGCAACAAAATAGGAAAAATGACAAGGGGGGTGAATACTTTTGCAAGGCACTGTATAGGGAATGTGGTGGCATTTGGGACGAATACCAGATGTCCTGTAAGATCCAAGCACATTTGATGTCCTTGTTTCCTTTTTAAACCAATCAGACCAAAGTAGTGGCTCCCCGATGGCTGTTTATTCATCCTCAGTTTCTGTATCTCAGCCCATCTTGCAGCTGAGTGTTCTGACTCTGAAGTGTTCTGACTCTCTAGTTTTATCGCTGGGTGAAACCAACTTTCCTCGTGACTAGGACCCTGGCTTGCCTTATCTCTTACTGTGCAGGCCATGGTGTTTCAGTCTTGTAGCTTTCAGAGAAAACCCAACGGTTGTTAACTCAAGGCTCTAAATGTAATCTCGGAGCTGCTTAGATAATGTCTTTAAAGTACATACTTTTATAAGCCTCTTAACTCGTCACACTGCTTGGCTTTGTTATCAAAGTGTATCAGTGTTGCACAGCCCCTACTTCCAGATCCTTTGATTACTCGGCAGGCAGTGTTTTTGATATGAATGAGCTGTTCTAAGCTAGAAATGGCTCTTTTGGGATCCCGTGCCATAATTGGTTCAGCTTGCGATCTGCAGCACCAGTAAAGGATTTAAGCCAATGATTAGTTTAACTCATATCCATGTAGTGGTATATTACTAACATGTTATTAACATAAAACATGCATTGCCTTACAATTTAGTGTATCCTGTTCTAAAGATTTGCTACATAGGAACACAGAAACCCTCCTCCCATTGACCGTTTGTGTCTATCTCTCACACATCCCTTTCTATGGAAGGTCAAGGTTCGCGACCTGGAGCTGAAATGCAGGTCACAGACTGAACAGTTTGGCCAGCTGTCCAAGGACCTGGAGGATTTCCGTTTGGAGGCGGATACTGTAGACATCCTCAGCACTGAGCCTTTCTCCAAACACGACGTTCCCTTTCACCCGGAAAATAAACTCTCCCAAATCCTCAACGGACTGGCAGCCCAGGCAGGGAAAGGTGAGCACTCCCAATTCCCAACCCTGCCCACTGTGAGAACATTGTGGTGTCAGATGACATAGATATGAAGCAGAAAAGTGCTTATCACTAGAGAATTAAAGTATATACATCATGTCTGGCATTTGATTCAAACAGTGTATCTCATCAATCAAGACCAAAAGACAGTTCTGAAACACCCATGTTTGTGCTCCAGACAAGGAGGCTCTCAGTCAGTCATTATGCCTGGGTAATTAATTAATAAAAAATTGAACGAGACAGTCGTTTAATCTAGTTGTCACAACAATGACCTTTGCCAGAACCCTGTGGGGTGAGGTTGGGAGAGTGGGAGAAAGAGAGGGAAAGTTGGCAACTAAACAGGCTGGTGTGAGTCACAGTAAGGCCCCGCTTTTCTCTTCAGTCCATCTCAGCAGAACAGGCTTCAAGGCCAGTCTGGATCACTGGAAACGGAAGAAATGCTGCTTTATTCATGATCAATGACACAGCTCATTGATCAGCGGGCTGATACTGTATGTTACTTCTGCTAATGACAACCAACACGTTAGTTTTCTAACCCCACATACTGTAACCTGCCAGTTGAACACACAGCAGAATCATCGATGCAGATACTGTAGATTAGAAGCCTCTGAGATACTGCTCTAGATATCCTCTTCTCTCGCTTTACTGCAGTGAGAATGCTACTGTACGGTTGTAATCTGGTAGCATGATGAACCAAATCCAACCACCAAGAATTCAAATTTAATATTTTTGTCTAAGATGGGAAATTACCTAGGCATGGCTTTGTGTAGGGGTTTGGCTGCTAGAACTCTGTGATGGTAGAGTCCCGTTCCGTGTCAGTTATGTCTTCAGAGAGTAGAGAGTGTTAAGCATCAGAGAAATGCCTTGCAGATGTGTCAGGCAGAGAGCAGAGCCAGGTCCTGGCCATAAAGAGTGTTTGCTGTGTACTCCCCTGAACAGGAAATCAATAGCTGTGCCATGAATGAGAGCAGATGGAATGACAGATGCTCTTTATTTGGTGTGGAAATCGATGTTTCCCAGGCGATGAGGGCTCGGCAAACACTCGGCTGATATCCAAGTTCCTCCGCCCACTGCAGATCGGAGACAGAGACAGGCCGGAGCTGCTGTTTGTCAATCCCTCCGCCGTGACAACGAGCTGCCCCAGCAGCCCGCGACGGGCGACTCCCTCAGAGGTGGGTCCTGCTCTCTGCTCTTCTCATACAGAGACAAAGTCCCATTGCTAAAGCATGAGGGTGCTATTGCTCAAGAGATGGGCTATTCATGGACGAGCTGTATACTTGCACTTGATAGCCATCAGCTGAGCAATAGCTGTAAAACCAATTGGTTTACCACCAGACAGCAAAATGAGTCTCCTGTGGCAATTGTCAGACAGTAGAACTAGACAGTATAAGAGTGCTGGGAAGTTTTTCTGTGTCAGATCAGTCATTCCACTGCAGACATGATTATGAGTGGCTATGATCATAAGCAAAGCCATTGTGTTTGAATTGGTTTTGCCTCAATGGATCAGAGTTATGGTATTTAGATGCAACTCTGTGATTGCTTCCCTGCCCGTGTGTTTCCCAAGATGGAGGATGAGATCCGTCGTGCACCCAGGTCCAAGCCTCGCTACACTGGCGCAGTCCGTCTATGCACCGCCCGCTACAGGTGAGACCAGTGTGTCTGTCACACAACACCTGGGAAAGCTGAATCACATATAGCTTGCTGACACCGAGCAGCGCCAGAAATCCACACATAACACTCTGGACCAGTGCTAGATCACTTAGTACCTCCACATGCACATCAGAAGCACTATTTTCTCCATAAACATCTTGTAGTATATATTGTAGTCAGGAGCACATCTACAGTACCAGTCAAAAGTTTGGACACACCTACTCATTGAAGGGTTTTTCTTTATATGTACTATTTTCTACATTGTAGAATAGTGAAGACATCAAAACTATGAAATAACACATGAAATCATGTAGTATCCAAAAAAGTGTTAAACAAATCAAAATATGTTTTAGATTTTAGATTCTTCAAAGTAGCCACCTTTTGCCTTGATGACAGCTTTGCACACTCTTGGCATTCCCTCAACCAGCTTCACCTGGAATGCTTTTCCAACAGTCTTGAAGGAGTTCCCACATGTATTGAGCACCTGTTGTCTGCTTTTCCTTCACTCTGCGGTCCAACTCATCCCGATCCATCTCAATTGGGTTGAGGTCGGGTGATTGTGAAGGCCAGGTCATCTGATGCGGCACTCCATCACGCTCCTTCTTGGTCAAATAGCCCTTACACAGCCTGAAGGTGTGTTGGGTCATTGTCCTATTGAAAAACAAATGATACTCCCACTAAGCAAAAAACAGATGAAATGGAGTATCACTGCAGAATACTGTGGTAGCCATGATGGTTAAGTGTGCCTTGAATTCTAAATAAATCACTGCCAATGTCACCAGCAAAGCACCCCCACACCATCACACCTCCTCTTCCATGCTTCACGGTGGGAACCACACATGCAGAGTTCATCCGTTCACCTACTCTGCGTCTCACAAAGACAAGGCGGTTGGAACTAAATATCTCAAATTTGGACTCATCTGGGACAGCTTTTCACCGGTCTAATGTCCATTGCTCATGTTTCTTGGCCCAATCAAGTCTCTTCTTATTGGTGTACTTTAGTAGTGTTTTTTTTTCAGCAATTCCACCATAAAGGCCTGATTCAAGCAGTTTCCTCTGAACAGTTGATGTTGAAATGTGTTTGTTACTTGAACTCTGTAAAGCATTTATTTGGGCTACAATCTGAGGTGCAGTTAGCGTATCCTCTGCAGCAGAGATAACTCTGGGTCTTCCTTTCCTGTGGCGGTCCTCATGAGAGCCAGTTTCATTATAGCGCTTGATGGTTTTTGTGACTGCACTTGAAGAAACTTTCAAAGTTCTGAAATTTTCCGCATTGACTGACCTTCATGTCTTCAAGTAATGATGGACTGTTGTTTCTCTTTGCTTATTTGAGCTGTTCTTGCCATAATATGGACTTGGTCTTTTACCAAATAGTGCTATCTTCTGTATACCACACCTACCTTGTCACAACACAACTGATTGGCTCAAACGAATTAAAAAGGAAATAAATTCCACAAATTAACTTTTAACGAGGCACACCTGTTAATTTAAATGAATTCTAGGTGACTACATCATGACGCTGGTTGAGAGAATGCCAAGTGTGTAAAGCTGTCATCAAGGCAAAGGGTGGCTACTGTGAAGAATCTCAAATATAACATATGTTTTAATTTGCTTGACACTTTTTTGGTTAATACATGATTCCATATGTGTTATTTCATAGTTTTTATGTCTTCACTATTATTGTACAATGTAGAAAATAGTCAAATGAAGAAAAACTCTAGAATGAGTAGGTTTGCCCAAACTTTTGACTGGTACTGTATGTTGAACCCTCCTCTCTCTTGTTGTGTAGTTACAACCCTTATGATGGACCTAATGAGCACCCAGAGGCAGAGCTCCCCCTGGTGGCTGGGAAGTACCTGTATGTGTACGGCACGATGGATGACGACGGCTTCTACGAAGGTGAGAGGGAATCCAGGGTTACTACACACTTCACCACTAGCATCAGTAGCAACATATGCAATCTCATTAGCATTATGAAGGCTTTTCCATCCATGGCTACGCTAATCCTCCTAGCATCCCTGGCCCAGATTTCAGCCTGCTTCAGCAGCTCTGGTGAGTCATCACTAGCTGCCATTGTTGGTGGTGGGTGAGATTGCCTAGTGTTAGCCTAGCTCCTGCCTGGCTGGCTGCTTGGAAATGGATGATGTTTGTATTTACCACAGGGATACTGGGGCTCAGACCAAGCTGTTGTCAAGATGCAGCCTGATCCCCGTAGCTAGAAGGCTAATCCGGCAACAGGGCTCTGATTAATCACAGACATATTCCCCTGCAGATGGAGAGCCATCTAGGGCCTCCTAGCCTCACGAATGTACTGACTGGAATTACGAGATAAAGAGGGAGAGGACAGTTAGGCTGTCTTCGAAAAGCAAGTACAGTACTGATGAGAGAAAGAGTTTGGTGGTCACTATAGTGAACTGGGTGCGGTTTCATACGCACCCTCTCCATTGTGCAGGAATAGTTTTTTTCACCCCCTGTACTTCCTGGAGAAATTGATGACATCATATCCCTACCTTCTCTGTTTGATTCAAGAGAACTGTCCCAACCTTGGGGACGGGCACCACAGAGTCTCTCTTTCCACACCAGTAGTACTCACACTCACAGATAACACTTGCATTGAATCACAAGGGCTTTAGTCATTATTTTTCTTTCTCTTTTTTCACTAATGAGATGGTCTATTTTTAGCTGATGGTAACATTTGCAGCAGGCATCATTAAAGGCTTGAGCGTTCCATAGTTTCCCCCTGAGACAGCCGTGCGAGACTGGTGTCTTTACCTTCAGGCTGCTGTGTATCAGAACAGAACAGAACAGGGTTCCTGGAAGGTGTTACTGTGTCTGTCTGAATAATCACTCAATAAAATCTTCACAGCCAGCTAATCCTGAGTGATATTACATGTTGCTGACAATTGAAATATCCATATTCTGCTTAACTCTTTTGATCTTGTCTTTACATACCTCATTGCCATATAAATATATTAGACATTCCTCTATACATTCTAAAGGTACTTTTTCATTAAATTATTTGGAATATACTGTATGTTTTGGGATGAGATTAATAGAGGAATTTGAAGACATAGGGTTGTGAGTTTGTATTTTGTTGATAATAAAGTAAGCATCTCTTGCTCTCTCTGTCTTTGTGTGCTCCAGGGGAGCTGCTGGATGGCCAGCGAGGACTGGTCCCCTCCAACTTTGTGGAGTTTGTACAAGACAAGGAGAAACCATCCATCCAGCCAGGGGACACAGGGGAGGACCTGGGCTCTCTGGACAATACCTCCCTTGGCCTAATGGGGGCCGATGGAGGGCCCCCTCAGGATGGGCTACTGGGCTCCACCAACCCACTGGGCCCCTGCAGCAACGGCACAGGCCCCCTGGACCCTGAGGATCTGTCTGATGACATTGTGCCTTACCCCCGGAGGATCACCCTAATCAAGCAGTTGGCCCGTAGCGTCATTGTGGCCTGGGAGCCCCCCATGGTGACCATGGGCTGGGGAAACATCAGCTGCTACAACGTGCTGGTGGATGGCGAGGTGCGTGCCAGCGTGCCCTACGGGGGCAGGACCAAGTCTTTGTTGGAGAAGCTGGATCTGGACACGTATACGCACCGCGTGTCCGTGCAGAGTGTGACAGACAGGGGACTGTCGGACGAGCTACGCTGCACCCTGATGGTGGGAGCCAACGTGGTGGTGGCGCCGTACGGCCTGCGTGTGGACGACATCCTGCGCGACTCGGCCGAGCTCTCCTGGTTGCCCAGCAACAGTAACTATGGGCACACGGTGTTCCTGGATGGGGCGGAGCATGCGGTGGTGCGGCCGGGGAGGTACAGGCTGCGCTTCGTCAACCTCAAGGCCATGACGGTGTACAAGGTGAGGGTGGTGGCACGGCCACACCAGGTGCCATGGCAACTGCTCATGGAGCAGAGGGAGAAGAAGGAGACTGCTGTGGAGTTCTGCACACAAGCTGCTGGTGAGGCTGGGTTCTTCTTAAGTCTAACTGGTTCTTTTGTCCAACATATGTTATATGTTATTTTGTCCAATACATTGTTTTTCTGTCATCTATAATGTGTTATGGAAAGGTTGGATGAAAGTCCATTGGACTTTAGATATAGACCATTAAGATAGATAGATAACTCATGTCTTTACCCGTGCCATGTATGTCTGTTATGTTTTGTCCAGGTCCTGGACCATATTCCAGATCAGGTCAGAAGGAAGACCAGTTTTTTTATGGGAAAAGTAGGAAGTAGTTTTTGATTGGCATGGGTAACTGACACATTGAATGAAAAGAAGCTAACAGCACTTTAAAACCTAAGAAATGATTATGAGTAACTTTCTCAGCTTTTCCCTGCCATTGGCTTGATGCTAATATACATTTTAAATTAAGGGTACGTCCCAAATAGCCAACTATTCCCTATATAGTACACTAGTTTTAACCAGAGCCCTGGTCAAAAGTAGTAGACTATACAGGGAATATGGTGCCATTTGGGACACAACCCTAAAGCTGCCGAAGTAACTCCCTCCCACTCGATCTTTAACTGAGATGACTACATCAGTATCCGTGTGCATTTCCCTCTGCCTGAGCTGTGACATCACTGTGACGTCCTGCATGGTGTACCCAGTGAACCAGGAGAGAACAGGCTGTACTCATTCAACTCACACTGACGCCTCTCACACAAGACACACACAGACACAAACATTGACAGACACACAGACAGACTATATAGACGGTCGGCCACACAGACCCATGCACACACACACGCCCACACACACAAACATGCACACATGCATACACACTAACACACACACCCATGCTTTCAGGTGGCCTTGGGCCTCCCTTTGTGCCTTCTACTTTCAATATTTGCATCATGCAATACATGGCAAGCAACAGGGCAATGCTGCACATAAAACATTCCAAATAGCTTAGCTTATAAATGCTATATCAATAAATACACTTATATTCCAAAAAGCTTAGCTTATAAATACTTTATCGAGAAATGCGCTTTTATTTGTTTGAGTGTCATTACAAGGAGTTTGATGTTAACCAGATAAGACGTTTCATGAATTTGGGATTCACTCTCAAAACAATCCACTCAAATTTGACCAGATATTGCATGACATTTAAATTATGATTTAATTGGTGTATACAACCAACATTGGGAAAGGGAACTGCTTTGTGTATCATAGACATGTCACAATCATGTAGTTCACAACAGAAAGAGATGGGATTAAACAAGTTAAGAGCACTTGGTGTCTTATGGATGCTACACTCACCCCCACTCCCTCCCTGTTTGTGTGTGTAAAACCTGTCGAGACAGTATCTAATATTTCATCCCCCCTCCAGGCCCCCCATTACCCCCTCAGGAGGTGCAGGTGCAGTGTGGCCAGGCCCCAGGGGTCCTGCAGGTGCGCTGGAAGCCCCCTGTCCTCTCACCCACCGGAACCTCCAATGGAGCCAGCGTCATCGGATATGCAGTCTGCACTAAAGGACAGAGGGTGAGTGAGAGAGTGGGTGGTTGAGAGAGTGTGCACTGAAGGTCAGAGGGTGAGTGAGGGAGTGGGTGAGTATGTGCACTAAGGGACAGAGAGTAAGTCAGTAACTGTGCGCCAAATGACAGGTGAGTAAGGGAATACCCTAAGTGACAAAGAAGTGAGGGAGATGTGAGAGTGAGTGAACAACAGTGGCAGAGTACGTGACGTATGTGTGTAATCGTGTCATTGTTGTTGTGCCACTGATCTACACACAAAACCCCACAATGTCAAAGTGGAATTATGTTTTAAGAAATGTTTACAAATGTAACTAAAAATGAAAAGCTGAAATGTCTTGAGTCAATAAGCATTCAAACCGTTTTGTTATGGCAAAACGAAATAACGTAATGAGTAAAAATGTGCTTAACAAGTCACATAATAAGTTGAATGGACTCTATGTGCAATAATAGTGTTTAACATGATTTCTGAATGACTACCTCATCTCTGTACCCCACACATACAATTATCTGTAAAGTCCCTCAGTTGAGTAGTGAATTTCAAGCACAGAATCAACCACAAAGACCAGGGAAGATTTCCAATGCCACACAAAGAAGGGCACCTATTGGTAGATGGGTAAATTTAAAAAAGCAGACACTGAATAGCTCTTTGAGCATGGTGAAGTTAATAATTACTCTTTGAATGGTATAGCAATACACCCAGTCACTACAAATATACAGGCATCCATCCTAACTCAGTTGCCGGAGAGGAAGGAAACCGCTCAATGATTTCACCATGAGGCGAATGATGTCTTTAAAGCAGTTACAAAGTTTAATGGCTGTGACAGGAAAAACCTGAGTATGGATTAACAACATTGTAGTTACTCCACAATACTAATGTAAATGACAGAATGAAAAGAAAGAAACCTGTACAGAATAAAGATATTCCAAAACATGCATCCTGTTTGTAATTAGGCACTAAAGTAATAAAATATGCGGCAAAGAAATACAATTTTTGTCCTAAATACTAAGTATTATGTTTGGGGCAAATCCAACACAACACATCACTGAGTATCACTCTTCATATTTTCAAGCATGGTGGTGGCTGTATCATGTTATGGATATGCTCGTCATTGGCAAGGACAAGTGAGTTTTATTAGGGTAAAAATAAACGTAATAGTGCTAAGCACAGAATTTGGCAGTACGTCCAACCGGCCGCACAACCGCAGACCAACTGTAACCACGTCCGCCTGGGACCTCCACATCCAGCTTCTTCACCTGCAGGATCATCTAAGACCAGCCACCCGGACAGCTGATGAAACAGAGGACTAGTTATTTCTGTAATAAAAAAACGTATTCTGATTGGCTGGGCCTGGCTCCCAAGTGGATGGGCCTATGGCCACCCATGGCAGCGCCCCTGCCCAGCAGTCGTGAAGTTCATAGATTAGGGCCTAACAAATTGATTTAAATTGACTGATTTCCTTATTGTAACTGTAACTCAGTAACATCTTTGAAATTTTGTTCAGTATATACAAAAATGTGGGTGTTATTTTATCTGTTTTTATTGCCAGCTTGAGTTACCTGGGGTGACAGAGTTCCATGTAGTCAAGGCTCTATTTAATACTGTCCGTTTCCCAGGCTCTGTTCTGGACCGGGGGACTGTGAGGGACCTCTGGTTGCATGTCTTGTGTGGTACTCTTGAGTATCCAAACTGTGGGCCAACTGCTTCAACAGACAGTTCAGTACCTTTAACACCTCGCACCAACACTTCGCACAAAGACCAATAGTGATGCAGTCAATCTCTCCTCAACTTTGAGCCGGGAGAGATTAATATGCATACCACTGACATTCACCCTCCATGTACACATCTATGTGCATGACATTCTGCTCTGTTCTCGACCAACAGCAATTCTCCAATGTTCTTATTTCCTGCACATGACCACACAACTGGGCAGTAGCCCAGGGGAGACAACCTGCCTGGTTGATTTAGATGTCAAGAAAGCAGAGCAACGTCTTATCATGGATTGACTTCTTCCCATTGAGTCTTTATGTTTTGACAATGACAGCTTGCTATCAAGGGTTACACCCAGCAGTTTAGTCTCCTCAATTAATTGCCACATTATTCAGTAATAGATCTAGACTATAGTGGAGCAGGTTGAGAGCTTCAAGTTCCTTGGTGTCTACATCACCAACAAACTATAATGGTCCAAACACACTAAGACGGTTGTGAAGAGGGCACAACAAAACCTATTACCCCTCAGGAGACTGAAAAGATTTGGCATGAGTCCTCAGATCCTCAAAAGGTTCTACAGCTGCACAATCGAGAGCATCCTGACTGGTTGCATCACTGCCTGGTATGGCAATTGCTCCGCCTCCAACCGCAAGGCTCTACAGAGGGTAGTGCGTACGGCCTAGTACATCACTGGGGCCAAGCTTCCTGCCATCCAGGACTTCTATACCAGGCGGTTTCAGAGGAAGGCCCTAAAAATTGTCAAAGACTCCAGCCACCCTAGTCATAGACTGTTCTCTCTGCTACCGCACAGCAAGTGGTACCGGAGCACCAAGTCTAGGTCCAAAAGGCTTCTTAACAGCTTTTACCCCCAAACCATAAGACTCCTGAACAGCTAATCAAAGGGCTACCCAGACCCCTCTTTTACGCTGCTGCTAGTCTTTGTTTATTATCTATGCATAGTCACTTTAACTCTACCTACATGTGCATATTACCTCAATTAGCTCGACTAACCGGTGCCCCGCACATTGACTCTGTACCGGTACCCCCTGAATATAGCCTCGCTATTGTTACTTTTATTTTCTATTTTTACTAATCAATTTTTTTACTTAACAGTTATTTTTATTAAAACTGCATTGTTGGTTACTTGAAAATGGCTGTCTAGTAATCAACAACCAACTTGACAGAGCTTGAAGAGTTTAAAAAATAATAATGGGCAAAAATTATACCATCCAGGTGTGCAAAGCTCTTATAGACTTACCCCAAAAGACTCACAGCTGTAATCGCTGCAAAAGATAATTCTAACATGTATTGACTCAGGGGGTTGAATACTTATCTAATGAAGATATACTGTATTATATTATTTTCCTTTAGTCTTTAAAAGAAAGTTTGAATTTTCTTCCATTTTGACATTGGAGTAGATGGTAAAATTGTGGAATGTGGAAAAAGTCAAGATGTGTGAATACTTTCTGAAGGAACATATAAACGTAACATGTAAAGTTTTGGTTCCATGTTTCATGAGCTGACATTTTCCATGCGCACAAAATGCATATTTTTCAAAAATGTTCTGCACAAATTTGTTTACATCCCTGTTCGTGAGCATTTCTCCTTTGCCAAGATAATCCATCCACCTGACAGGTGTGGCATATCAAGAAGCTGATTAAATAGTATGATCATTACACAGGTGCCCCTTGTGCTAGGGACACTGAAAAGGACATGAGCAGTTTTGTCACACAACGCAATGCCACAGATGTCTCAAGTTTTGAAGGAGTGTGTGTTGCCAGAGAATTGAATGTTAATTTCTCTACCATATGCTGCCTCCAACGTCGTTTTTGAGAATTTGGCAGTACAACCAAACGTGTAACCACGCCAGCCCAGGACCTCCATATCCGGCTTCTTCACCTGCAGGATCGTTTGAGGGGTGGGTGGGGTGGTGGTTCTGAGGAGTATTTCTGTTTGTAAAAAAAAAACTTTTCTGGGGAAAAACTCATTCTGATTGGCTGGGCCTGGCTTCCAATTGGGTGGGCCTAAAGCCCTCCAAGGCTCACCCATGCTGCACCCCTTCCCAGTCATGTGAAATCCATAAATTAGGGCCTAATGAATTTATTTAAATTGACTGATTTCCTCATATGAACTTTAACTCAGTAAAATCTTTGAAATAGTTGCATGTTGTGTTTATATTTTTGTTCAGGATACAAGGGCCTGTGAAAACCCTAGAAAGCACTCTCCCTCCCTCTGCTGGTGAACATAAATATTGACATCCTCCCTTTGTAGACATGCACAGGGTCTGTGTTAGTTAAACTGTGTCTATAGTACTGGATTTTGCTCTGAATTTAAGAGCAATAGAGGGTAAAGCAGTCGAAAGGAATGCAACAATTAATTCAATGTCAACGGTCTCCAACCCGAGTTATGTGTGTTGTGCTTCCTGTCAGATAGCGGAGGTGTTATACCCCCTGGCTGACTATGTAACAGTGGAGCTGAACAGGATCCAGTGTCTGGAGGCCAGGGAGGTCATCGTCAGGACGTTGTCAGCACAGGGAGAGTCCCAGGACTCCCAAGTCGCCCCCATTCCAAACAACCTACTGGTGCCTCTTCCTCACAATGCCCCCCTGCCCCCTCCACACCTACACGCAGGGCCCCCTCCACCTCACCCCCATGCCCCCCCACCCCACCTCCAGTCACCTCACCTCCCCCACCCCCAACTACCCATGCCTCACCCCCAGCCTCTCTCACCCCTGCCTCACACACAACCCCTCCCTAACCACCCTCCTCACCCTCAACCCCAGCCACACCTCCAACCCCTGCAACCTCATCCTGTCTCCCAGCCCCAGACTCACCAACAGCCTCACCCCCCTCACCCTGGTGGTCCTCCACAGCCACTGCACCTCCAGCCTCACCCACCTCACCCAATGCCCCAGCACCGCCTACCCCTGCTGCCTCATCCCCCCCCCCAGCTCCACCAGAGACCAGTTAGTGCCAGAGACCTGGAACCGAAAGAGCAGGTGGCCCACCATGGGGGAATCCCCAGCCAGCCATGGGACCCTACCTGCTCCCCCTCCGGCCAGCCTCCTCCTACCCCCATGCACGGACACACCCTGGAGGCGCCCCCCTCTGCTAACCTGCGCTCGCCCTCCCCCCAGAGGATCCTGCCCCAGCCCAGGGGCACCCCCATCCCAGACCAAATGGCCAAAGCCATCGCCCGCAAGGCAGCACAGAGGGTGGCTGCAGAGAGTGGCAGAGTGAGTCATTCATACATAAAATCAATCAATGATACCCTGGTTAGAGCTCTAGTCTGATCATTTTTCTGTTGAATTAAATTACACATATCTGCCTATTGGTTGGGTTAGATGGAGAGGAGAGTCATCTACAATGAGCAGTGTCAGGCCTTCCACCAACAGAACTCAGACGAGGAGGAGGAGGATGAGGAAGGGAAAGGTCGAAGCCGCAGGAGACAGGGGGCCTCAGTGGATGAGTTTCTCAGAGGGTCCGAGCTGGGCAGGCCGGTAAGACACAGAATAAAAAGGATCGAACATACTCGCATCTCCGTAGTTTTGTGCAGATGCTGTATATCTTGGTATGATTTCTTATATGCATAGTCACTTTAACTATACATTCATGTACACACTACCAAAATTGGCCCGACCAACCAGTGCTCCCGCACATTGGCTAACCGGGCTGTCTGCATTGTGTCCCACCACCCGCCAACTCCTCTTTTTACGCTTCTGCTACTCTCTGTTCATCATATATGCATAGTCACTTTAACGATACCTACATGTACATACTACCTCAATAAGCCTGACTAACAGGTGTCTGTATATAGCCTTTACTGTTGTTTTATTTCTTTACTTACCTACACACACACACACATACCTTTTTTTCCCGCACCATTGCTTGGAGCCTGTAAGTAAGCATTTCACTGTAAGGTCTACACCTGTTGTATTCCTCGCACGTGACAAATAAACTTTGATTTGATTTCACATCTTTTGTGTGTGCGTGTGTGTGTGTGTGTGTATATGTGTTTGCGTGTGTGTTTGCGTATGTGTGTGTGTGTCAGGCCCACTACAGCCACAGTGAGGAGTACCACAGTGACAGCAGCCGGGGCTCTGACCTTTCTGACATCATGGAGGAGGATGAGGAGGAGCTCTACTCTGAGATGCAGCTGGAGGAGGGACGACGACGCAACTCCCACAATGCACTCAAGGTAGGAATAACAAAGCTCCTCAACGCTCAACATTGAAATGTTAATTTTTTTTATTGAGTTTGATTCTGATTACCACTCGTACAATGGAAACAAGCAAGCATGCAAACCCCTTTATTACTGTTGGATGATATGGCACGCGTCGAGCCATGGGTCTACAGTAGGACACTTTACTCTATCTTGTTTGATTGATTGACCTTCACATTCTCCTTTATGTGGAGCAATGACATGCACGAAGGTCATCTTTGCTAGTTGTGAGAATATTAACACTGTTTTTGTGGGATCTTTTTAAGATTGGGAACACCCTCTCCGGGGGTCGGCTGGATCGGGAGACGGGGAGAAGAATGCCCCGAGACGGTCCACAGCCCCAGAGACGCCCTCTCATGGTGCCCTCCATTGGTCAGTAGGGTTACATAAACACAGAGAGGACTCTGGGTATTGTAGTCTTTTTGTGCTTTGATGTTCTCCGTGCTCTAGTAGATATTCTGCTTCCTGTTTTAATCCTCCATGAGCTCCTCGGTTTCTACAGATCACCTCTGTGTCTTTGAACCATGTTCATGCCTTCCCAGTACTGACAGCTTACTTATAGAGATCAATCAACACAGTATTATCAGCTACTAGAAAGTTCCGTGGTTGCTAGGGTGACAGTGGACACAGACACATTTATCACATTTCAATTAATATTCCAATTATAAAAAACTGCTTTTGATGTCTCTGTTTACGGCCAGCGATATGTTAGGATTATCAAGGTTATGACGGGAAGAGACCTTAGAATGAACCAACCAATGAGTGACCTCCGCGCTTTAACCACCACCATCTGATTGGTGTTTCCTGTAGAGATAACCACAGAGAGTAACAGTGATGGGAACCTCTCATCCGTCACGGAGGATGTTTACTATGGCAGTGTAGCACGGCACAGGACATGGTCGTCCCGCCGACACCCCACGGGCTCCAAGCCTTCCTATAATGGTACGTGCAGTGGTTTCTCCCTCGCTCCTCCGCCAAAGCACTGCCAAAATCCACCAGTGCTAGTGGAGAGAACAGTAGTGACATCAACGAGTGGCTTAACATGCCTCAGAACGTCTAGCATGATCCACTGCACTGCACCAAAATGGCGGCTCACTGAGCCACACTGGGCCCATGTTGGCCACCCAATGTTGCGGATTGGAATGACTGCTGCTCAGAGAATGCTTCTCCCCTCCCTCCCTTGCACTGAACTCCATCAGATGCCTGCTAAACCCCTCTCCCTCTCAATCTAACCACCCCCACCACACCTTTACTGGGGTTACTATGCATGACTGGGTGGGAGGAGTCAAGGTTGCTGAAGACACAATTATATAGCAATGCTGTCCTTGCTGAGCAAACTCAATGACTGTTGCAGAAAGTTATAGTGAAAATACATTTTTACATCTTACATAGAGACAAACTCATTTGTTTGTTTGGGATTTCATATGTTTACTTTGCTGATGGCCTGGTCTTATTTTATCGTTTCTAAGCAAGGGGTCAACTGAAGGACAGACAGCGAGTTATCTTTGGACAAACTGTAGGCCCAGCGTACTTCAGAGGAGCCTAATACAATAGTCAGATCACTACCTCAGGGTTCAATAGTATGCATGCTTAACTCAGAGTCTTGTGGTCTATGTGCTCTTTTCTGTGTGTGTGTTGCTGTGTGTCATTGTGTTTTTGTCTATGGTGTCTACCATGTTCTTGTAACCCATCACAACCGGCTTGCTATCCAATCTCCATCCATGTGTAACTGTAAAGTATGTAATGCCTGATAACGTCATAAGCTCATATGTGGTGTCAGATGGATGTACATAACATGATATACTTTTGTGCTGATAATGGGACCAGTTGATGGATTGACCACAGAATTCTGCTAGCATGCTACAAAATGAAGTGTTGGTTTTACGAAGCAAGCTCAATCCATTATGTAGTACTGCATGGTCACCTAAATGGTTTGGCTCTGTCACTTGTCAAACACTTGTAAACAACACACCTGTCTGTATATGCCTCTTCCCCTTATTCACTCCATGCACAATAGCATGCGTAACTTGCCTCACTACTACTCACTGGTGTTACTGAGTTAGTCAAAATATAGATTTGTGTTTCTCATGCTATATGAATCTATGATTAATGTAATTTAATGTCAGAGTAACATAAAGCCATAGACTGTGACCCCATGAGATGCAGGTGGATGTGTTCTTCTCTCTCTCTCTCCCGTGTTTAAGAGGGATACAGGGACCGGGAACGCCGCTCCCCTCCTAACTACGATGAGTCGGAACCAGAGGAATCCTTCCGGATCTTTGTGGCTCTGTTTGACTACGACCCCCTGTCCATGTCTCCCAACCCGGACGCAGCAGATGAGGAACTGCCCTTCAAAGAGGGCCAGATCATTAGGGTGGGTGTCACACACAGGGCTAGGCCATACGTTTTGAGATATTGTGCTTGTGTTTGAAAACATTGAGGTAAAACATAAAACAGCATTGAAAAGATTATTTTCTTTCCCTCTCTCGTCTCTTTTGTTGCGCTTTCTCACGCTTTTCTTCTCTCTCTCTCTGTCTGTCTGTTCCAGGTATATGGTGATAAGGACACAGATGGTTTCTACCGAGGGGAGATCAGGGGAGGCAGGATGGGGCTCTTGCCCTGCAACATGGTGTCAGAGATCAGGGCTGAGGACGAGGAGACCATGGACCAGCTCATCAAGCAGGGCTTCCTCCCGCTCAACACACCAGTGGATAAAGTAGGAATAGGTAACCACAGAACTAGAATGAGTAGAACAGACATCCTCATTCAAGTCAATGATTCCATAATAGATGGACTGGCAGCCATTTTGACTGTACCCATTTATTATTTTTCTAGGGGTGTGTTCGTAAATTGCCTCCAGTGTGTCAGAGTGTGCTCTGGGTTGTTTGTAAATTCCGAGCATTTCACTCTCGGAGTAGATAGGAATTTACGAACTCACCCTATGAGGTGAGTCACTCTGTGACTCTACACACATCTGTCACTATATCACCTCCTGGAGTGTCCTCTTGTTTCCTCTCACAGGGCAGGACAGACGAGGCTTCCGCCAGCACCAGGCCACCAGGAGGATGGTGGCCCTCTACGACTATGACCCCAGAGAGAGCTCCCCCAATGTGGACGTGGAGGTATTGCCACACAAACACACAAAACACACAGACAAACATACTGACACTGCACATGTAACCAGATAGACAGACATCGTAAGGGTGTTAATGACGTTTCTGTTTCTTGATAGGCTGAGCTGACCTTCTGTGCTGGTGACATCATCTCTGTATTTGGAGAGATTGATGAAGACGGGTTCTACTATGTGAGTATGCCTCTTTTCTTGGTTCCATGATGTGACTAACTTGTTTTATTACACAGGGCCATTCACAGGTTGTTAAAGTCTGGGATGTTTCAGTTATTAATTTTTCAAAGAAATGCCATTGAATGAACCTGGTTCATACACATATTATGTCCAGGAGAGGGCTCTTTCCCTGACCGCCAGAGTTCAGTGGGTCTAGCCATGGTTCTCATCCCCACTGCCCCCTCCTCTCCTCTCTCTGCAGGGTGAAATCAATGGCCACCGCGGCCTCGTCCCCTCTAATTTTCTAGAAGAAGTGCCTGACGACGTGGAGGTGTACCTGACGGACACGCCTTCTCGCTATGCCCAGGACGAGCCCGCCAACCGGGCCGAGGCCAAAAGGGTACATCGCCGCTCTCAGCGCTAGGCCCTCTGTCCATCCATCCTCCGTCTCTCTTGATTTACGTCTCGCTTTCTCCACTTGCCGTCTGTGTTCTGTGTGTGTGTGTTGTCCGTGTTTGACAGTGACAGTGGTGAACATACAAACCTTATCCCCCGCCTGGTGAAAGGGACAAACACAGTCATACCTTCTGATTGTTAGAAAGGAAGAAGCCAAGGCCAAAGTGGACAGAGAAATAGAACACTTGACCTATGTCAGTACGGGGCAGGTGATATTCACATAGCAGTGACAAAGGACAGTGGATATTTGAAAAAGGTTTAAGTCATTAATTGGGTACCCTCTTTGCACTGAAACACAAAACCAAACGCTGGATATTGTGTCTATTAATAGTGCTTTATGAACACCTCTGAAGAGTTCCTGATTTCTATCAGTTGTTCTCCAATGGAAGTAAAGGATTTGAGTAAACTGTTGGGGTTGATAATATAGCAAAGCATGCCTTTTTCAAAAATAAACTTGATACCTTTTATATAATAGTAGACTTTATTGGCCCAACTGCTGTATTTCCTGGGAGAGGCTTTGTTTCTTTTTGTATACTGCACACACTTAAAATATATATATATTTTTCAGGCCTGGTGAAATTGGATAGATATGCCATGTTTGATCTAAACCAGAAGAAATAACAGCCACAGTGAGACATCCATACTGTAATGGTACAATGGGAAAATAAAAGCAGAAATTGGATATGAATAATTTTCATTTGCGACCTGTGTTCGTGTGTATTGTAGTATTTGTTTTAATTTTTTTTGTTCTCATAGTTGTGGTGTGGGTTGTACTGAAATGATGATGTCACCACATCTGATTTCCTTTTTTCCTCACCTGCTTGGCAAATACAAACAGAAGAAGATTGTTCATTTCACGTCATAAAATCTGCCTCGTACAGTAAGTGAGCAACTAGAGATACCAGCCTGACAGATCTAATGCTGGGCATTGTGATTATTACACCTGTGTTAAATGGTTTATTTGTAGCCAGTAAACATTCTGCTTACACATTCACAGGTGTATAGCAACATGGTCATTCATCATGCTTGCACATTAAAGTATTACATACCAGTTGGTGTAATGAGGAAAGCGTTTCCTCTTTTCAGTGTAACCAGAATGTTTATTTGCAGCATAAATTAGACATTGTTGCATTTTTTGCAGTGATTTAATGCCTGCAAAGTAGAGATAGTGCTCTATTTTGCAAGCTCAAAAGTTCCCTATATCTGTACTCATTGATAAACCATTTACTAATGGGAACTGCAAATCCCCATTTGTTTCAAAGTTATGATTCCTCTTTAACTTTGAGATACCATTTTAAAGGTCCTAGGTGAACTGTATGGTAGCATGTTTGGTTGCCAGCCCAGTGCATTAGACAAGAGGGATGGTATCTACAGTTGTGTCCCTGAGTGTTGTAAATTACTCTGTGTCCCTCATGATCGGTGACCTATCAGAAGCTGTGGTATTGTGATGTTGTGCTCTGTTTTCACTAGTTACCACAGCCACAAAGTCAAAATGGGCTATAAGGTAAAGATTCTGGAAAACAAAAATTTGTTTTTTGGTCTTAGGGTTAGGCATAAGGTTAGAAGTGTGGTTAAGGTTAGGTTTAAATTGAGATTTCAAGAAGACACATAGAAGAAGTAAGTGGGGTTTATGGCTTTGTGGATGTGGTAACTAGTAACGATCTGTTTGATAGCTTCCTACTCAATGTTTGTATGTATAAAATCTCACCAGCCCCACCAACGTCTTCAGTCCCCCATCAACAGAGGGACAGGAGTCTAAAAGGAATAGTTTAAATAACAGTCCAAAAGCAATACCTGATTCATAACCTCTTTTATAAACGTCTTTGTTTCTTCTCTCTTGTTTTTAAACCAGAGGTGTAAGTACAGTACAGTACAATCACACAGTTTTGACATGCTGAATAATTTCACTCCATAGGTGAAAAACGTTATTGGGCTGGTTTCCTGGACATATTCAGCCTAGTCCTGAACTAAAAACCTATTTGAATGGAGAATTGTAATTGAGCATGCCTTTCAGACCAGGACTAGGCTAAATCTGTGTCTGGGAAATCAGCCCATATATATTTGAAACGAGCAATTCCACGATAATGGAATTACGCTGAGGTTCAGATTTTTTCACTTTAAAATGTATACCAAACAAAAACCATTGATTTCAAAGTTTAATAAACAATATAATTATATGCACAAGGACTAATTTTAACAACTTCCACATAAAATGTTACAAAAACACATTTACAGAAAGAACTGTGCAGATACAAAGTTTGGTAACAGAATAAAACTGAGGGATTCAAAGTAATCATTGTTCAAAGTAATCATTGTGCATAGAGTTGCATGGTTTGTTAAACTTTGAAATCAATGGTTTTCGTTTGGCAGACATTTCAAAGTGAAAAATTGGAGTCTTAGCATAATTACGTTATCGTGGAATTGCCCAAACATTAATGTTACGTATGTATTTGACACACATTTTAGTGGGAAACCGACAGTAAGTATAATGATCTGTAAAGGCATTGTTATATGTTTTCCTATGACTTTATACAGAGTTATGTATGCGTGCGTGTGTATGTTGATAGCTATTGTTGAGAAGTCTCAAGGTCAACACACATAGCATATCAAATTCAAGTATCGTTGGAATTGTAATTCGACTCTCTAGAAAATGATATTTTGGCATATCAACCCTTCATTCTATTTCTATGGCTGGGAAACTTTCAGTAATGGATCTACTTGAGCACTGAACCCAAAGTCTTTTAATGTCCCATTGGATTTATAGTGTGACAGTGGGGTGATAGTGTTATTGAAGGACACAGTGCTGACTGTAGACTGTGTGTACTAGTCCTACCTCAGACAGAGAAAGAGTAAGCCACAAAGGACAACTACTTGCTTTGTAATGCCCTGCCCCTACACCCACCATGGCATCTCTCTTCAGGTAGCCATGGATACCACAGAGAGTACGGCCCCGCCTGTCCGAGCAGCGTCCCCCACAGTGCGTCCCCTGTGTCCTCCAGGCACCATGCGGCCCATCAGCCCCGCCAGGGGCCCCAGGGACCCCCGGGACAACAAAAAGAAAAAGGGACTGCTTTCCAAGGGGAAGAAACTGCTCAAGAGAATCTCTCCGGTAAAATAAACTGTCCCCAGCTGACCCCAGAAAAGATGCTGGGCCCAGTATTGTAAATTGCATACAGTACACACAATCAAATCAGCCGAATCTACAGCACACAACTACAATGGCTACGTGTTCGTATGTATTACAGGACAATATATGTGAGCCTAATCTAATATAGTCAGCGATACAACATTCATGTTCTAGTGATGAATACACATATTTACGTACATGTACTCAGTGCCAAATTCAATGAGAACTTTGCTCACATACTGTATAACTGTGATATATTTGAGGTGGAGGAAAAAATAGGAGTATAAACTAGGACTTTCATTACATTTTACCACGGTTTTCTTTAATCAAATGGTTATTAAGGGACTTTGGAAATCAGGACAATGCTGATAATGCATTTGTGTGCATTTGTTACAAGTAGGGTAACAACAGAGTAGCCTATTTTTTTGTGTTACAACCTGAGCTGGTTTCCATGGCAATTGTGCCAATATAAGGTCTCTAAAATACATGGCGTGGCAAAAACAAGTTGTTGTGATAGTCAGATGTCAATACTAGGAGACAGACCATACTCCTGGAACACTAGAGCAACAACTCAACTACACTGTTATTGATGGCATTCTGTCAGTAATGCTGGCTGCTAATACAGAGGCTTTATTCAGTGCAATACATCACAACCATGAGGGTGACAAAGGGTTGAATCACTCACAGAACCTAGAAGTCTGCAGGGTGGTTGGCCACAGAGCATTACAGACAGGAGAGGAAGCTACATTGGGTAAGACGTTTGAACCATCTCAGTGGCCTTTATGAAAACAATATGAGCATGACATTCCTCGTTTTCTATGGTTGAACAAGGTTGTTTTTAAACTACCACTAGTCTGCCAAGAACCCCTGCTGCATCTCTGCAGCTTTGTTTGATCAAAAAAGACAATTAAAAAGAACCTTCTGTGTTTGCCTTTCAATTGCACAAAGGGGTATGTTTTGTCTGATGAATGGAAAAGCATTGTGTGTGTGTGGGTGTAGGTGCAGGCTGTGTGTGTGCTCAGTGTGCATTCATGTCTGTGCATTCTTTTTTCCAAAAAGAGGACATGTGGTTAGGAGTCATGTGATCTTAGTGGTGTGCCGCTAACTACATTGCCGGTGTAATGTTCAGTAATGTTCAGTTCTGAGGGTTGTGTTACCCACTCAGCCATTTCAGTAAAGATGTCTAGGTGTGCCCTCAAGATTCTGCACCGTTTACTTGTTTACACTCTTATAGACCTATTGGCAAGAGAAAGGGAGTGATGACCTACATACTGTACCTACAACCTCTAAACCAGTAGTCATGTGGCTTATGGGCTAAATGAGGGCTAAATAGAGGATGCATCCAGCTGATTGTCATTTACTGGGGAGGCTGTTATAGCCACTAGACAAACATTGTCCTGTATTTTTGACAGCTTTTAATGCCCTATATTAACCCATTTTCATAACCCATGATCCCATTCTGTAATAGTTTAGCATCACTACAGTTGCTGTACAGCCACCATTTGATGTGCATAATCATAATGGACTATATGTCAATCCATGATTCACAATAAAATATGTTTAAATGTGATTGATAGTGAAAACCAGTCGGAGAGAGACCTATCAGACACGTTCTTTAAATGCCCATCAGCTAAGATATTTAAGGCAAGTGTAATATCCCGCTGTATAATGATTACAGGGATCGTCTGTTTATTAAAAAATTGAAAATCTAAAGATGGATTGCCAAAAAGGAATGTATGAAGTGTTGAGCAGGCAAAATAGTTTATATTTTATTATGCATCCAAAGTTATGCATTATGTTGTGCATCCATTTGTTAAAAGGTGTTAAAGTCATAATACCAAATCATTCATTTGTGAATGCGTGTATGTTTATGTTGTTGCATTTTTGTACTTTTTCCATTTGTAGATAATTTCTAAATGTTTATACTTGATTTTCAGACTGCCTTTTTAGTGCTTTAAGATGTATTCTTACTGTAAACAGTGCAAGCATTCTCCATGGTGTCCTCAATATAAGATGTTTAAGTCTGTGGTTATGTGCTTGCTCTGTGAATCAAAGAGAAAAAGATAGAAGTCATTGGACAATATTTATGGTGATCAAATATTGTGTGCATGTGCAAAAACTATATTTTTTTTTTAATCAAAAATAAATTTGATATTTTGTAGAACATCTGTGTTTGGATTACTTTCATGTATGTGTGTGATTTTCTTTTTTATCTCAGTGTTCTATTCATGAATGACAAGTAATTACTCACGCATGTCGGATGAATTAAAACTAATAACATCATTAAAAGTGGATTTTGAAGCATAGCCTACCAGAGATGAAAGGGGAAACCTACTGAAGGGATCAGCTCTACTGCCTGCTATTACACTTTACATCCTATGGATGGCAGCAGTGATCTGGACCCGATGGCCATTTAAATGTGATAAGAACAATAACAAACTCTGATGGAGGAGTGGGAGGGAGCTTCGGTGGCACTTGGTGGAGGGAACGGGCCTCGGAGGAAATGGAGTCCCTAGAGAAAGCAAGAACAAGTTGGTTGTCAGGAGTAGTGCAGTATTATCATAAGGAGACATATACTTGGAAAACGGAGGAGGAATGGAGGGGAAAAGAGAGGGAGAAGAGGTATAAGAGATGGAGGGTGAGCTTCAGTCTGATAAAAATTGTGTGAAAAAGGGAGATGGTTTGTTAAAGAAGAATGGTAGAAAGTGTAAGCAGAGGGAGCTGAAGACAGGAGGAGAAATGGAAGTGAGTGAGGGTGAAGTATCGGAGGTGGTAGGTGTGGTGAAGTTATCGGAGACCGAGGTATGCATCGAAAAGTGGACTCTTGCCTTGTGGATGATCCATTTGTAGTTTCATGTTGGGTGAAAAAGAGTTGGGTAATGTGGAATCGGTGAGGGTAACCAGAAGTGGTCTAGTGATAATTGTTTGTGTTTCTGTTGGTCAGAGGGAGAAGGCGCTCAGAGTAAAACGAATGGGGGCAAGAAAAGTGAATTGTTTCACTCTCAAGAAAAGGGCACCAATGAAAGGAGTGATAACTGGGGTAGCAGTAAATATAAAACTTGACCAGCTGAGGGGAAAGATTCCCGGTGTATGTGATGCTCATGTGTTTGATGTGACGCAGACAGGGTGGCGAGAGTGGGGAAACAGAAGAGTCATTGTCTGTTCATTTGAGTTTTGAAGTTGAGTCTTTGCCCGACAAGGTGCAGTTAGGATATATAAGTTATCCTGTACAAGCGTATGTGCCGAATACATTTTATAGGTGTCAAGCTTATGGGCATGTGGCAGCAGTGTGTAGGAGGGAGGGCCCAAGGTGTGAGAAATGTGCAGAAATGCATGATACAAAGGAATGGGTAGTATTGGGGAAAGTAGTGGAATGTGTTAATTGTAGTGGTGCCCATGGTGCTGGGGATCAGAAATGTCCCGTGCGAGAGAGGCAGGTTGAGGTTTCCAGGGTTAGAGTAGAGAAGAAGTTGTCATGCTGAGGCAGTGAAGAAAGTAGAGGAAGATGGGTTAAGGTGGAGGAGTGATGAGAGTAGTAGAGATATACCAGTACAGATGGATAGACCAAAAAGTGATATCAGTTTCAGTAAGATTGGATTTTTAGCATTTATAACAATGGTTATCAACTGTACTGCAGGGATGGAACAGAAGTTGCAGAAAATTGAGTTTGTGGCGGCAGCTGCAGAGAGGTTTTTGGGTGTGCGAGACTTGACATCAGAAGAGTTACAGGATGTGTTAAGTGGTGATGTCCCATCCTTTCAGGATGATGGCATGAGGTAGGAATAAATACATTTAGTTAGTGGAGTAGGGTGGTGTTAATTTTATTTTGTATAATTGTGAAATTAGTGAGTGTAGTGTTAGATGGTAGGGTATTTATTTAGTACATTTTAATTTTCCAAGCAAAGTATAAGGGAATTGTACTCCAGTCAGGCACAGGCAAGAAAATGGCCTTGACAACCCCCCCCCCCCTTAATTTTGTGGCTAGAGTCAAATACTTTCTGTGGCACACACTACTGGTCAACATGAGCTACCAAAATTATTATGAAGTGTGCCAGGCCTTGCAGTCCCAAGATAGAAGGAGGAGGAGAATTATGGCAGGCAAGAAAATGACCTTGCCGAAACCCCCCCTTCTAATTTCCTTCATTTTGTCACTGGAGTCAAATACTTTCTGTGGCACACATCAGTCAAATACTTTCTATAGAACAAACTTCACGTCAGGAAAGGCAACCAAAATGAATAATTCATGTATGTGTGTTAGTAAACATAGAGGGGGGAGTGAAATGTTTCAGAACAACTACTAGTCGAATAAGACATTGGACATCTAACGTGATCATTGACAGACGCCTTGAAGGACACAAATAAAAAATACTTTCTGCTACTAAGATCAGTGAAATGGAGGCTAAACTGACAACGGAGTGAAGAGCAGAAATCTTAACTAGCAAGCAAGTCGCAGCAATGAAGAATTGAGTGTGTTGCGTGTTCCGGGGGGGATTCTGTCCGGGGGGAGATTTTCGGCACAACAGTTTATATTTAGGTGCAGGAGCTCCACAAGTTAATATTTTAGGATGAACAGAGCTCAAGCAGTGAAACATTTGAGATGCCAGTACTCAGCTCCTGTGAGATTCTGCCCAAGTCAAGCACTGTCACAAAATAATAAGAGGAAAAACAAGGCAGTGAAGGCCACTGTACCTGCAGCGTGCCGCCAAGGTCTACGGGACATACTTTCAAGCCAGCTGTGTAGTTACTCACAATCGCAGAGTGGTAAAAGTGGGTCGTTATGGTACCCTCTTGACACGGATAAAAGGGGTGCATAATGTTACTGGCTCCATGCCCTGCCCTGCAATCGAATTGCTCAATTGGGTTTGCTCTAGATGGGAAAGATTGAGCTTTCTCATTCATTTTGTAATCATGTCTAATTGGTGTTTTATTAGGATGCCACCGGAGATCCTTCTGAAGATCCTGTCATACATGGATGCCTCTCTTCTCCATAGGCTACGTCAACAAGCGCTTCCATGAGATGGTTCACAATAAGTAAGGAGTGAGGAGTGAAGTACTGGTCACATGTAGGCTATTCTTCCTCCCTACAGTCTCGCATGATCATTTTTGACACACAGTATTTTCTTGCAGTGGAACGTGGCACAATATGTTCTCCGCGGAGTATGTACAGAGTAAGAGGTGGAGGCTCAAGCGTATGGACAAGGGTCATTGAAATTCAATTTTATAACACTCCTTTTTGCTTATCCCACCAGGGATGCTTGCTATGAGCACTATATGCTTGTAAGCACAGTACTTTTTGTAATATCATTGGTGTTTTCCCCCACCAGGTGCTGGACAAGCTGAGTGTGGTGGTGGTGCAGGAGAGGGCTATTGGAGAAGGCTATATTTCAGGACCATGGCTGACTTTAACGACGCCAAGTGGAGGAAGCAGTTGAGAGACATCAACCCCTTCACAGGCCTGCCCAGTCAAACTGAGTGTCCTCAGGTTAGACTAACTGCAGTCAGTGCTCAAGTTGTACTGCCTCTGTTGTTAAGTATAGAACATACAATATATAAAACATATGCTACTGTAGTATTGTCAGAACCTACTCATTGAAACTCATTGGACCAGATTCAATTCAATTCAATTTAAAGTTTTTTGCTCTCCTCTCCCCTGCCTCAGGAGCCAGCGTGTGACCTGGGAGATCAGTGTCTGACAAGAGGGGGTTGGAGGGGACTTTTGAGCAGAGCTTGGCTGGATTATGTCCTTTCTATTTCAGGTTTCATTTCAGCAGAAAAGGATGATGGAATGCATGATAGATTAAATAATTAAATCATTCAGTCATTAATTCCCTCATTCCCTCCCCCTACTCCATGCAAGAGGACAAGCCTACTTTTGATGACGTGGACCCTAACTTCGGCCTCCATGATTACACGCTCCGCATTATACTGCACCACACTCTAACCCAGATAATGGCCATCCACTTCTCTCAACTCTACTGCCGCAAAAGTAAACAAACCACTACCAAGAGAGTTTCTATTCTAGAACTACTGTATATACTTTGGGTACCAGAATGCAGTCTGTAGTTGACTTTGGTTGGGGTTGTCCAGCTCAAGTCCATGGTAGTGTCATCCAGCTGAACGTCATCAGTAGGGGAAGCCTGTCGCAGCACACGCCTCTCTCTGGCAGAATCAGTATGCCCTGGAAGTGTGAGGCTCTGGAGGGCACCGTGGAGGTACACTGACTCCCACTGGTTGAGGTTACACTTTATAATATATGATAATATATGCAATTTAGCAGATGATTTATCCTAAGCGGCTTAGTCATGCGTGCGTACCACTAGGCCTCGATGATGGGGATATTGTAATAACAGAACAGCAGACATAGATAGTCTCTTGTGCTCTCTCTATATGTCTTTCACTCTCTATTTCTTTCTCTCTATGTCTTTCTCTCTATATGTGTCTCTCTCTCTCTCTTTCTCTCTCTGTCTTTCTATATATATGCCTCTCTCTCTCTATATATGTCTCTCTCTATATATGCCTCTCTCTATATATGTCTCTCTCTATATATGTCTCTTTTTCTCTCCCTCCTCTCTGTAGAACTGCTGCATGATGAGCCTGACCCTGATGGATGAGTACCAGAATCCCTTCTGGTGTGTCAGCACGCTCGTTTCAATGATGCTAAACAACAAGGAGCCCTTCTCTGACGACTACGAGGGCCAGCACTTCCTGATCAAATACCAGGATATGACCCAGAGGGCAAGGTAAACCAACCCCACATGACCCAGAGGGCAAGGTAAACCAACCCCACATGACCCAGAGGGCAAGGTAAACCAACCCCACATGACCCAGAGGGCAAGGTAAACCAACCCCATATGACCCAGAGGGCAAGGTAAACCAACATCAGATGACCCAGAGGGCAAGGTAAACCAACCCCACATGACCCAGAGGGCAAGGTAAACCAACCTCATATGACCCATGCATCAGAGGATAGATGAAGAGGCCTCTTTGTTTATTTTTGCGTGGCAAGGTTGGGTTGGTTTACTAGACACCATATCAGTGAAAACATATATGTACTGTATATATCACCCATAACTTAAGTAATTTAGCACATATGGGGAGCAGCAACCAGGAAGTGGATGAAACTTTTTTCTCTATAATAACAGTAATGTATTTATTCTTTAGTATTGTAGGTGTGGCTGGAAAAGCAGAGACAGTACTTCCTCATCAAACTGGTAGTCTTCATCGCCATGGCCAAAGTCAACTAGCACTTGGGAGAGCCTACTGATGCTGCATGTAGAGGAGGCACTGTACTATACACCTCTGTCATAATGATTACATAATGATGACAAGATGTCCTAAACAGTCATGACAACTGTTAGGACATTATTAGCTATGTAGGCCTTATGACAGAGGTTTCAGTAAAGTGCTTTGTAAATTGATGACTTAGTTGAGTTTTGTTTTGAGTTGGCTTGAAGTAGTTCAAGCCGGAGGGTTTGCCAATGCAAGTTTTACTTTTCTTCCATGTATTTATATATTTGTATGCATTGCTTTGTGAATCATTTGTACACATTGGTAAAATGTGATCCTAGATATTATATAGAGTAAAATAAATGTGAAATGTGTTAAGAGAGTTAAGAAAGTTTATGTTACAGATGGATTATCTGATTGTATGAAAACATTTTGATTTATATATTTCGGTGTTGTTTTTTTGTGAGCCATAGTGCATTAATTAAATCACTAGTCAACCTAAATCAAAGGGAATTTTACAGCATAGTACTGTAGTAACTCATTAGAGGGATCTGCCTGCATACTACTGTGTTAGACTTTACATCCTCAGGATGGCAGCAGTGATCTTCACCCATAATAGCAATATTTCCAGAATGAGTAAAGTGCAAAGGCCTTTGCAGCAAGTGCTCCCTCACAGTGCTGGCCATGACCGCTTTCTTCGAAGCTGAGTGAAGACTCCTTACACTAACTGTGCATACACCATGCACTGATGCCAACTGTCTAACAGCACAGATAAACCTTCTAAGCATCAACATTATTATTTCTAAATACTGGCTGCAAATGCCCCAAAAAATATCAAAGCCTTCATTCATACAAGTATTTTTCAATACAGTACAGAAGCTAGTAAAGAGTTATTGATAGAGTGGAAAGCAGCGAAGCTTCAAACACTTGGCACAGGGGCTCTGCGTACGTTCTAAAAAAAGCAAGAAAGAGAAAAAGACAGTGGAGATTACACTCATATATCACTGCATCCTGGCTCCTGTGCCTCCCTCCGGATCCTGAGTGAGCTGTTAGCTCCCAGGGGCTCTGAGGCCATCGGATGTTTAAAATGCTCACCGGCTGTGACCTCTCCATCTCTGCCACCCATTCTACCTAGCACTCCACCAGAGGGGCGGGACCAGTCATCCATCTTCTGGTGGCCTTTTCTGATGAATATTTTACAGGGCATAATAGTGCTGTGTAAAACCCCACCATCACATCCCCATTACCCTCCCGGAAACCACAACAGACAGCTTGGATCTCTACAAGGAGAAAGATGATAAAGATTAGGTAGTGTATTGTGTCAGGTGACCTTCTGGTGCCAGGTGTATGTTTAAATCCCTCATAGTTCTTTTAACTGCTAACTTTTGGCTTGAGAATGTGCTAATGTTTAAAATAGCTTTTCCAACATCTATTGTGTGTCTGTGTGTGCATGCGTGCATGCATTTGTTTGTGTGTGCGTGCATGTGTGTGTTTGTGCATTTGTTTGAGTCTTGAGTTGATGCCATAACTAATGATGCCATATAAAAAAGGACATATCCCTAAGTCAGCACAAGTGATAAATAGTCAAATAAAAAAAATTGATCACATTGAATAACCTTCTGCCACTTCAACCCATTAGGTTTCCTTCCCAGGACGTAGCTAAAGGCAAGACTCTGACCTGCATGTCATTGGTGTGTGAGAGCAGGTGCCGGTGGGAGGACCATCCGCTTGGCCTGTAACTCATCCTGGTCTCCCGCGGGGCAGAGGAGTGATGTGTATGGTGGCCACACTCTGAGAGCCACATTCATTCTTCATCCCACACTGTAATGGCATTGACACCAGAAGCAGGCGGCTCAGCCTAGTCCCAGCCATTCATCTTCGTCTGGGCCGTTCACAGTGGGCTAGCCACGAGGCATCGCCTCCCCTCACCCGAGTCTTGAGAGCTCCCAGAGCTACCTACTGTATATGGACTGACTTAACTGATGGACTGAACCCCTTTATGACAACACAACATGGTGCAGATTTGTCTAGAGGTTGTCTAGAGGTTGTCTAGAGGTTGTGTGGAGGCCATGATAACAACAACGCATAGGACTTCATAAATTATTTCACAAATCATATTGTCTTAAGTGATATAAAAAAATACCTCAACTTGATGAGCTAATGACCAATCATGAGATTCCCAATAGCCTACAGCACTGTACCAATACTGAGCGGGCATATTTGATTTACAGTAATCTCTCCGCTCAGGTTTGAAGGACACAATGAAGTCAATCTCATCATCATTCAGCTAATGGAGAGTAATGGAGAGGTTGATGACAGATTAAGGCACAGCAGCTCAATGTCAATCTCTGTACAGGATTAATGTCAGCAAAGGTTAACAGAGCCACCAATCATCCAGTGACCTGGGTCCTTACAGATAATTCATGGACATTCTTCTCATGTTTCATCTCGATTGGGATTGGCAGGGGCAGGGCTGCAAATCAGGAAAAGGATACTAAAGTTTTATGAGTGAGGGGCAATCGTAGGGTTAATGGTAAGTATACTGCTATATACAATATAATATTACACATATTGTACTATACCTTAGGATTTGTCTTTGGACTGTTTTCCTGAACCATTGATGTAAAAGTATACTTTTTTTTGGTCCGACTAGAAAATGATGTATTCTAATTTCAGAACCAGAACAGAGGGGAATGAATAAGGAAAGCTCACAGGGTGAGTCACAGCCAATGATTTAAATATACACTATACGACTAACAGGGGCGCTTGTTTTGAAGCCACCACGCCTCCATTTTAGCACTCTCACCAAATATTTTGGAAGCTATGAAAACGCATTTAATTACATTTTTACATTTGTTTTTGCCATGTTTATTCTATTACAGTCACCTCAGTGCATACTTAAG
Organism: Salvelinus alpinus; assembly: GCF_045679555.1. Lineage (NCBI taxonomy): Eukaryota > Metazoa > Chordata > Actinopteri > Salmoniformes > Salmonidae > Salvelinus > Salvelinus alpinus. The sequence continues at coordinate 17,052,795 of NC_092109.1, forward strand.
AATTATTGTGACCTAAACATACAAATAAAAAATTAAAGCCTTTTATTGGCCAATACATAGCATCAGTAATCCAGAGATTATATACCATACATCATTAGCCACAGCCCCAAACACATAATTTGCTGTTTTTTCTTACACAAATTCGTTCAGCCTCTCTTTCATCCCCACTAAGCTCCTCCTACCAATTACCATGAGGGAATCATTCTTCTCTGCTCATCTGTCTGAACAGCTGGACATCCATCCAGCTTCCTGACAGTAATCAGGGTTGAACAGGGTTGACCCACTCTAGATTACCATTCAACCTTTTGGCCACCTGGCTAGTTTATAAGGCCAACAGCAGTGATCAGACCACCTCAGTTCCATCCACAATTTTTTTTGCATGTCTAGGGCTGCAAAGCTAAGATCTGGAACAGTTCCCAGACCCAACGGTTGCCATCACAAACACTCGCATTGCAGAAGCTTTAATAAGAGGAGAGAGATACAAATCTCATTCACAAATGAATGCAGGTCGACGTTTGTCATGAATCTTGGCTTGGAGACAGAACTGAGTGATTTCCGCTAGATGGGCCAGCTGCAAACTCAAAATTGGCAATATTATAAAAATTCATGAAAAACATAATGAGCTTTTTGGTCCTAATTTAAGGTTTAGGCATTAGAGTTTTTAGCAGTGTGGTTAGGGTTAAGGTTAGTGTTAGGTTTAAAAACAGAATGTATTTCTTTGTGGCTGTGCCAGCTAGTGACCACTCTGCGCAGCTACCCCAGCACATGAGTCATCCCAAGAAATGCCAAACTGCCACATTAATGCTGATTTAAAACTACCAGGCCCTGTTTGGCTTGTGGTAGAGGGTCTTTTGACAATGTTAAACATATCACACACTAGGGGGTCCAGGATGGATTGCAGCAGACTTCCTCTGGTTCTTTTGCCTGAAACAGTTGTGCTCCATTGGTTCCCCTTCTTTATAGCTGTTTAGAGGCACTTTAATTTCTCTAAGACACATATTTATGCTAAGCTGCTGGCGCTGTCAGGGATGGGATGTTTATTTATTTTTATTCGTCTGTCCCTGCATAAAGCTGCTACCTTGGCAGTGGCACCCCCATTAAAAAGCAGGACGCTCTGCTGAAGCAGAGGGTGGAGGGTCGCGTCGGGTTGGCAGCCATGTTCCCTGGCTAACTGATTTATTTTAAGCATAAAGGAGTGTTGACACGTGTCCTTGCACAGACAAACAACACGCGGCTATCAACCCACAGGACACTGGGAGTCTGGGACACCCTCTGCCACTCAGCCCAAACAGAAAGGGAGTCAAAAGAGATGAGAGGAGTACATGACATGTCTGACAGTATTATTGGCTGATTAAACCCTGTAGGTTTACTGTAAGTTAATGTTCTCTCAGCCAGCCAGCCAGGCAGCCACAGCCTTGGTATGGATCCAGAGGGGATGACACAGCGTTGATGAGACATATCCTCACCTCCACTCGGCCCTTAAAGTGTCCATCTCATCATCTGTCCACTGCCCCAGCAGGGTGACATCATCATCATCGGAAGCTGCATGGCATTTTAATTCATATCTTACACACCATGATGTTTAGTGTACTACTACATCGAGTGAGGGCCTGATATTTTAGATCAAGACTGGGTTAAAATTAAATGTAGCACAGACACTGTGCATTTTATGGAATTTCTATAGTATTTGAGACGTGCTTGCTAGGCAAAGGAATGTGGCAATCATACAGTAAATGATCTGAGAGGATGGGACAGAGTTCAGTGAAATCATGCATATCTCCACCAAGCCCTCTGGTAGGTCAGGTCGGGGTTTCAATTTGCATCCAGTTCTTTCAGATCTACTATAGAGAATCACCGAAATGTCTTGTCATGGGGGCTAATGATTTTGTTTGAAACGTGTCCCATTTCTGCTTGTTGTTCTGCTGAAGAACGTGAACAGCGGTCAGTAGATACCGCGGGTACTGTATGCATGCCACTGGCTGAAAAGTGTCTGCCATGCAGGCCCACAACGGTGTCTTCAAATGGGCATCATCTTCGCCTTGCAATAAATTGGTGGTGCCTTATTCGTTGATTTTATGTAATTACGTTAGTTACATTAGTACGCAAAGTTTAGGAATTTCATATATATTTTTGGATACGTTTAGTCCTATGTAAGCTAAATGAATCTTGTTTGTCCAGATTTGAGGCGTTTGAACGTCCGGACATCACATTATATGCAAGTCCTCTTTACATAAATCATTTATTACTGTAGGCATGTTAGTCTCAACTCTAACTTTATGATGGGATATTTATTCAAGGCTACAAAAACAGAGGATAATATAACTGATATTTTTTTTTAAATGCAGTTAAATAAAATATATAGGCATATAGCCTGCAAAGTAGGTCTATATCTAGGCCTGTTATGAATTGTGTATAGTATTTATACAACATATTCCAGATGGGATAGCCCATAATTCATTGAGAAATCACTAGATTCTATTGACTACTCATGCAGTTCATTTCCTCGCAGCCCCTTTCCCCCACGGCGATTACGCACGAGAGTCGTTAATCGGACGGAAGATGGGAACAGCCGATCTATGGCATAGCCTGCCTTGATGTTTGCTCATTGTGTATGCAGGACTGAACAGGATATAAACTAGCCACTGTTCACTGTCTACTCTCTGGAGTGTGCAATTAATTGCGTTAACATTAAACGGTGGATTTACTGTAAGAAGCAACAACCCTCAACTTGAACATTTTGTTCTAACCTACAAATTGGCGAACAACAAGCGAAAGTGAATATTGACGCAGAAAAATCAGATGGAGGCAACATACAAAAATTTGCGTAATGTGGATACCAAAGCAGGTGGACGTAAATAACACTGAGTTATTATTTGGAATAGGAATGTACTGTTGCATCTGTTATTAATATAGAGTCATATCTTTCCATCAGAGCCCTTTACTTTGTTGGGAACTGAAGAAATGTAAATTACCAGAGATGTGTGTCAATTGACAGGAGAAAGACAGAAGCTCTTCGGTCGGTGCGGTGTTAGAGCGCTCCTCTAGATTATCAGGACTTTCCAATTTGCCAAGACACTCTACTTTCCTCTCCGTGTGATGTTGCCAATTGCCATAGTGTTCATTTTCACACTTCTGACAGGTAAGACTTGCACTTTACGTTGATGGATGGTGGTTATTAAATAGTTTTCAATAAATAAAAAAATAAAAATCTGTTTGTACATGATCTTTTTCATTTTAATTGTCACCCATATGTACTTTACTGTAGGCTACTTCACTGGTCCTGACAAATGTTTTGTTAAAAGTCAACAATTGATCAACAGATCAAAATGGATGTAGTGTCCTCTTGACAGTTGGAAACACATTTGAATGAAAAGCTTATTTTATAACATTAGCCCCATACTTTGATGTAGATGCACTCATTCATTTAAAACAACAGTTCCTATTTACACACACAATGAAAAAGAGGATACAACTTTTTAAAGAGACAGGAACCATGATATCTCCATTTTTTAGTTTGCACTTACATGTGATGATAATCCTGAAAATAACATGTATTCTATGATGCTTTGAGATACCATTAGGCCAGGGTTTCCCAAAGTCGGTTCTGCGGCCCCCTCTGGGTGTACGTTTTGTTTTTTTGCCCTAGCACTACACAGCTGATTCAAAAGACTAAATCATCATCAAGCTTTGATGATTTTAATCAACTGTGTAGTGCTAGGGCAGAAACTCTGCCATAGGCCAATGTTTGCTAGAAAGTAGTCTGGCATGACTACTGTTTATTAATTTTGACTAAGTTGCTTAATTTCCCTTGCTTCACTGAGAGCCCAGCTAACACATTTGGTTCCATGGAAGTTGTGGGAATGTATGTTTTTGGTTTAACATTGTTTGTGGGGACGAAGCCATACGTTTTCTCACTGGTAAAACATTATTTATTTATTTTATGTTCTGAGAATAGAAGTGAAAATGTATCCTGTTCTTAGGTTGCAGGGAGGTTCTGAGAACGTCTTACTCTGGTTCCTTGAAAGTTTTCCTCTGAGGTTTTATTAACGCTCTGAGAACGGAAAATATAGATTATTTGGAGATTTGTTTTATAACTTCCTTAAAACGTTCACAGAAAGGACACATGGAAATGTATTTCCTTAGGCATTAATCATGCAAACACATTATTTTATTGTCTCTTTCATTGTGACACGGCACCAGTGAGATTCAAACCTATAATCTTCTGTTCTCCATCCATGGAATTAGTCCACCGCGCCACCAGGATGGAGCTAGCATGACATGTTTAAAAAAAAAAAAAAAAACGGTTAATTTTAGTCTATTCAAATAGACCCCATTACAAAGGAAACAAGCATTTCTGTTTTTCATTTTTAATACATTTGCTAAACTTTCTACAAACCTGTTTTTGCTTAGGCATTATGGTGTATTGTGTGTAGCTTGATGAGGGGGAAAAACTAATTTAATACATTTTGGAATAAGGCTGTAACGTAACAAAATGTGAAAAAAAGGAAGGGGTCTGAATAATTTCCGAATGCACTGTATCCTTAAGGTCCCTCAGTCGAGCAGCGAATTTCAAACACAGATTCAACCACAAAGAACAGGGAGGGTTTCCAATACCTTGCAATGAAGGGCACCTATTGGTAGATGGGTCAAATATAAAAGCAGACATTGAATATCCCTTTGAGCATGGTGAAGTTATTAATTACACTTTGAAAGGTGTATCAATACACACAGTCACTACAATGATACTGGCGTCCTTCCTAACTCAGCTGCCAGAGAGTAAAGAAACAGCTTAGGGATTTCACCATGAGGCCAACGGTGACTTTAAAACAGTTACAGACTTTCATGGTTGTGATAGGAGAAAACTGAGGATAGATAAACAACATTGTAGGTACTTAATTATCAGGTAGAACAGAAAACCAGCACGCTCCGGACCTCGTAGGGTAAGAGTTAATTACCCCTGCCCTATATAGTGCACTACTTATGACCATAATACTAACCTAATTGACAGAGTGAAAAGAAGGAAGCCTGTACATAATAAAAATATTCCAAAACATGCATCCTGATTGCAACAAGGCACTAAAGTAATACTGCAAAAAATGTGGCAAAGCAATTAAGGTTTTGTTCTAAATACAAAGTGTTATGTTCGGAGCAAATCCAATACAGCACATTACTGAGTACCACACTTCATATTTTCAAGCATAGTGGTGGCTGCATCATGTTATGGGTATGCTTGGAATCGTTAAGGATTGGCATGTTTTTCAGAATAAAAAAATAAATGGACAGGCAGAGGAAAACTTGGTTCAGTCTGCTTTCCACCAGACACTGAGATGAATTCACCTTTCAGCAGGATAATAACTTAAAACACAAGGCCAAATCTACACTGGAGTTGCTTACCAAGATGACAGTGAATATTCCTGAGTGGCCGAGTTACAGTTTTGACTTAAATCTGCTTGAAAATCTATTGCAAGACCTGAAAATGCTTGTCTGGCAGTGATCAACAACCAATTTGACAGAGCTGGGAGACTTTTGAAAAGAATAATGGGCAAATGTTGCACAATCCAGGTGTGGAAAGCTCCCATTAAGATTTACTCAGAATGACTCACAGATGTAATCACTGCCAACGGTGCTTCTACACTTCTACAAGTATTGACTCAGGGGTGTGAATACTTATGTACAGTAAATTAGATATTTCTGTATTTCATTTTCAAAAGATTTCCAAATTTTTCTAAAAACATGTTTTCACTTTGTCATTATGGGGCATAATATTTGGAATCCATTTTGAATTCAGACCGTAACACAACAAAATGTGGAATAAGTCAAGGGGTATAAACACTTTCTGAAGACACTGTAAATAACTCTCAATGTAATAACTGTAAACATTAACTCTGTAACCCATTACAGTTACACCACTAGGGCAGAAGCGCAGTGGTCACCTGACCTGCTCCAAAGATGAGATCAACAACAATCTCCGCAGCACGTACAGTGACGCTATTAGAGAGCAAGATCTGGAGCACTGCAAAGCCTTGCTAGTTCCACCAGTACCAACCACAGAGTTCAACGAGAAGCCCAGTTGGAAGGAGGTATAGGAGGTTGTCAAGAGGGCAAGAGCTAGCTCAGCCCCTGGACTGAGTGGTGTGCCCTACAAGTTCTACAAACACTGCCCATAGCTACTACACCAGCTCTAGAGAATCCTGAAGGTCTTCTGGAGAAGGGGCAAAGTCGCTCAACTGTGTAGATGTGCAGACGGAGTATGGATTCCTAAGGAGGAGAACTCAAAGAACATAAACCGGTTCAGAACCATCTTGCTGCTAAGTGTTGAAGGAAAGATATTCTTCAGAATTGTGTCCAGGCATCTGACAGACTACTTCCTGAAAAACAGCTACATCGACACATCAGTCCAGAAAGGAGGGATTCCGAAGGTGTCAGGGTGCCTGGAGCACACAAGCATGGTCACGCAGCTAATCAGAGAAGCCCGGGAGAACAGAGGAGACATTGCTGTACTGTGGCTGAACCTCACAAATGCTTATAGCGCCATACCCCACAAGCTGTTTGAAGTGGCTCTAGTTCGGCACCACATCCCAGGCTGGACTACTACAACAGTTTCAGTTTGAGAGTCACCTCTGAGACCACAGCATCGGAATGGCACAGGCTTGAGAAAGGAATCATCACTGGCTGCACCATTTCAGTGATCCTGTTTGACCTTGCCATGATCATACTGGTGAAGTCAGCAGAGGTGGAATGTAGAGGCCCGCTGACCAAGTCTGCCATACGACAGCCTCCTATCAGAGCCTTCATGGACGACCGGTCTGTGACAACAACATCTGTCCCATGTAGTAGGTGGAATCTGAAGGGGTTGCAGAAGCTTGTCACCTGGGCACGGATGATCTTTAAGCCAGAAAAGTCTAGATCCCTGGTTGTGAAGAGAGGGAAGACAGTGGACAGGTTCCGCTTTGCCATTCAAGACACACATATCTCATCCGTCACAGAGAAACCAGTGAACAGTCTCGGTAAGATGTTTGACATCTAAAAAACTGTAGTTACCCATCATCAGCATACCACCCTGCATCCCACTGCTGGCTTACTTCTGAGGCTAAGCAGGGTTGGTCCTAGTCGATCCCTGGAAGGGAGACCAGATGCTGCTGGAAGTGGTGATGGAGAGCCAGTAGGAGGCAGTAATTTCTCTGGTCAAAAAATAAATATCTCAATGCCCCAGGCCAGTGATTTGGGACATTGCCTTGTGTAGGGTGTTGTCTTTCTGATGGGATGTTAAACCGGTGTCCTGACTCTCTGTAGTCACTAAACAGCCCATGGAACTTATTGTAAGAGTAGGGGTGTTAACCCTCGTGTCCTGGCTAAATTCCCAATCTTGCACTCATACCATCCCCAGCTTACAATTGGCTCCCTCTCCCCTGTAACTATTCCCCAGGTTGTTGCTGTAAATGAGAATGTGTTCTCAGTCAACATACCTGGTAAAATAAGGGTTTAAATTAAATCAGCAGCCTAAATTAGGAATGCATGGTGACCTTTACAAGGGAGGTGCTGCAATACAGGCAGCCAAATGACCGAAAATCTTCTGTTCTGCTGGAGCAATGTTGATTCACCATCATGTCCTCTGTGCCTGAAGAGAGAAATCCTTGAGCACATCCTCAGCTGCTGCTCAAAAGCCTTAGGTGAGGGTTGCTACTGCTGGTGCCACAACCAGGTGCTCAAAGCCTTAGCGGATACTATCTGCAGTGGAATCAGCTACTGCAAGCGCCTCTGATCAATGAAGCAGGCAATTGTATTTGAGGTGGGTAAAAGCCATCTACCAGAACCTCTTCTTTCAACAGCTGCAGACTGGGAAAACAGTCTGCAGTGCCACTGTGCTCTTCACGTTTGTATTAAAATGATAGAGCTCAGTCTTTTGATGTCCTCCCTGCTTGGACATGAATATGCATGCATTTATTATCTTCCATTGCTGTGCACTCATTAAGATATCTAAGCTGTGCCTAAACACAGGTCTAGCCTGTAGAAAGATTAAAATGTCAGGCAGTATTCATATTTGCTTTGTGCACAATTTCACCTCATGACCCTCTACAACCCCAGTTTATCCTTGGAAATTAAAATGTGATTTTGATTGACCCTCTTTCGTAAGAGAAAGGTCACATAGGTTGAGCCATGAAGGGCAGCACAACCCTTCCATTTCCCAACAATAATTGGCCAGAGACTGCTTACTCTCCTCTAACAAAATTCTAATGATTTTGCAATGTGTTCCTTAATATTTTGCATGTGTGATCGGTGATTGGCTGCTTTTTTTCATGGTGAAATCGCTAAGCGGGTTCCTTCCACTCCGGCAACTGGGTTAGGAATGACTCTAATATCTTTGTAGTGACTGGGTGTGTTGATACACCATCCAAAGTGTAATTAATAACTCAAAGGGATATTCAATGTCAGCTTCTTTTTTTAACCATCTACCAAAAGGTGCCCTTCTTTGCTAGGCATTTCTTTTGGCCTTTTCTACTATAAAGCCCATAGACACGCATTGAATAACACATTAATCAAGGTCAAAAAATAAATCATAAGAAACAAGATTTTGAAGTGGCTGTCCTAAATGTAGGCGATATAAAAAAAATCTGGAAATATTTAGTATAATTTTTTACACGAATTTAACCTCTTTTTTTGGCATAGGCACGAAACTACCATCATACTTCAATTATTTTTTTTAAACCGTTATCTTTAGACGAGTCCTGTGACACTTGTATGTGTTGTAGAGCAAAACGGTTAACACCATCATGTGAAAGTCTCCCCTTTCCACAGAGTGGTCATAATGGTTTTTTAGGTGAAACCGTTCAGACGCTACAAATGATTACATGAGAAGCTGACATATGGAATTGTTTTAAGATGGTCATACTATGGATCATTAAGCTATTTGATTTAGCTTTACACACTCTTGTCATTCTCTCAACCAGCTTCATGAGGAATGCTTTTCCAACAGTCTTGAAGGAGTTCCCACATATGCTGAGGGCATGTTGCCTGCTTTTCTTCACTCTATGGTCCAACTCATCCCAAACCATCTCAATTGGGTTGAGGTCGGGTGGTTATGGAGGCCAGGTCATCTGATGCAGCACTCCATCACCCTCCTTGGTCAAATAGACCTTACGCAGTCTGGAGGTGTGTTTTGGGTCATTGTCCTGTTGAAAACAAAATGATAGTCCCACTTAGCGCAACCAGATGGGATGGCGTATCGCTGCAGAATGCTGTGGTAGCCGTGCTGGTTATGCCTTGAATTCTAAATAAATCACAGACAGTGTCACCAGCAAAGCACCCCCCACATCATCACACCTCCACCATGCTTCACGGTGGGAACCACACCTGCGGAGATCAGCCGTTCACCTACTCTGCGTCTCACAAAGACACGGCAGTTGGAACCAAAAATCGCACATTTGGACTCATCAGACCAAAGGACAGATTTCCACCGGTCTAATGTCCATTGCCCAAGCAAGTCTCTTCTTATTATTGGTGTCCTTTAGTAGTGGTTACTTTGTAGCAATTTGACCATGAAGGCCTGATTCACGTAGTCTCCTCTGAACAGTTGACCTTGAGATGTGTCTGTTACTTTTTATTTGGGCTGCAATCTAAGGTGCAGTTAACTCTAATGAACTTATCCTTTGCAGAGGTAACTCTGGGTCTTCCTTTCCTGTGGCGGTCCTCATGAGAGCCAGTTTCATCATAGCGCTTGATGGTTTTTGCGACTGCACTTTTTCCAGATTGACTGACCTTCATGTCTTAAAGTAATGATGAACTGTCGTTTCTCTTTGCTTATTTGAGCTGTTCTTGCCATAATATGGACTTGGTATTTTACCAAATAGGGCTATCTTCTGTATACCGCCCCTACCTTGTCACAACACAACTGATTGTCTCAAACGCATTAAGAAGGAAAGAAATTCCACAAATTAACATTTAACAAGGCACACCTGTTAATTGAAATGCATTCCAGGTGACTAACTCATGAAACTGGTTGAGAGAATGCCAAGAGTGTGCAAAGCTGTCATCAAAGCGAAGGGTGTCTACTCATAAGAATCTCAAATATAAAATATATTTGATTTGTTGAAGTGCAACACTGGCGGATGAGGTGGATTGAGATGCATCCAATGCAAAAAAAACTGATATTGGTGGGAATTTTTCTATTATGTAACCGGTGTGTCAATCGACTCTGGGGGTTAAACACTATTGTGCAACTTATTAGGAAAGGAAAGGGGAATACCTAGTCAGTTGTACAACTAAATGCCTTCAACTGAAATGTGTCTTCCGCATTTAACCCAACCCCTATGAATCAGAGAGGTGACTTGTTAAGCACATTTTTACTCCTGAACTTATTTATGCTGGCCATAACAAAGGGGTTGAATACTTATTGACTCAAGACTTTTCAGCTTTTCATTTTAAATTAATTTGTAAAAATGTCTAAAGACATCATTTCAGCCTCCCGAGTGTCGCAGCGGTCTAAGGCACTGCATCGCTGTGCTTGAGGCGTCACTACAGCCCCGGGTTTGATCCCAGTCTGTGTCACAACCGGCCATGACCGGGAGTCCATAGGTCGGCGCACAATTGTCCCATCATCATCAGGTTAGGGGATGGTTTGGCTGGGGGGGATTTACTTGGCTCATCGTGCTCTAGTGACTCCTTGTGGCGGGCCTGCAGGCTGATTTCGATTGTCAGTTGAACAGTGTTTCCACTGACACATTGGTGCAGCTGGCTTCCGGATTAAGTGGGCAGGTGTTAAGAAGCTGGGTTAAGTGGGCAGGATGCATGACTTGACCTTTGCCTCTCCCAATGAGACAAGATCATAATTGGATCTCAATTGGATATCATGAAAAGTGGGGTCATCTCTTCTAGACTTCCACTGAATCCACTGAATAACCATGGTCACTGTGCATGAGAATGGTGTCAGCTTTTATTTTATCCACCACCATTATTCAACATTTAAACTCATTTTTTGGGAGAAACCATAATAATGCTGCTACTTTGAATAGACACACATTTGCTCTGTGATTTTTTGCGCTATGCTAACAGCTGTATTTGAAATCTCATTCTCTAGGTGTCCACTGCCAGGAGATGTCAGAAGACACCAAGAACCAAGCACCCTTCCCTGTCTACCCCTCAGTTGGCTACCAGATCCTCAATGCAGACCACCTACTGCTGAGAGAGAATAGCCAAGAGCTGCTGGGGAACTCCGGCCTGCAGGCCCAGAGGCAGGCCTTCCTCATCACCAACCCCGGGGCGGGCCTCCTGCGGCCGGCCGTCAACGCCACGTACGGCCCCCTGTCTGTGGCGAGGCCTATCGGCCGAGAGCTGCTCCTCAGCGGCCGTAGGATCCTTCCTGTTATCCTGGCCCGCCAGGTTCGCTCCTCCACGCCCATTGTCAGAATCCTCTTCCACATGCCCGATTTGGCCAGTGGAGGTGACGCTGGGATGAAGGGAGGGGAAAAAGAAGACAGGGGTAGTGGTGGGAGGAAGGGAGCGGCGGAGGAGGGGGCGCATTGTGTGACGGCGTATGCCTTCTGGGAGACACGGGAGGTGCGGGGGGCATGCCTGCTGTCCCCAGGGGGATTCTGTGTGGCCCAGTTGAAGCCTGAGCCAGCCTGGTTCAGCCCCAGGGAAAGACTGGGAGAGGTGCAGGGGAACCCCGTAGAGATCTACTTCCAAAGCCGACGGGACCGGACGGGCCAGTGTGTGCCCCAGGACAGCCTGCAGCGTGTGGGGGTGGGGAGGGGAGGCCCAGTGGGGTCTGGTATACCAATGAGGAGGGTAGGGAGTGTCAACCTCCTCAAGGCCTCACCTGGGAACCCTACATTTCTGCGTCTGAGACTAGGGGGAGCCTTGGTAGTCCAGACCTCCTCCAAACCACTGAGAACCACCGACTTGGCCACTTTCTATGTGTTCCTGTCCAATGTGTCTGCTGTGGAGAGCTTCACTCTTAGGTAAGAACACTGCTTGGATATAATGTTTGTCTGTGCGTCTCTCTCATTGCATAGCTAGAATATCCAGGTCACAATCAGATAGTCTGATAAATTAGCTATGAATGTTGTACGTACTACGTACATAATGTTGTTGACATGACTTTACTGTCCATATATTGTATTGTGCTGCTTTGCGTGCAGAACATATTCTGTATACACTGATGCACTCTCAAACACTGATGGCTTTTGATGACTATTGAGGATAAATTCTACATCCTATTTGTTTAATGTGGGTTTACTAATACTACTAATATACTACTAATACTAATGTGTTACTGCGTCCCCTCTGTTAATATGATGCATACTACCATGATGTGCTGTCCCCTGGCTCAGAACATAAATCCATATGTAACATTAAATGTATAAATATGATTTTTTTTATTGGATTATGATAACATTCAAAGAACACAGAAATGTTAACCTTTTATGTTAAGCGGATTTTATGAGTACAAAATACACTATATATACAAAAGTATATGGACACCGCTTCAAATTAGTGGATTGGGCTATTTCAGCCACACCTGTTGCTGACAGGTGTATAAAATTGAGCACACAGCCATGAAGAGCTCAGTGACTTTCAATGTGGCACTGTCATAGGGTGCCACCTTTCCAACAAGTCAGTTTGTCAAAGTTCTGCCCTGCTAGAGCTGCCCCAGTCAACTGTAAGTACTGTTATTTTGAAGTGGAAATACCTAGGAGCAACAACGGCTCAGCCGCAAAGTGGTAGGCCACACAAACTCACAGATCGGGACCACCGAGTGCTGAAGCGCGTAGCGCGTAAAAATCATCTGTCCTCGGTTGCAACACTCACTACCAAGTTACTTCCAGAGGCAGTTTGAAACGTCAGCACAATAACTTTCAAGAACTGTTCGTCAGAGCTTCATGAAATGGGTTTCCATGGCCGAGCAGCCGCACACAAGCCTAAGATTACCATGCGCAATGCCAAGTGGTGGCTGGAGTGGTGTTAAGCTCCTCGCCGTTGGTCTCTGGGGCAGTGGAAACGTGTTCTCTGGAGTGATGAATCACGCTTCACCATCTGGCAGTCCGACGGACGAATCTGGGTTTGGCGGATGCCGGGAGAATGCTACCTACCCCAATGCATAGTGCCAACTATAAAATTTGGTGGAGGAGGAATAATGGTCTGGGGCTGTCTTTCATGGCTTGGGCTACAGTAGGCTCCTTAGTTCCACTGAAGGGAAATCTTAACTCTACATCATACAATGACATTCTAGATGTTTCTGTGGCAAGAGTTTGAGGAAGACCCTTTCCTATTTCTGCATGACAATGCTCCCTTGCATAAAGCGAGATCCAATCAGAAATGGTTTGTTACGATCGGTGTGGAAGAACTTGACTAGCCTGCACAGAGCCCTGATCTCAACCCCATTGAACACCTTTGGGATGAATTGGAATGCAAACTGCGAGCCCGGGCTAATCGCCTAACATCAGTGCCCGACCTCACTAATTCTCTTGTGGCTGAATGGAAGCAAGTCCCTGCAGCAATGTTCCAATATCTAGGGGAAAGTATTCCCAGAATAGTGGAGGCTGTTGTAGCAGCAAAAGGGGGACCAACTCCATATTAATGACCATGATTCTGGAATGAGATGTTTGACTAGCAGGTGTCCACATACTTTTGGTCATGTAGTGTATGTTGGAGGAAGTTAGCAGAAATAAATAAATAATTTGTGTCATTTTAGGCCTTCTGGGAAAAATGTATCACCATGATGTATGGGAGAGGCACTTCATGAAGGATAAGTTCCATGCATTTAAATGGTAACTTAAGGCCACTTGATTGGCGCCAGGGCGTGTCTCCAAGGCCATGCTGTGGGATGGTTGAATGCTGGTGTGGCTGGGAGTCGTCTTGCAGTTCCGCTCCCTACACAGATTACAGACTTGTTGTATGCTAGTCCCCGTCTACTTCACTCCTGACTGAAAAAGGTTCACAAGTCGCTCTTCCATAGATGGGAAAATAATTGGGAAATTATTCGGCAGCCTTCATATCTTAACATCCATTAATGTTTGAACAGGGATTTCTGGATATTTTAGTTCATAAATAATGCATCAATTTAATGGAGCAAGAAAACAAATAACTAACAGCTGCCTGACTCCTTTGGGCAGAAATTAACTTATTACGCAGGCAGCTCTATCGCGCCAAAACACACAATTCAATCTGTTTTGCAACAGCTCTACTCACTGCCTCGGATGCACATCACAGAGCAGAATAATATTGCTTTTATTGGAATGTTTTAGATGAGTATACTGAAAAACAGCAGAACATACTCTATCTTCTGATACAGTGATATCCCAAAGCGTACCCTGACCTTGTGTTAATCCACAGTTCATATCCTATTATATGACTAAAAGGCACAGGGAGGGATATTCAGTACAGATAACAAAAGATGAAACCTCCACTAGATTAGTTATTGCCGAAATGGGATCTGTGACTGGCTGCCAAAAATGTTACAAGTTTAATCATCTCTGAACCTGAAACTGACCTGGATTTGTTGCATTGCGTCGGTGGGGATTGAGGAGAGTTGAGTGAGAGATGCCTACCCTCTCTGGTCACAATATTTATTTGAGAGATCAATCTGTTTGCCACCTGAACTTCCCAGATCCATTGACCCACTGCAGATGCTGTTAGGTCTCTGTGCTTGAGTCCCATTGCTCTTCATAGCCCCATACCAGGATTTAGAGAGGGGAGACGAGTGAAGGGACTGAGCCGAGTGTTTTAAGGCCATGTGGAACCAGGTCTGCATTGGCTTGGCTCAGAGATGTGTGATTCTTCCTTGGGGAAATCCCTGCTCCTCTTCACTCCTCCAGGCCCAAGATTGAGTCCAAACCCCAAGGGTTATGGCAGATAATCCCTGTTCTGATTGAAAACGATTCGAGAGGTTAACCCTTTGGGTGGAGATGATCTGACCACCGTTCCATTACTGCCTCCTGGACATGTGTGTGTGTGTGCGGTCGGAATATGTGTGAGTGTGTGCATTTGAGTTTGTTGGTAGTTCCAGTCCCACAGTCATTGGAACAAGGCTCTCAATTACAGTAAGCATATTTGCTGCTCTACCTCATAGCCAGTACTCAGAGACCATCAGGAAAAAGTACGAACTGTCATATTTGAGGAAAAGTAAATATACCTTAATAGAAATTGACTCAAGTAAACGTAAAAGTCACCCAGTAAAATTCTACTTGACTAAAAGTCTAAAAGTATTTGGTTTAAAATATACTTACGTATCAAAAGTAAAAGTATAAATAATTTCAAATTCCTTATATTAAGCAAAACAGATGGCACAATGTTCTTGTTTTTTAAATTACGGAAAGCCATGGGCACACTCCAACATTCAGATTGGATAATTTACAAACTAAGCATGTGTGTTTAGTAAGTCCTTCAGATCAGAGGCAGTAGGGATGACCAGGGATGTTCAGTTGAATTTGACTATTTTCCTGTCCTGCTAAGCATTCCAAATGTAACGAGTACTTTTGGGTGTCAAGGAAAATGTTTGGAGTAAAACATACAATATTTTATATAAATAGTCAAGTAAAGTACAGATACCCAAAAAAACTACTTAAGTAGTACTTTAAAGTATTTTTACCTAAGTACTTTACGCCACTGGAGACCATCCATTCCCAGTCTGTCCAAAGTGGCTATCCCTTTTGCTCTTTCCCTCTATGAAAAAGCCCACAGTACAATATCAGCATATAAAGAGATCGTACGCTACAATGTATATTAAACTTTAACTTATTTGATATTCTCTACAAAGCCTTAGAGAGTTACTTGTGGAATTAATTTCAATATTTTTGGTGACCGAATTGAGTTCTTCCCATATCAGTTTCTTTATAAACACTGTGTATTTCATTTGAAAGAAGAAAAAAAACATAAATTAAACCAAGCTCACTTTTCTAGCCTAAGCTCTTAAGACTGTTAGAATCATCAAAATCAAAAAATCTGAAATTAAAATGTCAGAAGCTAATATGAGGGTAGAGTCTTAGCGAGTGTTTACATTAGATATGAAGTGAACTCGGAATACCAAATCCACAGACACCTACTGTAATCTATGAAAATGAGCCCACTCTGTTTGTCCTCCTGCTGCATGGTTGGCTGGGAAAATTAGCTCGGTGGAAATGACGGTTGCATGGCAGTTCATTTTCCACAAGTAATTTACTTTGCCCCGTAGAATTGTGGGTAACCTAAGGACATTTCAGGCAGCCTTATTTTTTTATCTGCAAAACAATTTGATTGCTTAGTCCAAAGGAATGAATACTTTGTCAAATTCAGGCCATGGGATGCTAACATTGTGTATTTTGAAAAGTTCTATTTTAGTGATGAGTTTGTGCTGTGCTTTAAGGGAGGTTCAGGAAGTCTCCGGCAGCAGTCTATTTAGCTGATAGCCTGTTGGCTGTTCCACACTAAATAGATTGTAAATGTGGGATATGTGAAGGTAGTAGATGAAGAGTGGAGCTGTAAAACATCACTAATGAGATGATGGTGAGTTGACTTTGAGGAAGTCACACAGACAGCTCTATCAAGTCTCCCTTCATTTCCCCCCTTTTTCTACATGATCTCAGGCAAAGGATTTATTTAATCAACCTCCTCATTGACTCTCGTTTCCTTTACCATCCTGATCTCATACTTAGACTCTTTACTGATCCAGCCAGGCTGAAAATAGACTGTTGTCATCCGGCTTTGCCCCTGTTGGTCTGAATTCCTGCTGATTCCTGGTACTGGCCAACTAGATTGAGTTATATATGTAAAACAAAATGTCCTAATTTATCTTAATGGAAAAATCCACTCAAACTATTGTAATATTCATATTCAACAAGACAACTATCTTTTAGTATTTTTTTCATTAGTCCACTGTAAATATAGTCCACAAAATGTTTGCATGTCAGCAGTCAAGTTTAGAAGATGTAGGACTTTCAAGCAGGCTGTGTTTCTGCCGTTTTTGACTGAATTTCTCCCAGGAGTAATGATATGTTTGGTTGGTAGATTGTTTGGCTGTGATGCTGGCCTTGCCTCAACAAACCTAGCTGAGAGTTGATTAGTCTGGCTCCTGACCCATGCCGCGGCCCTGCCTGGGTTAGTATTGATCAGAATATCAGCTGTCACAGAGCACCAGTCTTTGTATGTTTGACTGACTAACACACCTCTGCAGGTGGACGGGACAGGGGGAGGGTGTGTGTGTGTGTGTGTGTGTGTGTGTGTGTGTGTGTGTGTGTGTGTGTGTGTGTGTGTGTGTGTGTGTGTGTGTGTGTGTGTGTGTGTGTGTGTGTGTGTGTGTGTGTGTGTGTGTGTGTGTGTGTGTGTGTGTGTGTGTGTGTGTGTGTGTGTGTGTGTGTGTCTAACCCCTGTTATCATATTTTATGAAGTTGCCTTGCCAGTGTGTTTGTGTTTGTGGAGATTAGGAGTTGTATGTCTGGCAGCGTGTGACTTTAAGCCACTTCATGACCACACTAATCTGATGTCCTCCCCATTATCTGAATATTTCCCCTCTAATACAATTGCTGTAATAGACCTAATGGAGAAGTATTTCTGTCTTTGATCCTGTTTGTGCTGTTTCAAACAGTCAGCTCAGTTGAAAGAATAATGAGATGTTAGTACCTTATAAGACAACACCCTGCTAAGCAATTAGTATTCCAATTGCCAATTCAAATACCTACCTATGAAAGCAAATAATTTTCTGTCTGACACACACACACACACACACACACACACACACACACACACACACACACACACACACACACACACACACACACACACACACACACACACACACACACACACACACACACACACACACACACACACACACACACAGTCTTGTACAGCTAACCTTGTGGGGACATACAATTCAGTCCCATTCAAAATCCTATTTTCCCTAACCCCTAACCCTAAACCTAACCCTAATCCTAACCCGTACTCTTACCCTAACCCTAACCCTAACCTTAACCCTAACCCTAACCCAAAAACCTAAACGTTATCCTAACCCTAAACCTAACCCTAGCTCCTAACCCTAACCCTACAACTAACCCTAGCTCCTAACCTTAATATTTAACTTAATTCTAACCCTAACACTAATTCTAACCTTAACCCTAAACCCCCTAGAAATAGCATTTGACCTTGTGGGGACTAACAAAATGTCCCCAGTTGGTCAATTTTTACTTTGTTTACTATTCTTGTAGGGACTTCTGGTCCCCACAAGAATAGTTAAACACGTCCACACACACACACACACACACACACACACACACACACACACACACACACACACACACACACACACACACACACACACACACACACACACGCCACTGTTGGGCGCTATCTGATATTATGATCCACAGCTACATCATATGCCAGTCACATTTTCCTTTAATGCCACATAAAGAGCATCAGTGATTCCTATCACATGTGCGTTTAAAGGTGACAGGCAAAGGTCTCCACAAAACTATAACACTTAATAATAATGCTCATGTAGGCTTCATTAAATAAGCCTCCACACACCAAAAAATATTTCTACTTTTTGGTGAATGCCATTTTCTGTCCATAGAATTCAAGGATGACATAATTTGAGGGCAAAAGGAAAATAACAATTGCTCACTGCAAGGAACACAAGCTACAGACAAGGCTTTTATGAGTAATTTTCTGGATCAGAAATGAAACAAATGATACTGACATGATCTGGGAAATAAACATGTATGTCAATAATGATTATACTCATATGCAGATAATGCAGCCAGATCACCCGTGATATAAGTCAGTGTTCAACGTTCATCCATGTCTGATGACGTGGAAACCAGACACTAGGGACAACAGTGAGCACTGTTACCTTGAAGTAGGTTTCGGTTTTGCTAGGGCATTGTAGACAGGGATGGCGGATGGGTGTAAGCATGTTCGAATCCAGCGATAGAAAGTTGTTTTTGAGATTTTTGTTTTAAGCCTATCCCAAACCTTAACCCTTACCTTGACCATTCGGAGTTAATGCCCAACCTTAAGATTTCAGGGGGTTAATGCCTAAACTTAACCCTAACCTAAAAAATATTCAAATAATGCCTAAACTTAATCTTAAACACTTAGAAATTTGATGTTTGGAACAACTTCGAAATTTGAAGTTTGCGAAACATGAAGGAACATCTAATTATGACATGAGACTGTGAAAGCAAGTAGAGATAATGAGATCCAGTATAATCTAGCTAGTTAGTTAGCTAGCTATAGCCAGACAGTGTATTCCCAATCAATTTGATGAGGCTCCCATTCATACAGCTAAGATTAGCTAAATGTTTTAGTTGATAATACTTGTTGGATGATACAACACATGTACAGTATAATGAATGTTAGCTAGCTTGTTACCTAGCTAATACACTTAGTTTACTTCTTGGGAAACAATATTTCTGCTATCTAGCTAGCCATTTTTGCTGCAGCCAGCAAGCAGTCTAATCAAAATGTGGCTAACTACCACATTAAAATAATGTTGCTATTACTGGTCAAATGTTACCATATATAGCTAGCTAGACCCTTTCTGACAATTGTACTGTGAACACAAGGTTAGCTAGCTGGATAGCTAGCTAGCAAACATTAGCTAGACCAAGTGTGGCTTAGCTAACCAAGAACATCCATGATCATGATCTCTCCTGGTAAAACTGCTTTGATAAGCATCTTCTCAATCACAAATACTCCTACCACTTTGAGCTGTACATAATTAAAGATCACTTCAATAGTACTGTCATTTCAAGTGATTTATTATAGCTAGCTAGAAGAAGAACAGCATCGTGTCTTCTCATTCTGCAGCATAAATCTGACCGACCACCAACTGTCACACTAACCAAGTTTCCATCAACAGTTTTTATGTGAGTAAAGTCATAACATTTAAAAAATATCACGACAGCTGTGATGGAAACAGGACGTTTCGGTACAATCATTTGGACATGGTGGAATCTTTTTGTGTCGGTAAAATGAATTATGCGGGAAATGGCAGTGAAAACTCCTTTATGTGCAAATAGTGATATAATAACAGTCCTATATGTGCCAATATTGATATAATAGCCATCATCTCAAAATTAACTTGGATTAACGCGGTGATGGTGTGTCCTCCCGCTGCGACTTGAGAAACAATGCAATTTAAATAAGTTACGATGAACATCACAGGGTGGTGAAAGTGAACTGTGATCTAGATGCTCCTTTCCAATAAATATCGAGGGTCTTCTGGTGACATGATGATCGAAGCTTCACAGCCTTTTGACAAATACAAATATTCTTGCTCTTATCCACAATAATCTCATTATGTAGACTAGCCTACCCGCACAGCCTAACCTCATTATATCTGCGAGCTGTTGTCTAGAGCACACTAGCCAAGACCAGGGTGCGCACATTTGCTTTTTAACGCAACAGTTTTTGTGACAAAACTGTAAGTAGAGTTGAAAATGAAATGGAAACATATTAAGCTTTAGATTTTTATTCGGCACATGAAAACGTAAGTACATTTTGTGTGCACTACGTCGCCATGCACTGCTTTTCATCCACTAAAAGTCAATTTGGTGGACACACACCACTGGTGGGAAAATGTGCATATTTTATATTCTAGAGTATTCGCATGAAAATCTGTCGCCAATTTGATCGAAACCTAGCTAGTGCAACACAAGTGAAAAATGAAAACTACTTTGAAATAGCTGGATCAAATGTAAAATAGAGTGCTGATTGTTCAACAGTACAATATTGAGCATGTGAGCTCAGAAATGTGTGAAATTGTGCACTAAAATCAGACAACTTTTAACATTTTCCAAGAATTTCAATAGAGCAAGTTGACAGGTAGCCATACCTATTTTAGTGTTATATCAAGGATACAGAATCTACCCTGACCAAAATATTATTGCAGATCATTTTATGATGTATTTAGCTGTTGTATTGTTGTAGAAAGGTTTGGAAAAACAGGGACATCTTTGCCTGTCACCTTTTAATCCTGATGGGTTCTGACAAATAATCATGATTTAATCATCTTTTCTTGGAAAGGTATTTTATTTCTGTTGAGATAGATGAGAGCGATAGATCAGTGACCTTTATCTCGCTGATGGAAGATGTGCCACTCCATATTACTTTACTTTATTTAGACAAGTATTATATTAACTAGACTGCTCTCACATGTATTGGCCTCCAGTTCTCAGTGTAATAAATATGTACAAGTAGGGATTTGTAAAAAAGACACTGACTGCGTAAACATTGCTATGGTGGTTTTGACTAAATTCTACTTCCAGGCAGCCCCTGGTCGGCCTTCAAAATCTATCACTAGGTCTCCTCCCACGCCTTGAAGTCTCGTGTGTCCCTGTTCTGTTCTGTCCCCTCTCTAAGCCTTTATGTTCGCTGGGAGGAACAGACAAGCTGTCGGGCCTATGGATTGAGTCGAAAAAAGCTTAAGGCAGAGCGGAGAGAGCTCCAGGGCCATGTTGCACAGCTGGAAGAAACCCAAAAGGAGAGGAGATTAGTGCTTCCTTAGGCCACACAATCAACGGGCCTGATTAAGAAACAATGTTACAGGCACTTCTCCATTTAGACACACACACACACACACACACACACACACACACACACACACACACACACACACACACACACACACACACACACACACACACACACACACACACACACACACACACACACACACACACACACACACACACACACACAATGACCATTTAGATACACACACACACAATGACGGAGACAAATGGGCCTGGTCAAAAGTACTGCACTACATAGGGAATAGGGTGCCATTTGGGATACAAACTCAGTCAGCCCAGACTCGGCCAGGACAGAATCACTCCATATAAATAAGCTTGTATGTTTTCACGCAAAGAGAAACACACAGATTACTATATGTATTACATCACATTAAACATATATTGCAAATGTATATACTGTAGTGGACAGATTGACATACATTTAGGTTATATCGGGTATATCTCACACGCATACACAAGATTAAAGACTTACTTTGACTCCTTGTACTCCTTGTACCCAACCCCACATACAGTGCCGACGTCCAGGTCCTGAACCTCCCCTAGGTTCTTACTGTGGCATGCAGTGTTTGGTTTTCACCAGACATAATGGGATACATCTCGTCCAAAAAGTTGACTGAAGTTTGCCAAAAAGCACCAGGAAGCACCTGGATGATCATCAAGACTCCTGGAAGAATGTTCTATGGACAGATGAGTCCAAAGTATAACTTTTTGGAAGACATGGGTACCATTATTCCTGG
The DNA here is from genome assembly GCF_045679555.1 of Salvelinus alpinus. NCBI lineage: Eukaryota > Metazoa > Chordata > Actinopteri > Salmoniformes > Salmonidae > Salvelinus > Salvelinus alpinus. The sequence goes on from NC_092109.1 coordinate 17,075,041, forward strand.
CAAAAACCAAACAATGTATTCCACAGTAAGAACCTTATACCAATTGTCAAGCATGGTGGTGGTGGTAGTGTGATGGTTTGGGGATGCTTTGCTGCCTCAGGACCTGGACGACTTGCCGTAACCATGATTTCTGCTCTGTATCAGAGAATTATCAAATCATATCAAATTTGATTTGTCACATGCGCCGAATACAACAGGTGTAGTAGACCTTACCGTGAAATGCTAACTTACATGCCCCTAAGCAGCAATGCAGTTCAAGACACAGAGTTAAGAAAATATTTACTAAATAAATTAAAGTAAAAAATAAAATAACAATAAAATAACAATAACGAGGCTATATACAGGGGGTTCTGGGTACAGAGTAAATTTTTTATTTTATTTAACCTTTTTTTAACTAGGCAAGTCAATTAAGAACAAATTCTTATTTACAATTATGGCCTAGGAACAGTGAGTTAACTGCCTTGTTCAGGGGCAGAATGACAGATTTTTACCTTGTCAGCTCGGGGATTCAATCTAGCAACCTTTCGGTTACTGGCCCAATGCTCTAACCAATAGTCTACCTGCCGTCAATGTGCGGGGGTACAGGTTAGTCGAGGTAATTTGTACATGTAGGTAGGGATAAAGTGACTATGCATAGATAATAAACAGCGTGTAACAGCAGTGTAAAAACTATGTGGTGGTGGGGGGGGGGGACCTAGACTTGGTGCTCCGGTACCGCTTGCCGTGCTGTAGCAGAGAGAACAGTCTATGACTTGGGTGACTGGAGTTTTTGACAATTTTTGGGACCTTCCTCTGACACCTCCTAGTATATAGGTCCTGGATGGCAGGAAGATTGGCCCCAGTGATGTACTGGGAGGTAGGCAATACCCTCTGTAGCACCTTACCGTCGGATGCCGAGCAGTTGCCATACCAGGCGGTAATGCAATCGGTCAGGATGCCCTCGACGGTGCAGCTGTAAAACTTTTTGAGGCTCTGTGGACCCATGCCAAATCTTTTCAGTCTCCTGAGGGGGAAAAGGTGTTGTCGTGCCCTCTTCACGACTGTCTTGGTGTGTTTGGACCATGATAGTTTGTTGGTGATGTGGACACCAAGGAACTTGAAACTCATGACCCGCTCCACTACAGCCCCGTCGATGTGAATGGGGGCATGTTCGGCCCTCCTTTTCCTGTAGTCCACAATCAGCTCAATTGTCTTCCTCTAATTGAGGGAGAGGTTGTTGTCATGGCACCACACTGCCAGGTCTCGGACCTCCTCCCTATAGGCTGTCTCATTGTTGTCGGTGATCAGGCCTACCACTGTTGTGTCGTCAGCTAACTTAATGATGGTTTTGGAGTCGTGCTTGGCCACGCAGTCGTGGGTGAACAGGGAGTACAGGAGGAGACTAAGCATACACACCTGAGGGGCCCCCGTGTTGAGGATCAGCGTGCCAGATGTGTTGTTGCCTACCCTTACCACCTGGGGGCGGTCCGTCAGGAAGTCCAGGATCTAGTTGCAGAGGGAAGTGTTTAATCCCAGGGCCCTTAGCTTGGTGATGAGCTTTCAAATCAAATCAAATTAAACTTTATTTGTGACATGCGGCAAATACAAGTGTAGACCTTACTGTGAAATGCTTACTTACAAGCCTTTAACCAACATTGCAGTTCAAGAAGAGTTAAGAAAATATTTACCAAATAAAGTAAAAAAACATATAATAATAACAATAATAATAAAAATAACACAATAACATAGCAATAACGAGGCTATATACAGGTGGTACAGCTACCGAGTCAGTGTGCGGGGGTACAGGTTAGTTGAGGTCATTTGTACATGTAGGTAGGGGTGAAGTGACTATGCATAGATAATAAACAGCGAGTAGCAGCAGTGTACAAAGAAATGGAGGGTGTGGGTCAAAGTAATAGTCCGGTGGCCATTTGATTAATTGTTCAGCAGTCTTATGACTTGAGGGTAGAAGCTGTTACGGAGCCTTTTGTACTTGGCGCTCTGGTACCACTTGCCGTGCGGTAGCAGAGAAAACAGTCTATGACTTGGGTGACTGGAGTCTCTGACACGTTTATGGGCTTTCCTCTGACACCGCCTAGTATATAGGTCCTGGATGGCAGGAAGCTTGGCCCCAGTGATGTACATCTGGCAAATCTGACCATAATTCTATCCTCCTGATTCCTGCTTACAAGCAAAAACTAAAGCAGGAAATACCAGTGACTCGCTCAATACGGAAGTGGTCAGACGAGGCGGATGCTACACTACAGGACTGTTTTGCTAGCACAGACTGGAATATGTTCTGGGATTCATCCAATGGCATTGAGGAGTATAACACCTCAGTCATCGGCTTCATCAATAAGTTGTCATGTCTTTACTATTTGTGATGACATGCTATTTTCAAATCGATTACCTAACGTTGAATTATTTGATTAAATTAATCAGGCAATAACTAACTCATTAGGAATCCGGGGCACCACGGAATCATTCGTTTATAGAGAGGGCTATGTCCCGAATCCACTCTTAAAGATCTGAAGATCTTTTATATCAATAGCAGTGTCACGCCCTGGCCTTAGTATTCTTTGTTTTCTTAATTATTTTAGTTAGGTCAGGGTGTGACATGGGGAATGTATGTGTTTTTTGTAGTGTCTAGGGTGGTTGTAAGGTTTAGGGGGTTTATTAGAGTAGTTGGGTTTATGTTTAGTATAGTAGTCTAGCTGTGTCTATGGTTGAGTGTAGGTATCTAGGAAAGTCTATGGTTGCCTGAATTGGGTCTCAATTAGAGACAGCTGGTTATTGTTGTCTCTGATTGGGAGCCATATTTAAGGCAACCATAGGCTTTAGCTGTTTGTGGGGAATTGTCTCCTGTGTCAGTGTCTGTATGTTACGCCACACGGGACTGTTTTCGGTTTTGTTTGTTCGTTCGTTTTATGTAGTCAGTTTTCCTGTTATTGCGTTCTTCGTGTTTCATGTAAGTTCGTCGTCCAGGTCTGTCTACATCGTTTATTTGTTTTGTTAATTATTCAAGTATAGTTCGTTTTTTCGTCTTGTGTAAATAAATTATGTCATCACACAACGCTGCATTTTGGTTCAATCCCTGCTCCTCCTCTTTGGATGAAGAGGAGGAGGAAAGCCGTTACAGAACCACCCACCAATCCAGAACCAAGCAGCGCAAGTTCGAGCAGTGGACTAATAAACAGGAATGGACATGGGAGGACGTATTAAACGGCAGGGGTTGCTACACATGGGAGGAGATCCTGGCTGGAAGGGATCGCCTCCCATGGGAACAGCTGGAGGCGCTTAGGAGAGCGGAGGCAACGGGAGAGAGGAACCGCAGATATGAAGGTACGCGGCTAGCAAGGAAGCCTGAGAAGAAACCCCAAAAATGTCTTGGGAGGAGGCTAAGAGGTAGTGGGCCAAGGGCAGGTAGGAGACCTGCGCCCACTTCCCAGGCTAACCGTGGAGAGCGGGAGTACGGGCAGACGCCGTGTTACGCAGTAGAGCGCACGGTGTCTCCTGTACGTGTGCATAGCCCGGTGCGGGTTATTCCACCTCCCCGCACTGGTAGGGCTAGATTGGGCATTGAGCCAGGTGTCATGAGGCCGGCTCAACGCGTCTGGTCTCCAGTGCGTCTCCTCGGGCCGGCTTACATGGCACCAGCCTTACGCATGGTGTCCCAGGTTCGCCTACATAGCCCGGTGCGGGTTATTCCACCTCCCCGCACTGGGCGGGCGACGGGGAGCATTCAACCAGGTAAGGTTGGGCAGGCTCAATGCTCAAGGGAGCCAGTACGCCTGCACGGTCCGGTATTTCCGGCGCTACCCCCCCGCCCCAGCCCAGTACCACCAGTGCCTACACCACGCACCAGGCTTCCAGTGCGTCTTCAGAGCCCTGTTCCTCCTCCACGCACTCTTCCTGTAGTGCGTGTCTCCAGCCCAGTGCCTCCAGTTCCGGCACCACGCACTAAGCCACCTGTGCGTCTCCAGAGTCCTGTACACACTGTTCTTTCTCCCCGCACTCGCCCTGAGGTGCGTGCCCTTAGCCCGGTACCACCAGTGCCGGTACCACGCACCAGGCCTATAGTGCGCTTTGAGAGGTCAGTGTGCCCTGTCCCTGCTCCCCGCACTAGCCTGAAAGTGTGTGTCCTTAGCCCGGTGCCTTCAGTTCCGGCACCACGCACCAGGTCTACAGTGCGCCTTATCCGGCCAGAGCCATCCGTCTCCCCAGCGCCATCTGAGCCATCCGTCTCCATAGCGCCATCTGAGCCATCCGTCTCCATAGCGCCATCCGTCTCCATAGCGCCATCTGAGCCATCCGTCTCCCCAGCGCCATCTGAGCCATCCGTCTCCCCAGCGCCATCTGAGCCATCCGTCTGCCCAGTGCCGTCTGAGCCATCCGTCTGTCCCGAGCCATTAGAGCCGCCCGTCTGTCCCGAGCCGTCAGAGCCGTTCGTCAGTCGTCAGTCAGGAGCCGCTAGAGCCGTTCGTCAGTCAGGATCTGCCAGAGCCGCCAACCAGACAGGATCTGCCAGAGCCGCCAACCAGACAGGATCTGCCAGAGCCGCCAGCCAGCCATGAGCAGCCAGATCCGCCAGCCAGCCATGAGCAGCCAGATCCGTCAGCCAGCCATGAGCAGCCAGATCCGTCAGCCAGCCATGAGCAGCCAGATCCGTCAGCCAGCCATGAGCAGCCAGATCCGTCAGCCAGCCATGAGCAGCCAGATCCGTCAGCCAGCCATGAGCAGCCAGATCCGTCAGCCAGCCATGAGCAGCCAGATCCGTCAGCCAGCCATGAGCAGCCAGATCCGTCAGCCAGCCATGAGCAGCCAGATCCGTCAGCCAGCCATGAGCAGCCAGATCCGTCAGCCAGCCATGAGCAGCCAGATCCGTCAGCCAGCCATGAGCAGCCAGATCCGTCAGCCAGCCATGAGCCGTCCAGCCAGGATCCGCCAGAGCCGTCCAGCCAGGATCCGCCAGAGCCGTCCAGCCAGGATCCGCCAGAGCCGGCCAGCCAGGATCCGCCAGAGCCGGCCAGCCAGGATCCGCCAGAGCCGGCCAGCCAGGATCCGCCAGAGCCAGCCAGCCAGGATCCGCCATTCAGTCCGGTGCTGCCTTTCAGTCCGGTGCTGCCCTTCAGTCCGGAGCTGCCGTACCTCAGTCCGGAGCTGCCCCTTATCCTGGGGCTGCCCCTTATCCTGGTGCTGCCCCTTATCCTGGTGCTGCCCCTTAGTCCGGTACTGCCCCTTAGTCCGGTGCTGCCCCTTAGTCCAGTGCTGCCTCTTAGTCCGGTGCTGCCCCTTATTCCAGTGGGGTTAAGAAAGCGGGTAGTGACTATGGTGGGGTGGGGACCACGACCAGTGCCGGAGCCGCCGCCGTGGACGGACGCCCACCCAGACCCTCCCCTAGACTATGTGCTGGTGCGCCCAGAGTTCGCACCTTAAGGGGGGGGTTATGTCACGCCCTGGCCTTAGTATTCTTTGTTTTCTTAATTATTTTAGTTAGGTCAGGGTGTGACATGGGGAATGTATGTGTTTTTTGTAGTGTCTAGGGTGGTTGTAAGGTTTAGGGGGTTTATTAGAGTAGTTGGTTTATGTTTAGTATAGTAGTCTAGCTGTGTCTATGGTTGAGTGTAGGTATCTAGGAAAGTCTATTGTTGCCTGAATTGGGTCTCAATTAGAGACAGCTGGTTATTGTTGTCTCTGATTGGGAGCCATATTTAAGGCAACCATAGGCTTTAGCTGTTTGTGGGGAATTGTCTATGTCGAAGTGTTTTGTGTCAGCACTGATTTTTGTATAGCTTCACGGTCGTCTGTTCTGTTTGTTGTTTTGTTTTTTCCTTCTTTAAAATAAAAGAAGATGTACTTTCCACGCGCTGCGCCTTGGTCCTCTCTCAGTCCCGTTGACGATCGTGACAAGCAGTCAATCATGAATTATTCTTTACCTTCTATCAGTCTCATCTGAAAGTTGTAAAATTCTTGGATATCTGCTCGAACCCTAATATAAATTATGAATCAGCGATGTGCAAATTGGATTAATAATTGATTTACTAACTAATCAAATCACAGACATACATGGAAATACACAGTAGATATTGTACATTGGGTTGCTACATGATACAAAGAAAAAGTCCCTAGCGGACAAAACCGATATGATGGCTTGGTAGACAAAAGAAAAGGGGTGTGCAGTTCAAGAGCAGGAAACTCATAGAGGATTACGACACTCATAGAAATTGCTAACACTTTACATGAACGACAGCTCATTCGAAAAGAAATTGCAATTTATATTACAGCACCTATGTCGTTGTTGTCTTCTCTGTTGGAATCCGGTCCGTCTGCTGGAGAGAGTCGACAGAAAAGTCTCTGGTTGCGTTTCCCCTAAGATCAAAGTATTTCGTGGATGTTAGAATGGGTACTTCAGAGTACTGTGTTTCAGCTGTTGACTGTGTTCTTGTCCCAGATTTACGTAATTTCGAACTTCAGACTAGTAATTTGTGTCGTCTAGAGTTTCTCACTTATTCAGTAGTGAATCGATAGTCTCAGAGTTTAACCATATACAGCTGTGTAGCATATGCTCCACGTGGGATGGTTTTCTAGTCTTATAGTTTCTAGAGGTCTTAACCATTCGAGACATCCGGCTTACCGTGTGTCTCTTTGGCACCTTGTAGTTTTAAAACCACTTCACACACCAGCGTCACCCGGCATGTTTTGGTCTTAGAAATTCAACCATTTGCAACCTTAGCTTACCGGGGTTTGCGTGGTCTGGTGTGAATTTCATCAGGAGTGGGTTTTACACGTTTCAGTATATATGAAAATCCATACTCTCGTTTAGAAGGTAAATATCACATTACATCTTTTCACAAATAGTTTCATGTTTATTCACATACTTTTCACAATATTTAGATGTAAACCTGACAGCTGGGAAATATACACTTTAAGAGATACCGTTATGTGTGTTTCCTGTCCTTCATGAGATCACCAAATGAAACACACTCGTCATAACTGTCCCTTAAGTGTCCAGGGACCATTCATCACTAAGTATTGAACACTGAGCTGTAGTCAATGAACAGCATTCTCACATAGGTGTTCCTTTTTTCCAGGTGGGATAGGGCAGTGTGGAATGCGATTGAGATTGTGACATCTGTGGGTTTGTTGGGGCGATATGCAAATTGGAGTGGGTCTAGGGTTTTTGGGATGATGGTGTTGATATGAGCCATGACCAGCCTTTCAAAGCACTTCATGGCTACCGATGTGAGTGCTACAGGAGAATATCAGGCCATCCATCTTTGAGCTGAAGCTGAAGCTGAAGCGCAGCTGGGTCATGCAGCAAGACAATCATCCAAAACACACAGTCAAGTCAACATGAAAATGGCTAAAAAGAAACACATCGAAAGTTTTGAAATGGCCTAGTGAAAATCCAGACTTAATCCCAATTGAGATGTTGTGGCATGACTTTAAACGAGCAGTTCATGCTTGAAAACCCACAAATCTCTGTTCGGCATGGAAGAGTGGGCCAAAATTCCTCCACAGCAATGTGAGAGACTGATCAACAACTACAGGAAGTGTTTTGTTGGAGTCATTGCAGTTTAAGATGGCTCAACCAGTTATTGAGTGTAAGGGGGCAATTGGTTTTTCACACAGGGACATTGGGTGTTGCATAACTTTGTTTATGAAATAAGTATGCCATTGTTCACTTAGGTTCCCTCTATCAAATATTAGGTTTTGCTTGAAGATCTGATAACATTCAGTATCAAAAATATGCAAAAGTAGAGAGAATTAGAAAGGAGCAAATATTGTTTCACAGCACTGTACATGCTTATTCAATCATCCCAGGAAGTCTGATGACAAGATCTCCATGGTCAGGACATAGAGAGCATTCTTTACCCACACTGGGTCACCCCGTCCTAGGGAGTTTGTATGAGGGCCTCGTACTGCCACCCTGCCTGGTCCTCCCACCCTTAGAGGCGTGTAATGAGGGCTCCTGCACTGCTGTTGACTGGAGAGATAGACGGGATGATTCACACAGCAGATTAAATGATCAGTGGTTCCCCAGCAAGCAACTAGTGCTGATGGGAATAAGATGTGCCTGCTGATTCTCGGTTTGCAGGCAGGGAGGTAAACATCACTTCTCCGATGTGTCTTTCAGCACACCTCATTAGAGCACGCACGCACGCACGCACGCACGCACGCACGCACGCACACACACACACACACACACACACACACACACACACACACACACACACACACACACACACACACACACACACACAGAGACCAGCCAAACAGTGGTAATAACATGTTGATCTTCTTTCAAATGGAACTTTCACCAACCAGGCAGCTTTAGATGCTGAGCGCAGAGCAGTGCAACCAACCTCCATAGACAAACAATGGCATTAGAATGAACCGTAATGAAGAGTGACTTTTAACTTGGCACCATCATAGGATGCCACCTTTCCTAAAAGTCAGTTTGTCAAATATCTGCCCTTCTAGAGCTTCCCCGGTCAACTGTAAGTGCTGTTATTGTGAAGTGGAAACGTCTAGGAGCAACAACGGCTCAGCCGCAAAGTGGTAGGCCACACAAGATTACAGAACAGGACCGCCAAGTGCTGATGCACATAGCACGTTAAAATCGCCTGTCATCGGTTCCAACACTCACTACCAAGTTCCAAACTACCTCTGGAAGCAACGTCAGCACAAGAACTGTACGTCAGGAGCTTTATGAAATGGGTTTCCATGGCTGAGCAGCCTGCAAACAAGCCTAAGATCACCATGCGCAATGCCAAATGTCGTCCAACATCAGTGCCCGACCTCACTAATGCTCTTGTGGCTGAATGGAAGCAAGTCCCCGCAGCAATTTTCCAACATCTAGTGGAAAGCCTTCCCAGACGAGTAGTCTCTATTACAGCAGCGAAGGGGGGACCAACTCCATATTAATGCCCATGATTTTGGAATGAGATGTTCGACGAGCAGGTGTCCACATACTTTTGGTCATGTAGTGTACATCAGGCTTCTATCATTATCTGAGGTTCTCAGGTGACCCACCTCCCCTGCAGCAGATACTCATGCGTCAATAATACTCAAACAGATAGGTGGAGATTCTGTTGATATCAACTCAAGTAGCCTGTTTTTGTACAGTATGTGTGTATGCCATCTGACCTGTGTGTGTTACAGTAACTGTGTGTCTGTGTGTTCCAGAGCCACAGTGAGGAAGGGCATGTCATTCAGTACAGCGAGGCCCAGTGACTCAGCCTTATGGGACATCGCCCTGGAGTCTGGCAGAGGGGGCGCAAACACCATCTCTGCAGTGTGTCAGAGGAAAAGCACCACCATGGGGAAAAGGTGGGTGTTCAACAATGAGATAAGTTCCTAACCAACCTCTATTGAATTCAAAAGAATGAAACAACAAATGTTTCTGAACATCTTATTCCTTACAAAACTGAGTGATTGCCAAATTTCTAAAAGCTCTAAATGTTCTGCTTTCTTAAATGGCCATCCTCTGTCCTGTTACCACTGACTGATATAAGTAGTGTACGATTGTTGATGCACAGCACGTGTCAAAGACAAGGGTAGAAGAAACAAACAGGTTTGTTATAGATTTCTGAGAATTCTCCTTGATAAAACATTATGATTTATTTGAACCTTTATTTAACTAGGCAAGTCAGTTAAGAACAAATTCTTATTAACAATGACAGCCTAGGAACAGTGGGTTAACTGCTTTGTTCAGGGGCAGAACGATAGATTTTTATCTGTCAGCTTGGGGATTCGATCCACAAACCTTCAGTTACTGGCTCAACGCTCTAACCACTAGGCTATCTGCCACCCCATCTGTTAAAATAGGAAGAAGGAACAAATTGCAAATCTAGAATTTTGTTTGAGGAATAAAACTATTGAATTTCATCAGTTGCCTTGTTGGTGTGTTCATGGCATTTTTGTGACAGCCTGTTATTGTATGAAGCAGGTCTATATTACATTGTGATGAATCACTCTCATTGTAAATAGACTGAAGGGACTATTCAAATACCTCATTAGGGAACTATTTTAACAGATACAGTATATGTGACATAGTTATTTGCTTTATGCAGTAATTCCCCTGATTTACATTAGATATATTATGGGACCCGGTGATTTCCCTGGTCAGGTGAGATCATGTGGTCAGGACAAAACTCTGGGCCCTAGTTATAATCTTATGCAATATGCACCGGTTTCCCGGACAGAGATCAAGCCTAGTGCTGACTAAAAAAGCATTCCCCCATGAACAATATTCATTGAAATAGACTATACGACTAATCTTTGACCTGGGAAACCAGCCCTATAACTACAAGGAATAACATACAGTAGTTGACAATGCAAATCAGTTGTTTGTAATACTCTGAGATGATGATGATATCAGCAAGAACGTTAGTATTCCTGCTGTCTACCACAGTGGGGGACGGATCAACTGGGTTAATATGAACACTATAAAACCCTCAAACTCAACTCTGGACCTCGAAGCCTGTTCACTGCATTTTTTCATTGTTCTCCTCTAATCGGGGCCTTCTTTAGATCTGGGATACCAGATAGGTGCAATTCATTATCAGATAGAACACAAAACTAGCAGGCTTCAGACCTCGTAGGGCAGTTATTACCAGGGCTACGCGCAATGCTGTCGGGTGTACGCCAAATAAAAATGTGATTCACGTTTTTTTTAAATACATTAAAAAAAATTGATTTATTTTTCTCTTCACATTTTCAAACAGTACATTTATATTTTCCAACAGGGCTATACATTTGTGTGTTTTTTTCTCTCGCCTGATTAGCCTAGTTTCACTGCCAAAAATAAAATTTAACCATCTAATGTTTAGCGAAATAGCAACACAATGTCAAATACAGGTAGCCTCGTCAAATAATTAACATCCAATCATATTAACCGTTACTCTCTCATGATAAACCTTCACTCTTGCGCAGACATTTAGAAACTAAACATGACAATTGGAAAAATAAGCGACAGGAGTTTTTTGAGCGAGAATAAAGACAACTTTTGAGTAGTAAGACGTATAAAAGCAACAGATACCATTAATAAGAAAGGGCTAGAAGCGTCTTATATGGTGAGCTACCGAGTGGCTAGGACAGGCAAGCACCATACTATTGTGGAGGACTTAATTCTTCCTGCTGCCAGGAATATGGCTGGGACAATGCTGGGGGAAAAGTCCCAAAAAACTATACAGACAATTACTTCATCAAACAACACTGTTTCACGACGCATCAGTGACCCCCCATAAACATAACGCAGGAGATGTTTTGAAACAATTACTGCTTCGAGTACATGCCAGTGAATTCTATGTGTTACAGTTGGATGAGTCAACAGACGTGGCGGGCCTGGCACAGCTCCTGGTGTATGTCCGTTATGTTTAGGGGGGGTCAATTAAGGAGGACAACATGAGAGGATATTTTTAGTACTGGACAGCTTTTTGACATCAAATGGACTTTGGTGGTCAAAATGTGTTGGTATCTGTACTGATGGCGCAAAAGCCATGACAGGGAGACATAGTATAGTAGTAACGCGCGTGCAAGCAGTTGCTCCCGACGCCATTTGGGTACACTGCCAAGGGAATGCCTGACAGCTTGAAAGACACTACAGTGAAAATTGTTATCTTTGTTTAAGCAAGGCCCCTGAACTCTCATGTATTTTCTGCATTATGCAATGATATGGGCAGCGACCATGTAACGCTTTTACAACATACTGGTTATCAAGTGTCAAAGAAGTTATTTTTAATTGAGTGACGAGCTTAAAGTTTTCTTTACTGATCATCATTTGCACTTGTCTGACCGCTTGCATGTTGACGAGTTTCTCACACGACTGGCCTATCTGGGTGATGTTTTTTTTCACCTGCATGATCTGAATCTAGGATTACAGGGACTCTCCGCAACTACATTCACTGTGCAGGACAACAATGAAGCTATGATTAAGATGTTGGAGCTCTTTTCTGTCTGCATGAACTAGGACAACACACAAGTCTTTCCATCCTTGTATGATTTTTAGTATGCAAATGAACTCAAGCTTACGGACAATGTCAAATGTGATATAGCGAAGCACCTGAGTGAGCTGAGTAAGCAATTACGCAGGTATTTTCCCGAAACGGACGACACAAAATACTGGATTCGTTATCCCTTTCATGCCCTGCCTACACTTACCGATATCTGAACAAGAGATCCTCATTGAAATTGCAACAAGCAGTTCTGTGAAAATTGAATTTAATCAGAAGCCAATGCCAGATTTCTGGATAGGGCTGCACTCAGAGTTTCTTGCCTTGGCAAATGACACTGATGCCCTTTGCAACCACATACCTATTTGAGAGTGGATTCTCAGCCCTCACTAGCATGACAACTAAATACAGGCACAGACTGTGTGTGGAAAATGATTTAAGACTGAGACTCTCTCCAATACAACCCAACATTGCAGAGTTATGTGCATCCTTTAAAGCATACCCTTCTCATTAACCTGTGGTGAGTTATTCACAATTTTTGATGAACAAATAAGGTTGTATATGTAAGATGGCTAAATAAAGAGCAACATCGAATAGTGTGTCTGTGTGGCAGGGTTTAAATGATGGCAAAAAAACAACATTTGAGAGTGCACAGCTGGAGGTTGACTGTTTGAAGGGGTACAGGACTATAAAACGTTTGGGAACCACTCTCGTTGGGTAGGAGTTGAATACCCCTGGTTTAGAATATTTCTTCGTGATGTGATCTTGTAATCCCCCATCTTTATATCAGACACATCTTGTTAGTGACAACTCATGTCCATTTGTCAATTGTTATTTTGTCATTAAAGGCATTTGATCTATGTACTCAAGTGATGTACACAAGTCACTGCTGCCAATAGATTTGAGTTGCTATATTATTCATGTATGTATTTAATTGAAAACATTCTGAGAAGTTGGCACCATACTGTATATGACACTTAATTTTTTCTCATGGACACATGAAGAATTGTAACAGGCCAGGTAACGTGATGCTTTACAGATGCACATCTACAGTATTTATTGATGGACTGGACATGTTGGCTTTAGAGGACAGCATCACACAGCATCACACAGCATCACGTGTCACATTATCAAAAATGTACCGTCAACATGGGACATTGTGTGCTGCTATCACAGCACTACCTGATCCAGATGGCAAAACAGACCTCTGCCCAGCAACCTCCCAGCACTTGCTCTCCCCCTCAGACAAACACACACACACACTCCAACCCGGCTCAGCGTGCCGCCCGTCCGACCCACTTATCTGTAATCATCAGTAATCATCAGTGCGTTATCCGGGCTTAAGCACTGGCTGGCGTGCTCCAGGGAAGATTAGGAGCCCAGATATTCCAAGTCCCAGCAGCGGTATTAACTAGTGAATAACCAGTGAACACCCAGGCGGGTGGACAGAGGTTTCCACCCCCCCATGCACCCACTCTGGAACTGATGATAGGAAGCTTTACAGGCTGTGACCACCAAAGCCCTCAGAGGGAAAATGTACACTTTTTTCTCCTCCATTCCTGTCTAGTAGTAATTGAGTGGAATCATGGTGAAAATGGTCCCAATGAACCACCAAGAATCCTGTCCAATCACTTTTATTGAGAAAGAAGTGAATGTAGAGCAAAGCTATCTAAAGGCCCTATCTGAGCGTTAGAGATGCTGCCAAGGCTCTGACTGATTTAAAAATCCTTAGGAGTTGTTTGAGTTACCTGTGCGGCCATCAAAATCCATCCGTTTAAGATAGAGATATCAGGTTTTTTTATGGGCTGCGTCTCAATCCACCGCATCCGCCTTCAGATACACCGCTGTTTGTCAGACCAGGAAACGTCCCGAAAATCGGTCTTCTCACAAAAACATCTGTAGCGTCTGAAGGGTTTTGCCTTAAGGCTAACATGATCACTCTATGGAAAGATGAGACTCTCACGAACACGATGCTATTCTCCGGGACTCGTCTGAAGGTAACCCGGTACCGGAAGTATGGAAGGAGTTTTATACCAACAAAAAAAAGGGGATAAATATGTGTCCCAAATAAAATATATTTCCTGAGCTTTATTATATCTCCTAGATATAAGACAGACACTTCAAACCCTATTTTGCCATTTGTGAATGTGTTATTCAATGTGTTTCTATGGGCTATAGTAGTAAATAATTCAATATTTGTATATTTTTTTCGAATTATTATTCTATTCATACAGGGGTCCTAAATTTCTAAATCAAATAGCTAAATGGTATGACCATTGAAGTGATGTTGATATCTGCTAGGTTGGAGGAACATGAACAACTATGATACCCAAACTATGACTGTCAACACTTACCTACACTACAGTATAACCAAAGTGTAGATTAAAACAGCATCGTTTTATAATAACACTGGGACTTTGAATGTGCATGTTAGATCTTGTTGATTGCAGCATTCATGTCCATTCATGAGCTGTGAAACATTGTATTGGATGCTTTTGTGAAAATCATTAGAATGCAGAATGGGAATGTAACTCTATTCCAGGATTGTCAGGGGTCTGTTGGAGGTATTGCAGCTTGACTTTGAGACCAAGGAGTTGACTGATCAACAATCAGAGAGCCAGATGATCACATGGCGTTTTGAGACAGGAAACATCAAGGATGTCGGCGTCATGAGGATCTATACATCTCAGAGAGACTACGTGGGTCTGGCACCACTGGTCATGGTGAGGAGTGTGTGTGTGTGTGTGTGTGTGTGTGTGTGTGTGTGTGTGTGTGTGTGTGTGTGTGTGTGTGTGTGTGTGTGTGTGTGTGTGTGTGTGTGTGTGTGTGTGTGTGTGTGTGTGTGTGTGTGTGTGTGTGTGTGTGTGTGTGTGTGTGGCATTTTATTACTATGTGTGCATGCACATCTTTGTGTATGCCAGTTTGTATGGCACAGCAGCAGCTGCATTAACAGTAACACCACCACTGTATTCTCCCTGCAGCTTAACTGTGAGTTGAATTAAACTCCCCTGGATGTGCAATTAAGTGTAGGCTGGGTGTACCATAATTTTACCTCTATTGTTCTCTCATCGGGTTTGATGTTTTATGGAAGCGATAAAGGAACAATAAAGCGTGTGTGTAAATGATTGGGAGAGCCCTGGAGAGGGGATGTCAGGGGGGTGTCGGCTGAGTGCCAGCTCCCTTGGCCTCTAGCTTTGATCAATTCTGTCCCAGGTCACACTCTCCCTCAGTCAGTGTTAATGAAGTCGACGTTCATTGAGAGGATCAAACGGCTCACCATAGGTAGGAATGAACCATCTTTTTAATGAAGCCACAATGCATATTGATTTATAAAATGTCTCCCTAAGTATGTACTAAGTACAGATCTGGATTGTCAGAAGACGCTAATACCACCTGCATACTTGTGACAGAAATCAAGCACACTTCCATTACGTTTGTGAGTACTTTACACATTCACAGCAGTGTTTGTGCCACAAATCCCATAGGAATTGCTTCAGTACAGTAGGTTTGTACAAATAGTCAGTTAGGTTTGGGTGACTTTCAGAGGCAGAACTAGAGCTTGTCCTTTCTGAATCGCGGTCAGCAGCTGTTGTGCTGCTGAGTTTAGAACGGCTGACAGGCTGCCGCAACATCTGGCGAGTGCTTCAGTTAAATATACACCAAGCCAGGGCATACAGTCATCAGCCACTGTATCCACCCCTACAACTCCTAGATTAGGAAGACATTTTATTAGAGAGCATCACGTCAAGAAAACTGTTTTGAATCAATGTTCAAAGAGAGGTTATGGAGCTATAAGAGAGATTTCATCAGCCGTGGATCAACGTTGACTTGTCTATTCATGTTGAGAAGTTATACCTAGCAGTTAAACACAATAAACAGTACAAGGAAATGTGTGTGCATGTGATTGTGTGTGGGCATGCATTGGTGCATGCATGTGTATGTACAGTACATGCCAATTTGTGTATGTATTTGTATGATAATCTGCCTGCCTGCCTCACACGGTCGCTCTGTCCTGTCTTGCCCCCTGTAGGACAGTGACGTGCTGAACACAGCTGTTCTGACTGCTAAGAAGGTGTCTGTCCCAGTCAGGACTCTGGCTGTGGAGGCTGACGGCTCCGTCACTGATGTCACCAACTACACCAACTGCAGGTCCACTGATGAAAACGTGCTGAAGGTACAGCATTGGAACCCCTTTTTCAATATTCACTGTTTCCCTATGTTGCAAGATTACAAGTTGGGTCTGGGAACCCACAACACAATAAAAACTCATACAAAACCATAGTTACACATCAATTAAAAACACCAAATCCTCCTCCACAGTAACTAAACACAACAGACTCTGAATACCCCGTATACTCATAAACAGATCAATATTGTCAACCAGTTTGTGATAGGCTGTCCCCGAATACTGTTCTTTCGGGTCTTCCATATTGCTAATTATAGCTGCCCCTAACACAAAATTAAGCAAAATAACTACACCCCTTCGACTAAACCTGTACTTTAGCCCAAATATAAACAGTTGGGAAGAGAAAACCTCTCCCAAAGCTGAGAACCAAGAAGTGACCAGATCAATCATCCCGACCAATCTGGGACACTGTAAGAACAGATGTGCCAGAGTTTCAGACTCAGCACAGAATGGACACCCTTCCCCAACTATCGGATCCAGGTGTACCAGATGCATATTGGTGGCTATGGCTCCATGTATTATCCTCCATTGGAGGTCAGCTGTCCTCTTTTCAGTAGGCAGTTTGTGAAAAAGAGGCTCTTCAAAAAGCCACATCCCTGGTGGCGTGCCGGCCTTACGGGACTTGACAAGAACTCTCCAAGCCTGCATAACAGACTCATAAAATGGAGTCAGGCCAGATAACTCACCCCCCTCCAGCTTTAAGAGGAAAATGTGCTTGTCTAAGCCCAAACAGCCCACTCTCCTTATCAATGTGTAGGCTGTGTCGACCCAGCTAGAACCGTCACTGTACAACAGTCTCTGGGCTGCTTGAAGCCGGAAAGCCATGATCCTGGAAGAAATGTCCACCAGGCCTTGCCCTCCCTCGTGCAGTGACAGGTACAGGGCTGCAGCTTTAATCCAGTGTTGTCCAGACCAGAAGAAATTGACAAGGGTCCTCTGAAGCTCTTGTATCAGACCCCCCGGTGGCTGTAAAATCATTAGTCTGTGCCACAGGGTAGAGGCAGCAAGATTATTAGCTACCAGTACCCTTCCCCTATAAGACAGCTGGGGTAGCAACCATTTCCACCTTGACAGTCTGGCACACACTTTCTCCACTACACCCTCCCAAAACATAACATCATGTAACAACTTAACATTAAAATACCAGTAAGGTGATGACCTTCGTGGACAAGTGAATATCAACAGCAACAATATGGTGATCAGAGAAACCCACAGGAGTAATATCACACCTTCCAACCCTACTACAGTAGTGCTCAGATACATACAACCTGTCTAACCTTCCAACCCTACTACAGTAGTGATCAGATACATATAACCTGTCTAACCTTGCTGCACTGACACCACCTTCATTAACTTTTAACCATGTGTACTGCCTAACTTTTGCATTCCTAACTCTCCACACATCAGAAAGCTCTAACTCAGTTAATAGACCAGACAGGCAAGTGGCTGACCGCAGATGAGGTTCTTCAGCAGTGCGGTCAACAGTAAAATATACTGTACAATTCCAGTCCCCCCCAAAAACCATACAGCCCTCTTGGTCACACTGTCTTAAGGTTTCCTTTATTTGATCAAATACAGCAATACGCTCTGTACCCTCCTTAGGCGCATAAACATTCAAAAAAACGAATAAAAAACCCATAACATCCAACCTGACCAATAAAACCCGTCCCTTGACAATCTCTGTTGTAGATACCACAGTCACCCCTAAGCCTGAGGAAAACAAAATTGCCATCCCAGCACTGAAATTAGTACCATGACTGAGTACATGCTGCCCCTCCAACCACATACCCCATTCAACCTCATTAGCCTCATCACTATGTGTCTCCTGTAGAAAAACTACATGAAGCTTTTTCTGTTTTATTACTTCTAATACCCAAGCCCTCTTATTCCTGTCCCTTCCCCCATTAATATTGAGAGAACCTACCCGTAGTACCTCCATATAGAAAAGAGAAAGGAAAAGCAGAAGAAACCACAGAGAAACCAGACAAAGAGAAAAAAGACACCCTATGAGGCATGATCATCATCATTGTTTTAATTTTCTTTTAACCTGACCACGTTTCCCACTACCTTTTGCTGCTGTGACAGCAGTAACACATTTCCTCAAGGGAAATTGCTTCTTCTCACTCAACTGGTCTAACCCCACCGTCTTCTGTAACATCACAGCTGACCTCACAAACGTATCAATATCAAAAAAATATGCCAATTTGACAGATTTCCTAAAAGTCTGATCCAGGAACCCATTTACCTCCTCTAGATTGTAAATTGAGTCATCACCAGCTGCTATCTTATCAATAGAGATATCCATATCCTTATCCTGATCCTCCTCAACTGAGGCCACAGACCACTGACTCCCCTCTACCACATCCCTCTCAGTACTCCCCACTTGCACCCAATCACTCGTACCAGGCATCTCCTCCACTACCTGGGAGACTAGCCCCACCTGCACCCCCTCCTGTACCCCAATACTCATAGTGGGCATCTCCTCCACTACCTGGGAGACTAGCCCCACATGAACCCCCTCCTGTACCCAAGCACTCATACTGGGCACCTCCTCACCAGTCTGAGGAACTGGCTCTTCAGATCCATCCTTACCTTCTACAACAATATTTTTCTGCTGCATAACATTTTCCTCTGGTACAAGTTGCAACTCCGTGCCCTCAACACGGACAACTTGTTCCTCAGCAACAGGTGCTTGTGGCTGCTCTACCGCTGTCGGCCCACCTCTCCCTACATCAGTGGGCCCAGGCGTTACGAGGACCACCTGCGCCCCTCCCTCTGCCTTCTCCCTTTTCGGACGAGCATGTCGCTTATGGCCAACATCCCCACGCTCAAAACACCGTTGACTACCCATGCTAGCATAAGCCATATACAGTCTGTTGTCATACTTGACTTTAAACGATAACTCCAAAGTCTGCTCCGGTGAGTCCAAAAACAGAAACACCTGTCGCCGAAACGACATAACCTGTTTCAAAGCTGGTTGTTTGCAACTCAATGGGACAATCTTAATTGAACTTGCAAACTTCCCAAACCGCAATAACTCGCGCTCCAATAGCTCATTGGGAATAAACGGCGGTACATTCGAAATCGTTACCCTTGTTGACTGAGAAAAAAGCGGCGTAACTTGAATAAACATTCCTTTAAGAAGTACGCCATGCTCAACCATACGATCAACAAGGCGCTCTTTAAGAAAAACCACCACCGCTTTATTCATCCGTGACGCATAAGCAACATTCTCATATCCTACCTTCTCTCCTACGGCAACCAGAAACTCCTCCACCGTGACAGTAGCTTCAGTAACACACCTAAAGCTGTGTCGAAGTGACAGGGACGGCGTCCCCATGTGGGTCGCCATCCCCGCCAAAACCAGGGTAATTTCGACACGAAAAACAATATACTTAATTCTACCACAACAACTAAATAAAAATAATGATAACCTTAATCATGCATAGGAAGAAAAGAAAAACCAAGATATCTAATTCTACACAACACTCGCACTCACTCACACAATTCCCAGCATGCACCAAACACTCCCAGCATGCAGAGAGAGAGAGAGAGAGTCCGGGCAGGTCTTTTCAAGGTTAGCCCTGGAACTTTATCCAGTTTCTTTCATATCACTCTCTCTTCCCGATCAGTGACCCCTCTTAGAGTAAAGCACCTCACTGGGTCAGGGTAAAGGATGATCCCCGAGCATGGATACATTTCCATACACATAAACACAGATACAGTAAGATAGTTCCACAGCATGCTCTTTCTGTCTTCCCTCTCTCGGCACTTAGATGGATAAGCCTACAGTATGTGACTATGGGCACAGGGACCTCACGTTTGATAGAACCCTTGCTAACCACTTAAATAACTCCACATGGAGAGGTTGTGTTTTTTAACTCAACCTCCCCCTGCCCCCCCAGGTGTCGGATCGTTGTGACTATGTGTTTGTGAATGGGAAGGAGACGAGGGGGAGGATGAGGATGGTGCTCAACTTCACCTACAGCTACCTGAGCGCCCAGCTGGAGATGAGTGTGTGGATGCCCCGCCTCCCCCTGGTCATCGACGTGGCTGACCCCGAGCTCAGCCAGATCAAGGGCTGGAGGGTCCCGGTGGCCGCTGGCAACAAGAGGTATGGTTTTGTTTGTTTACAACTCTCCACATATCGATGTTGGCAGAGCTTTCGTCTCGGTCAATGCTATTTTAAAGCCATAGTACAGAATGGGAGAGCTGATGCCATGACCTGCTGGAGTTTGGCATTCTTTACATTTTAAGGAAGGATTTGATAAATTGTGAGTTGCACAAACGTCATAACAAATCATCACAAGATCTACTGGTAGTGACCCACTGCATAGTGACAAAGGATGAAATCAAAGAACATTAAATGTAAGTAGGATTTCACAGAGCTATACCCAGAATCCTAAACCCCTAAACCACAAAATAGTGTTTGTTTACCAGCCTCATAAACTAGAGCTGTGCTGTTCAGACAGATAGATGAATTCATAAATGCAAGCAGTACAGTAAGTACTATGACAGAGAGGGTACGGAATGGAAATCCCCCAGCTTACCAGCCTTGCCTAATGCATATTACAGAGAGACTCTATAATAATCAACTATAATCACATCACTGTTAGTTACATAAGTGTGTTATGCCCTGTAGATGAGACTGTATAGACTTGCTCTCAGGAAACAGGTCAGTAGGGTCTCTCTCAATACTGAGTTTCGTACCGCTGCCTGGTTCTCACTCAATACACTGACGTGGATGGATGGATTGTGTAGGGTGTTGTTGTTTTTCTCTGGAGATATCTTAACATGGTTAT
This sequence comes from Salvelinus alpinus, assembly GCF_045679555.1. Lineage (NCBI taxonomy): Eukaryota > Metazoa > Chordata > Actinopteri > Salmoniformes > Salmonidae > Salvelinus > Salvelinus alpinus. The sequence goes on from NC_092109.1 coordinate 17,095,965, forward strand.
AGGTGGTGTCAGAGCCAGCTACCCAAATCCATTTAACACTCACTTATTTTTGCAGACGTCTGTCAGTTCTTGGTTTAAGTATACGCAATAAGGCCCTAGGGGGTGTGGTATATGGCCAATATCGTCTCATATACACACGGGTGGGTGGTTGGGTTGAGCCAATTAGCACCCAGTATCAAACTACCCGGTTTACACAATTTATAAAACTATGTTTTGTCTTGCATTACTCTGGTCATAGCCATCAATCCCCTGTGTCTCTGTGTGTCTCTGTGTGTCTCTGTGTGTCTCAGGACCAGCTGGGACAGTGAGGAAGAGGAGGAGATGAGGAAGGGCAGGGGCTGCATGCTACAGTACCAACACACTGTGGTTAGGGTGCTCACACCCTTTGTAGCCGAGCCGTCGGACCGAGCTCCAGACCCCATGGCAGGGAAAGTGGGGGGGACTCTGGAGAGTTTCCTGGGGACAGACTGGCAGGTGGATGTCACCAGGCTGGTGCGTTACTCTTTCAGGGTGAGAGACCCAGCTATAGCCACACTACAGGCTGGGACTGTACTGCAGGGACGCGCTGCAGGGACCACGACTCTACAGGTAATGTGTGTGTGTGTGTTTGTATGTGTGTGTGCGTGCGTGCATGCGTGTGTGCATGTGTGTATACGTGTGTACATACAATGCCTTCAGAAGGTATTCACACCCTTGATTTTGTCCACATTTTGGTATGTTACAGCCTGACTTTAAAATGGATTCAATTGAGATTTTGTGTCACTGGCCTACACATAATACCCCATAATGTCGGAGTGGAATTATGTTTTTTTTTTAATGATTATACATTTTATTAAAATGAAAAGCTGAAATGTCTTGAGTCAATAAGTCAATTCAAACCCTTTGTTATGGTAAGCCTAAATAAGTTCAGGAGTAAAAATGTGCGTAACAAGTCACATAATAAGTTGCATGGACAATGTGTGCAATAATAGTGTTTAACCTATACAGGATCAGTACACCCCCCCCCCCCCCCCCCCCCCACGGGACGGTTGAACTAAAGTGCGCTAATGTCATTAGCATGAGGTTGTGAAGAGGGCACGACAAAACCTGTTCCCCCTCAAGAGACTGAAAAGATTTGGTATGGGTTCTCAAAGCCTCAAAAGGTTCTACAGCTGCACCATCGAGAGAATCCTGACTGGTTGCATCACTGCCTGGTATGGCAACTGCTCGGCCTCCGACCGCAAGGCACTACAGAGGGTAGTGCGAATGGCCCAGTACATCACTGGGGCCAAGCTTCCTGCCATCCAGGACCTTGGTGTCAGAGGAAGGCCCTAGAAATTGTCAAAGACTCCAGCCACTCTAGTCATAGACTGTTCCCTCTGCTACCACACGGCAAGTGGTACCGGAGCACCATGTCTTGGTCCAAGAGGCTTCTAAACAGCTTCTACCCCCAAACCATAAGACTCCTGAACATCTAATCAAATGGCTACCCAGACTATTTGCATTGCCCCCTTCTTTTATACTACTGCTACTCTCTGTTGTCATCATCTATGCATAGTCACTTTTATAACTCATAGAAGATGTCACCCTCCCTAGGAGAGGGGGTGACCTTGATAATTTATTGTTAAAACGAGAGGCTGCCTGGATCTTTAATTTAAAGACCCTTGCTCCCTTCGGGTCTCAACGTAGACTTTGATCTGAAGCCATTCTTGTGATTATTGTGACTTTGCCATTGTAATTGTTTGTAAGCTTGTGTAGTCTAAAATAAATCTATGATCGTATGCTATCCATTTGTTTTTTTGTATGCTGTTCTTTGTATGCCATTTTAATATTTGATAATTAGCCAATGATATTAGGCCACACTTGGCCATGATTACAGACACCTGTGTCTTTTGACACTACATAAACGAGTCATCCCGTAATGTTTGATTACACCCTGATGAAGACAGCTTGGCTGTCGAAATGTTGGACATTCAATTTTTGCATCTGAGCTCCTAGAGTGTGCGGCTCTCCTTTATTTTCAACACTTCTATAACTCTACCTACGTGTACATATTACCTCAACTAACCGGTGCCCCCTCTCATTGACTCTGTACCAATACCCCCCTGTATATAGTCTCACTATTGTTATTTTACTGCTGCTCATTAATTACATGTTACTTTTATTTCTTATTCCTTTATGTATTTTTTAAAACAGCATTGTTGGTTAGGGGCTCGTAAGTAAGCATTTCACTGTAAGGTCTACACCTGTTGTATTTGGCGCATGTGGCTTATACAATTTGATTTGATTTGATTTGTAAGTAACAAGAACATTTCTCAGGACATAGACATATCTGATATGGGCAGAAAGCTTAAATTATTGTTAATATTACTGCACTGTCTAGTTTACAGTAGCTATTACAGTGAAAGAATAGCTTGCTATTGTTTGATGAGAGTGCACAGTTATGAACTTGAAAATGTATTAATAAACCAATTAGGCACATTTGGCCAGACATGATACAACATTTTGAACAGAAATACAATGGTGCATTGGATCAGTCTAACACGTTGCACATACACTGCTCCCATCTAGTGGCCAAAATCTAAATTGCGCCAAAGCTGGAATAATACATTGAGGCTTTTCTCTTGCATTTCAAAGATGATAAAAATCTATATTTTTTAAATTCTTTGTATTATCTTTTACCAGATCTAATGTATTATATTCTCCAACATTAATTTCACATTTCCACAAACTTCAAAGTATTTCCATTCAAATGGTATCAAGAATATGCATATCTCTGCTTCAGGTCCTGAGCTACAAGCAATTAGATTTGGCTATGTCATTTTAGGCGAAAATGGGTCCGATCCTATTAACTTGATTTTTGAATGACTACCTCATCTCTCTGCCCAACACATACAATTGTCTATAAGGTCCCTCAATGGTGAAGTTATTCATTACACTTTGGATGGTGTATAAATACACCCAGTCACTACAAAAATAGAGACGTCCTTCCTAACTCAGTTGCCAGAGAGGCCAATAGTGATGGATGGATCAACAACATTGTCGTTACTCGATTCCAAGATGGCGTAGCAGTCGGACGTGTGTTTTGTCTTGTCCCGTGTAAATAATCGTTTTCCTCGTTTTTTCCGTTTATATTTTAATCTCACTTTCCATCTACGGACTGAATATACTCTCCTGCAACCCCCAACACCCAATGTGGTACGGATCTGCTATTTTTATACTTTAGAACCGGAACCCCCATCAGAAGCTAGCCAGCTAACTAACTACTAGCTAGTTATCAGTTAGTCACTGCTAGTGGTCTTTACCGTTAACTCGGACACCAGCCAGCCTCAGCTTGGTCAATACATGCCAGTCTGCACAGCGCGATATCAACCCAGAGAATATCGGACTGCTTTTTCTCTACCAAATCTCCAGATTACTACCGCAAGCTCTGGACCTTTACACCGGATCAGATAGCTAGCTGCAATCTGAGTGGCTACTCCTGGCTAACGTCTCTGTCCCGAAGCAAGCAACAGTTAGCCTTGAGCTAGCCTCGAGCTAGGCCAATCTCCCGGCTAGCCGAAGAGGTCCTCCGGCTAATTCTTGTGCTACAATACATATTTTGCCAATTGGCCTGGACCTTTTTTTGCCGACACAGAGCCCTGCCAATCCATCACAACTGGTCTAAATCAGCTACAAGCTAATTTAGCCATTTTTTGCCGCTGCTAGCAGCTTTTACCTTCTGCACAGACACCAGCCCTGTTATTAGCCTGGATATTACTCACCAATTTACCAGCATCGGACTGTCTCTCGACAACAACGCCGGATTCCTGCCGTAATCCCTGAGCCACTACTTCTGATCCTCACAGCTAGCTTGCAGCTAGCGCAGCTAGCGCCACTGCCACGAAGCTAGCACCAGTTAGCAAACACAATTCTACAATTCACAACCTCTCTTTCGCCATCGCCATCCGGCTTGGATTCTCTGTCGACGCGACCACGTCTGGTCTGCAGACGAATACCCCACCCGCTGTGCCCTCAACCGGCCTCCGTCTGAGCAGACCCCCTCCGTCTGAGCAGACCACCCCCCGGGCTACTAACTTTAAACGCCGCGTGCTAGCTTAGTGGAGGCCTCCCTGCTCCATCTACGGCTGCCCCCTGGACACTATGATCACTTGGCTACATAGCTGATGCCTGCTTGACTGTCCATTAATTCACGGTACTCCATTCTGTTTATTTGTGTTTTATCTGTCGGCTCTGTGCTTTAACTCAGGATCTGTGTGTAGTTAATCCGACCCTCTCTGCCTAGTCGTCGCCATTTTTACCTGTTGTTGCTGTGTTAGACTAGCACCCTGTTATTGCTGCTGTTATCTTACCTGTTGTTTTAGCTAGCTCTCCCAATCAAGACCTGCAATCACTTTATGCCTTATTGTATGTCTCTCTCAAATATCAATATGCCTTGCATACTGTTGTTCAGGCTAGTTATCATTATCATTGTTTTGGTTTGCAATGGACCCCGTAGTTCCACTCTCCGTACCTCTGATACCTCCTTTGTCCCACCCCCCACACATGCGGTGACCTCACCCATTGAAACCAGCATGTCCAGAGATACAACCTCTCTTATCATCACCCAGTGCCTGGGCTTGCCTCCGCTGTACCCGTGCCCCACCATACCCCTGTCTGCACATTATGCCCAGAATCTATTCTACCACGCCCATAAATCTGCTCCTTTTATTCTTTGTCCCCAACGCTCTAGGCGACCAGTTTTGATAGCCTTTAGCCGCACCCTCATCCTACTACTCCTCTGTTCCTCGGGTGATGTGGAGGTAAACCCAGGCCCTGCATGTCCCCAGTCACCCTCATTTGTTGACTTCTGTGATCGAAAAAGCCTTGGCCTCATGCATGTCAACATCAGAAGCCTCCTCCCTAAGTTTGCCTTACTCACCGCTTTAGCACACTCTGCCAACCCTGATGTCCTTGCCGTGTCCGAATCCTGGCTTAGGAAGGCCACCAAAAATTCTGGGATTTCCATACCCAACTATAACACTTTCCGTCAAGATAGAACTGCCAAAGGGGGAGGAGTTGCAATCTACTGCAGAGATAGCCTGCAAAGTTCTGTCATACTTTCCAGGTCTATGCCCAAACAGTTCGAACTTCTAATTTTAAAAATTAATCTCTCCAGAAATAAGTCTCTCACTGTTGCCGCCTGCTACCGACCCCCCTCAGCTCCCAGCTGTGCCCTGGACACCATCTGTGAATTGATCGCTCCCCATCTAGCTTCAGAGTTTGTTCTGTTAGGTGACCTAAACTGGGATATGCTTAACACCCCGGCAGTCCTACAATCCAAGCTTGATGCCCTCAATCTCACAAAAATCATCAAGGAACCCACCAGGTACAACCCTAAATCCGTAAACATGGGCACCCTAATAGACATTATCCTGACCAACCTGCCCTCCAAATACACCTCTGCTGTCTTCAATCAAGATCTCAGCGATCACTGCCTCATTGCCTGTATCCGCCACGGGTCCGCGGTCAAACGACCACCCCTCATCACTGTCAAACGCTCCCTAAAACACTTCTGCGAGCAGGCCTTTCTAATCGACCTGGCCCGGGTACCCTGGAAGGATATTGACCTCATCCCGTCAGTTGAGGATGCCTGGTCATTCTTTAAAAGTTACTTCCTCACCATATTAGACAAGCATGCTCCGTTCAAAAAATGCAGAACCAAGAACAGATATAGCCCTTGGTTCACTCCAGACCTGACTGCCCTCGACCAGCACAAAAACATCCTGTGGCGAACTGCAATAGCATCGAAGAGCCCCCGCGATATGCAACTGTTCAGGGAAGTCAGGAACCAATACACGCAGTCAGTCAGGAAAGCAAAGGCCAGCTTTTTCAAGCAGAAATTTGCATCCTGTAGCTCTAACTCCAAAAAGTTCTGGGATACTGTAAAGTCCATGGAAAACAAGAGCACCTCCTCCCAGCTGCCCACTGCACTGAGGCTAGGTAACACGGTCACCACTGATAAGTCCGTGATAATCGAAAACTTCAACAAACATTTCTCAATGGCTGGCCATGCCTTCCTCCTGGAGACTCCAACCTTGGCCAACAGCCCCGCCCCCCCCCGCTGCTACTCGCCCAAGCCTCCCCAGCTTCTCCTTTACCCATATCCAGATAGCAGATGTTCTGAAAGAGCTGGAAAACCTGGACCCATACAAATCTGCTGGGCTTGACAATCTGGACCCCCTATTTCTGAAACTGTCCGCCGCCATTGTCGCACCCCCTATTACCAGCCTGTTCAACCTCTCCTTCGTATCATCTGAGATCCCCAAGGATTGGAAAGCTGCCGCGGTCATCCCCCTCTTCAAAGGGGGAGACACCCTGGACCCAAACTGTTACAGACCTATATCCATCCTGCCCTGCCTATCTAAGGTCTTCGAAAGCCAAGTCAACAAACAGATCACTGACCATCTCGAATCCCACCGTACCTTCTCCGCTGTGCAATCCGGTTTCCGAGCCGGTCACGGGTGCACCTCAGCCACGCTCAAGGTACTAAACGATATCATAACCGCCATCGATAAAAGACATTACTGTGCAGCCGTCTTCATCGACCTGGCCAAGGCTTTCGACTCTGTCAATCACCATATTCTTATCGGCAGACTCAGTAGCCTCGGTTTTTCTAATGACTGCCTTGCCTGGTTCACCAACTACTTTGCAGACAGAGTTCAGTGTGTCAAATCGGAGGGCATGTTGTCCGGTCCTCTGGCAGTCTCTATGGGGGTACCACAGGGTTCAATTCTCGGGCCGACTCTTTTCTCTGTATACATCAATGATGTTGCTCTTGCTGCGGGCGATTCCCTGATCCACCTCTACGCAGACGACACCATTCTATATACTTCCGGCCCTTCCTTGGACACTGTGCTATCTAACCTCCAAACGAGCTTCAATGCCATACAACACTCCTTCCGTGGCCTCCAACTGCTCTTAAACGCTAGTAAAACCAAATGCATGCTTTTCAACCGGTCGCTGCCTGCACCCGCACGCCCGACTAGCATCACCACCCTGGACGGTTCCGACCTAGAATATGTGGACATCTATAAGTACCTAGGTGTCTGGCTAGACTGCAAACTCTCCTTCCAGACTCATATCAAACATCTCCAATCCAAAATCAAATCAAGAATCGTCTTTCTATTCCGCAACAAAGCCTCCTTCACTCACGCCGCCAAACTTACCCTAGTAAAACTGACTATCCTACCGATCCTCGACTTCGGCGATGTCATCTACAAAATAGCTTCCAATACTTTACTCAGCAAACTGGATGCAGTTTATCACAGTGCCATTCGTTTTGTTACTAAAGCACCTTATACGACCCACCACTGCGACCTGTATGCCCTAGTCGGCTGGTCCCTCGCTACATGTTCGTCGTCAGACCCACTGGCTCCAGGTCATCTACAAGGCTATGCTAGGTAAAGTGCCGCCTTATCTCAGTTCACTGGTCACGATGGCCACACCCACCCGCAGCACGCGCTCCAGCAGGTGTATCTCACTGATCATCCCTAAAGCCAAAACCTCATTTGGACGCCTTTCCTTCCAGTTCTCTGCTGCCTGCGACTGGAACGAATTGCAAAAATCTCTGAAGTTGGAGACTTTTATCTCCCTCAACAACTTTAAAAATCTGCTATCCGAGCAGCTAACCGATCGCTGCAGCTGTACATAGTCCATCTGTAAACTACCCACCCAATTTACCTACCTCACCCCCCATACTGCTTTTATTTATTTACTTTTCTGCTCTTTTGCACACCAGTATCTCTTCTTGCACATGATCATCTGATGATTTATCACTCCAGTGTTAATCTGCTAAATTGTAATTATTCGATTTATTGCCTACCTCATGCCTTTTGCACACATTGTATATAGATTCTCTTTTTTTTCTACCATGTTATTGACTTGTTTATTGTTTACTCCATGTGTAACTCTGTGTTGTCTGTTCACACTGCTATGCTTTATCTTGGCCAGGTCGCAGTTGCAAATGAGAACTTGTTCTCAACTAGCCTACCTGGTTAAATGAAGGTGAAATAAAAAAATAAAAAATTGTCGTTACTCCACAATACTAACCTAAATGACAGAGTGAAACTAAGGAAGCCTGTATAGAAAAAACATATTCCAAAACATGCATACTGTTTGCAATAAGGCACCAAAGTAAAACTTCAAAAAATGTGGCAACTTTATGTCCTGAATACAACGTGTTATGTTTGGGGCAAACACATCACATCACTGAGTATCACTCTTCAGGGTGGTGACTGCATCATGTTATGGGAATGCTTGTCATCGGCAAGAACTAGGGAGTTTTTATCATAAAAAGAAACGTAATAGAGCTAAGCACAAGCCAAATCCTAGAGGAAACCTGATTCAGTCTGCTTTCCAACAGACACTGGGAGACAAATTCACCTTTCAGCAGGACAATAACCTAAAACATGAGGCCAAATATACACTACCGTGGCTTACCAAGACAACATTGAATGTTTCTCAGTGGCCTAATTGAATCCCAATTTGGGAAAAAAGTCAAGGTTTTGAATACTTTCTGAAGGCACTGTGTGTGTCTGTGTATATACTAATGTGTGTGTATGATGTTGCAGGTGATGTCTCCTCTGTCTGACTCGATCCTGGCTGAGCGGATGGTCAGGGTTCTGGATGAGAAAGTGAGCGTGACAGAGCTGGGAGTGCAGCTGGTGTCTGGCCTCTCTCTGTCCCTCCAGCTCAGCTCAGGGAGCAACAGGGCCATCGTCGCCATGGCTACCACACAGGAAGTCATGCAGAAACCCAAACAGGTAACTAGCTGTAAAATAAAACCTGTATTAAACCTATTATGCAAAAATATAGAACTTCCAATGTAATACTTTTTCCAAAGAACAAGCCCCAACACATTGTGCCATTCAGAAGCTGGGCCACTGCTAGAAAACTGTACCCTCAAAGCCCTTCACAGATATTAGGCAAGACAATTATCAATTTCACAGCGTAACCTGGTGGTCTAGTAGCATATGTTTTGTCCCTGTGATTTCTGTGTGTGAGATTGAATGGTGTCCACAGCTCAGGCCTGTAGTACAGTGGCCACGCTGTGAGTCAGGCAGGGAGCACGCACACAGTTTAACAGCTCACACATTAGCCGGGTAGCATGCCCATTCAAAAACACTTCCCAAACTGTGAGCGGGGAAACCATTAGGCAGTTGTCCATACTTCATAGCCAGCATTATGACAGCCCTGTGCTGCCTTGGGGCCTGGTGAACCGCTAGCTTGACCCAGTCAATACTCAAGCTATTAGAATGGAGCTAGCGCACATGCCCATTTGTTTCTGTGATGGGCTGTGTTAATGTAAAATTCTGGGCTATGCATAATGTATTTCCCCTCAGAATATAGGCCAGGCCTCTTGCTCTAATCGTTCATATCAGCTAACAGCTCTCTGGTTCTATGGTAACTGGACTGACTTGTGGTGGGGGTAATTACCCACATTGCGCCCTCTGGTGGCTATTGTTAACAGTGTTTATTATGCATCTACTGTATATTGATATTGATCCCCTGTGGTTAAATTGAGTTTCAAAGCATGATTTGATAGGACTATGGTGTGTGGTACAATAGCCTCTGAGCTAATTATAAAGAGATTAACAGAGGCAGTTCTTAGATACCAACAAAAGGAGGGATTATCTAAAATGGCAACCCAACCGACAAAACACTGAGGCAGGAAATTAAATAACTGTAGAATTGTGAACCATTGGGTTGCTTGAAGATCCTTTGGAAAGATACCGAATCAGATCAGCTCCTGATTTACCACCTACTATTATGCATTATCACAAGATCTATTTATGAGAGGGAATATTTGGAAATAAATTGATGAACCAAACTTGGGGAGAATATTGATTTCATTGTTACATTTTGTCCTACTTTAGGATTTCCGTTGTCCTCTCCTGATCCAGTCTCTGTGTTGTCTCTCCTTAGGAGGCACTGGTCAGCTGCTGGGTCCAGTTCAGTGATGGCTCAGTGACCCCTCTGGACCTCTTTGACCGCAGCGTCTACTCCCTGACTGTGACTTCATGGGACGAGAGAGTGGCGACTGTGCGCCGGACCCCCCAGTCAGCGTTTGTGGTGGCGGAGGGCGAGGGTCAGGGGGCGCTGGTGAAAGCAGAGCTGAGGATTTGTGAGGAGTGCCAGAAGTCTAAGAGAAAGAGCAAGCTGGTGGTGGGCAACGGGCTTCTCAGGGTCACTTTCCAGATGGGCAGCAGGCCCGACGGAGGGGACACTGGTGGGGGTGTTGCTGAGTATGGCAATGATGGTTCAGAGTCAGAGGGAGAGCCTAAGCCTGTTGTGACATTACCATGGGAGCCCACAGCAGTCGTGGCATCCCAACGAGAGCCTGAGCGCGTTGTGACATCACCACAGATTCTAACTGAGGGGGGCGAAGACAGACGCTCGTTCAGGAGCACTGTGCCAGACCTCCAGGAGACCATCATGACTGACGTCACCACATCATCTAGCAGGGCTCAGGAAGTGGCTGGAGGTGGCATCTCTACCATCAGCACCACTACCACCAACACTGACAGTAGTACCACCACCATGGGCAAACCTGGCACTGACAAACCTCTGGTGACTGGCAGACCTGGCAGGGATAGAACCCTGGGAAGAGGACAGGGGCTGAGGAGAGACTGGGGAAACCTGGTGGAAAACCCCAACCAGAAGAAAAAGATGCCCAAAGCAGAGGCACCACCCCAGAAAGAGCAGCCCAAGCCACCGCTGGTGGTGGAGAGTGACCTGGTGAGGACATTTAGAGCCATGTCAGACCTAGAGATCGGTATCTTCGCCCTGGTGGGGGTCTCTGTGGTGGCCATCCTGGCCTTCCTGCTAAACTGCACCTCCTATAACCTCTGCTTCCGGGGCCACAAGACCCCCATCCAGGGCAACCCAGATCCCAACAGCCCTAAGGAGCACAGGAATGACTGGGTGTCGCTGGGGACCACCACAGGTCCCCAAGTCTCCACCCTCAAGCGGGAGAACCACCGCTCAATGGAGTCCAACTGCAGCCTGCAAAGTCACAGCTCCATAGATACCCACCGGGCCCTGGAGAGCAGTCTGAGTATGAGTGCTATCCCAGAGAGGACAGCCACCCTGGGCAGGAGGACCAGCTCCCAGCAGGTTCCCGCCCTGGACCCCACTGCCCAGCGTTCAGCCACCCTCCTAGCCAAGCCCACCTGCAGCGATCCCCTCCACTCCCCCACCAGCAAGAGGAACCAGGTCCAGTTCACCACCTTCACCACGCTGGACATTAAGCACCTGGCTGCCCTGAAGAGGAACGAAGTGGACTTTAACTGGCCCAGTCAGGCTGGGGGAGCTGGGGAGCCTCAGGGGCCCCTACCTGACATGCCATGGCCTGTAGTCAGACCCCTGGGCGAGCCAAAGTGAGATTCCACATGGGTTGTGTGCGTGTGTGTGTGCGTGCGTGTGTGTGCATGCATTTGTGTGTTCTGAACCTGTTTAAGTGTATAAATTGTGTAAGTAGAGTATACACATAATAATAGGTGTATGGACACTGTCATTCCATTATGTCACACATATTATGTCACACACATGAACAAGTTACACATATGACCAAATTACCAAATGAATGACCAGACTTCATTAATATGGGATGGTAAAAAATGTATATTTCTACAGATTATTGTTTACACTGTTTAAATGCAGTTTAATAATGTTTCATTTCCTTTCGCTTTTATATATTTGTATGACTCCTCCACAAAATAGCTTCAGATTTCACTTTGTACCAGTTGTTAGGGTAATTGCAGTATGAAAGACATTATTTGTAGTTGGTTATATACTTTCCAGCCTTTGTATATTTGTATGATTCCTCAACTGAATAGTTTAAGAGTTTGTACAATTGGTCAGAGAAAATGCAATATTTATGAATATTATTGGAAAATGATTTTATACAGACCACCCTTTTGAATGGACATTTATTCAAATTGTATGTGCTATGCAAACACCGTTCATGTTCATGTAGAGTTTGAATTTAATATTGGCACCAACCAAACAATGAAAATACCTCTGCTACAAGTTCTTCCATTTGAAAAAAAGAAAAAAGAACAAAAAAGTATCATCTTGTCCTCAACACAGAGCAATGCATTTTAAAAGAGAGGGTTATTTCATGTGTAAATGAAGATGAATAGTGCTCTGTCTGTGCAATGCTGTTTTGATGTTCAATTCCTATGAGATTAACCAATAAATTACTGAATGGAGGACCAAATGGATGGTTTGGGAGCATAATTTCATCATATTCATCATATTGTCTTCCACCATTATTCCTTTTTATTTAAAATAATGTGATTATTTTTATATTTAAAACACATAATAATGAAATTGTCCAAAATATACTTTGTTTATTACTATAAAAGCCAATGGAAATTGTGAGATTCCCTGAGCTTTGGTTTGTCTCTGTATGTCATGTGGCATACAGTACAATATGTCAGTGGCATCACAAGAGTAGGTCTTGCTGCAGAGGTCCCCTCCTCTATGTGGCCTGTGAAATGAAGGAACTTCTCACTCCACTTTGATACAAAGTGATTTTCATAACAGGTTAGGTGGGCATTTTCGCTAACCCTTTTCCTAACCTTAACCTGATCTCCAAACCTGCTACATGAATTATCCTAACCTGCTGCGTAAGTTCTCCTAACCTGTTACGAAAAAGTCACTTTGGTATTGAAGTGTTTCCCGTTAACTGAAGTCACCCACTGAATGAGGTCCATTTTGAGTGATAGGAGTAAGGGAGAGAGAGTGAATGAGTGAGTGAGTGAGTGAGTGAGTGAGTGAGTGAGTGAGTGAGAGAGAAAGACGGCAAGAGAGAGATCTCCCTTTTGCTTATTGCGATAGCGCCAACACACTCCTGAGGAAATGCTGTTTGTTATCTTCTGCCGAGGTACACAAGTGATAACTCCCTGGGTCCCTCTCTATGGTGTAACCGTGGCAACACATCTCTAAATTACATTTCAACAGTAAAAAAACCTGTACAAGCTTAAACTAACCCAGATAATCTGATGTGCTGATGCGCTGAACCTCAAACTGACAGCAGAGGATTTGACAGCATGTGTCATTTCCTTCTGCTGTAGAGGGGGATGGATTTGAAGTGTTGATAAAGGCTATTTAAATTTTCCCAAAATTCTCTCCCTTTACACATCCAGCATGTTTTCTAGCTATGTGGGTAGACTGTCTCCCCATCAGACAGTTTATCTTTCATACAGGAGCTGGAGAGTTAAATACACTTTCACCTGCGACAGTTCTCGTGAATCTCTGCAGTGTTTCTGACCACAAAATTACTGTAATAAGAGATTACATCAACTGGCATTCATGTGTAAAGGCAAATATTAAAATTATACTGTATATCAATTTTATATATGTAGATCAGCTTTAATATTGCAGATAGATTGTAGCTACCATCAATGTAATTGTCTGCATCATTTCTAATCGACCATATATATTGTTTTAAATACATTACCATTCAAAAGTTTGGGGTCACTTAGAAATGTCCTTGTTATCGAAAGAAAATATCAAATGTTGTCCATTAAAATAACATCAAATTGATCAGATATACAGTGTAGACAGCTAATCCAAGTTTATCATTATAAAAGGCTAATTGATCATTAGAAAACCCTTTTGCAATTATGTTAGCAGAGCTGAAAACTGTTGTGATGATTAAAGAAGCAATAAAACTGGCCTTCTTTAGACTAGTTGAGTATCTGGAGCATCAGCACTTGTGTGTTCGATTACAGGCTCAAAATGGCAAAAAACAAATAACTTTCTTCTGAAACTCGTCATGTTTGTAAGACGCAGAGAAGGTGAATGGATGATCTCAGCATGTGTGGTTCCCATCGTGAAGCATGGAGTATGGAGGTGTGATGGTGTGGGGGTGCTTTGCTGGTGACACTGTCTGTGATTTATTTAGAATTCAAGGCACACTTAACTATCATGGCTACCACAGCATTCTGCAGCGATACGCCATCCGATCTGGTTTGGGCTTAGTGGGTCTATCATTTGTTTTTCAACAGGACAATGACCCAAAACACACTTCCAGGCTGTGTAAGGGCTATTTGACCAAGAAGAAGAGTGATGGTCCACAATTACCTGACCTCAACCCAATTGAGATGGTTTGGGATGAGTTAGACCGCAGAGTGAAGGAAAAGCAGCCAGTAAGTGCTCAGCATATGTGGGAAATCATTCAAGACTGTTGGAAAAGCATTCCTAACGAAGCTGGTTGAGAGCATGCCAAGAGTGTGCAACGCTGTCATCAAGGCAAAGGTTGGCTACTTTGAAGAATCTCAAATATAAAATATATATTTTTTTTTTTTTTACTTTTTGGGTTACTACATGATTCCATATGTGTTATTTCATAGTTGTGATGCCTTCACTATTGTTCTACAATGTATAAAATAGTAAAAAATAAAGAGTTTTGACTCATACTGAATAGTGTACTTTATACTTGACATTTTATTTTCCCAAATCGGATAGGCATTTTCAAATGTACCCCAATGTATAAAAAGGAAAGGTAGTTGAGACATTTGTCTAAATAAAAAAGATTTGGGTTTGACAAGCACTTTCCGTTTCCTGTTTGTCATTCATGAACAACAGGGAGGAAGGACAATCTCCCTACATCCGCAGTATCATTACAGTGGCCCTTTAATCTGGAGCATCAGCTTCCCTATTGTCAGATTGAAGGGATTGGGGTCGTTATGTTGGGCTGGGATTAGTGTGCAATAGTGGACCCTCTCTATGCCCTTTAATGTTGGCCAGAGAAGACAAGGTTGCTTACTTGTTGCTATGTTAACAACACTACCATGGGTCATATTCATCACGCTCAATGGGGCAAATGCTGTCAAACTGAAATCGAGTAGGAGCGCTCGTGTACTGGACAGGTTTGGATGGTGCCGTCTCGTTTTGAACGTGACTCTGCTTCTGATTTGCCATAATAGATGGAATGTTTTTCTAATGTTGTCTTTTCTACTAATGATATACAGTGCCTCTAACCTTATGCTTGTTCTTTCATGTAGGCTACAGTATTTCCTTATTGAATCCTCTGATATGCTACTGTTGAAGGAAGTTTAGATGTGAGTGGTGTTTAATAGAAAGGATATTGCCCCAGATGCTGTTTAAGTCTTCAGATGAATAAGCGAAATCACTAACAGTGAAGTGACGCATTGTGCAATGGCAGTTCTGCCTGGTGCTTCATTAACTCACAAAAGGCAGGCATCAACAGATCTCCCTGGTGCACTTGCCGTAACACATCTCGCAGATCTCACTGATCAACAGTCTCCCATTTCACTCATTGATACGCAACGATAATGTCATTCTGTAAAGCAGGGCAGGTTAACTATGGAGCACGATGAGGATGAACACTAATGAAACAGTGGCAGAAGAAAATAAACCAGGCCAGTAGAGCATAGCAGCCAAGTCGACAGACATCTGGAAAACAGAGGAAGGAAGAGAGAGAGAGAGAGACAGAGAGAGAGAGGGAGAAGTTGGGAGCAAGAGAGAGAGGTTAGATATGGAGAGAGAGGACACAATAAAACGAGACCATTAAGCCCACAACAGCCTGTGTATAATGAGGTAGTCAGTCAAGCCTGTGATGAGGACCTGAGTGGGACCACACAGTCAATGCCCCAAGGGCCCCTGGGACAGACACTCTCAGGTCAGGGGGCAGCTGGAGCAGAACAAACAAGGACATCCATTTTTCCTCTCTCTGCGGAACCCGAACCGGCCAATCAATACCCTAGCCTGAAGGGCTGGAATGTGACTGAAAATGTTTTTAGGGAGAGTGAGAGCCCTCACTTACAACGTGTATAGATCGTTTCTGAGGAAGAAGATTTAAACTGCTGGCAGAAACAGTACATCTTTTTTGTACCATAAATGTCTTCAGCAGTCTAAATCTATAAGATTATCACTCCATGATTACAGTCTCTTCAGAAAGTATTCACACCCCTTGACTGTTTCCACATTTTATGTTACAGTCTGAATTTTAAATTGATTAAATTGAGATTTTCTGTCACTGGCCTACATACAACAACCCATAACGTCAAAGTAGAATTATGTTTTTAGACTTCAGAAATATATTGAGTCAATAAGTATTCAAGACTAAATAAATGAGTCACAAAATAGGTTGCATGGACTTTGTGTGCAATAATAGTTTTTAACATTATTTTTGAATGACTCTCTCATCTCTGTACCCCACACATACAATTGTCTGTAAGGTCCCTCGGTCGAGCAGTGCATTTCAAACAGAGATTCAGCCACAAAGACCAGGGAGGTATTCCAATGCCTCACAAAGAAGTGCAGTTATTGGTAGAAAAAAAATAAAAAATACGCAGACATATCCCTTTGAGCATGGTGAAGTTATAACTTACACTTTAGATGGTGTAGTAATAACCCCAGTCACCACAAAGATACAGGAGTCATTCCTAACCTCAGTTGCCAGAGAAGAAGGAAACCGCTCAGGGATTTCACCATGAAGCCAACAGTTACAATGTAACAGCTGTGATAGGAGAAAACTGAGGATGGCCCAACAACATTGTAGTTACTCCACAATACTAACCTAAATGACAGAGTGAAAAGAAGGAAGCCTGTACAAAATAAAAAATATTCCAAAACATGCATCCTGTTTGCAATAAGGACATAAAGTTAAAGAAATTAACTTTACGTCCTGAATACAAAGTGTTGTGTTTGGGGCAAATCCAACACAACACATTACTGAGTACCACTCTTCATATTTTCAAGCATGGTGGTGGCTGCATCTTGTTATGGGTATGCTTGTCATCGGCAAGGAATAGGGAGATATTTAGGATAGAAAATAAATGGAATAGACCTAAGCACAGGCAAAATCCTATAGAAGAAAACCTGGTTTAGTCTGCTTTCCAAAAGACACAGAGAGACAAATTCCCCAGGACAGCATGACAATTCAGTAGGACAATAACCTAAAACCTGTCGTGACGTTGCTATCGTTAATATGATGACATACCATTTATTGAATAATGAACTATGTTTATTATTACGTGATTCAACGAGTCATGTAACAATTAAGTCAGTAACCTGGGGCACGACGGGAAAGTTTCTTTAAGGAATTACCGTTTCCCGAATTAACTCAAAGAATATCAGAATATATCGATTTCATAGCAGTCACTAATTAATGAATTTCCTCATCAGTCTCATTCTGAACATCTCATAATTTGTAAATCTGCACAAACCCGGGTCTCACTAGTCATTCCGTACCACACAAATTGAGCTGAATATTTATTTACTAACAAGCTAAATGATAACATTATATACATATACACAAACAGTCTGGGTTATTGGTTAGAACTTAATACTGTGACAACAGGTCCCTAGCGGACCAACACAATATGACACATGTTACACAGATGTAGATTTAAAGAGAGAGAGAGAGAGAGAGAGAGAGAGAGAGAGAGAGAGAGAGAGAGAGAGAGAGAGAGAGAAGCAACACTTGGATACATTTGTAAACTATGCTTAGTTTTAACCCTAACACCTTGCCCCGAACTGCCGCTCTTATGGGTAAGAATTGTAATGCCTGTATTTATGTATTAAAGGTGGCTGTTGGGTATCTCTTCGTGTATCTCTGATAGGCTCAGGCCTTCGTGGGCTGTGTTCTTCTTAGTGGGTCTTGTTCTTCGGATGGCCGGGTGTAAGTCTCTGATTGTCCATAAGATGTCACAATGTCCTTTCTCTTAGTTGTCTGTTTCCTTGCACACGTTCTGTGAAAGTGGGCAACGGAGGAGGCTAATCAGCTGTGTCGACGCTCCCAGCATGGGTAGGAGGACTGTGTAGACAACCGGTGACTTGAAAAGAATAACCGGGTGGTCCTGCTTGAATTCACCTTCTTAGATACAGTACTCAAACGTAAAATTGATTGTTAAGAGGTTCCTTTGTCCTCTTCAACAGCCTCGTGTTGCATTTTGGGGCCACAACTATTCGTAGACCTTGGCTGCAGCGTGTGGTCAACTTAGTCTTGTATAATAATTCTTAACTCACATGCTCTATACCCTCGGGTCAAAGGGGGGCGTTTCTGTCTTTATGACACGCTCTCTGGGTTCCCTGGAGTGTAGCTCGTTACAAGGCAAGGTATTAGAATTTACTATGATCTTGTTAGACAACTAAAATCACAGTTTATCTTTACAAAAACATGCTTTTTAATCTGGATATTTTCTACACAACGTAAAGGATGTAAACATCATATACACATGATGAAAACTCTTCGTTAAAATGTTTTCCTTCTAATGTCCTCATTTAATTTTTAATAACATCATAAAATAGATATACATTTTCATATTCCATCCATCATTATTTCCACCATTTGGCTGATCAAATATATTGTCCCGAAGTCCATTCATTTGATGTTTTAGTTTTGGGCTGTAAACTCTTCATAAGGCACACAGACATTCCGATCTCTCACATTAGACCAGAAAGGAGTTGGCATGCTGCCTTACAATTTACGATGGGCATGAGGTCATAACCCCCCCCCCCCCCCCCCCACCTTCATTTCGCTCCCCCTCTGCGGGAGAGAGAGATATCTCTGTAGAGCTGAATCACTGTCACCTGATCCTCACAGGCCAGTCATGACAAACCCAAGGCCAAATATACACTGAATTTGACGGCATTGAATGTTCTTGAGTGGCCTAGTCACAGTTTTGACTTGAATCGGCTTTGAAAATCTATGGCAAGATTTGGAAATGGCTGTCTAGCAATGATCAACAACCAACTTGACAGTTTAAAACGTTTTTAAATTAATAATGTGCAACTATTGTGCAATCCAGATGTGCAATCCAAGACTCACAGTTGTAATCACTGCAAAAATGTGATTCTAGCATGTATTAACTCAGGGGTGTGAATACTTATGTAAATTAGATATTTCTGTATTTAATTTTCAATAAATGTGCAAAAATTTCTAAAAACATGTTTTAAAATTTTATCCATTTTGGTTTCAGGCTGTAATACAACGAAATGTGGAAAAAGTCAAGGGGTATACTTTCTGAAGGCACTGTATATTAGTAGAGGGGGTACATTCTAGATCCTCTATTGATAAACCTGTAGGATGAATTTACTCTACTGTATACCAGTGCAGAGTTACTTTTTGATGAATCATCTTGACTGTACACTCAGTTTATTAGGTACACCACCCCGTTCACAAACATGGTTCGCTCCCACAGACAGTGAGTCATGTGTCCGTGGCTTGCTATAAAAAAGCAGGCAGACAGGCATCGAAGCATTCAGTTAATGTTCAATTTGGTGTTTTATAAGGATCCCCATTAGCTGTTGCAAAAACAGCAGCTAATCTTCCTGGGGTCCACACAAAACATGACATAATACAGAACATTAAGACAAGTACAGCTCAAGGACATAACTACACCAATAAAAATGTAAAGGCACACGTAGCCTACATATCAATACATACACACACACTATGTAGGTCAAATAGGGGAGAGGAGTTGTGCCATAAGGTGTTGTTTTATCTGGGGGGGGTTTAAACCAGGTTTGCTGCTCATTTGAGCAACATGAGATTGAAGTTCGAAGTAATAATGGCTCTATATAACACTGTACACTTTCTTGAATTTGTTCTGCATTTGGGGACTATGAAAAAAACACTGGTGGCTTGTCTGGTGGGGTAAGTGTGTGTGTGTCAGAGCTGTGTGTAAGTTGACTATGTAGACAATTTGGAATTTTCAACATACTGTTTCTTACAAATAGAAGAAGTGATACAGTCAGTCTCTCCTCAACTCTTAGCCAAGGGAGACTGGCATGTATAGTATTTATATCAGCCCTCTGATTTCAATGAAGAGCAAGACGTGCCGCTCTGTTCTGGTCCAGCTGCAGCTTAACTAGGTCTTTCCTCGCTGCACTCGACTGGACAATAATCAAGATAAGACAAAACTAGAGCCTGCAGGACTTGCTTTTTGGAGTGTGGTGTCAAAAAAGCAGAGCATCTCTTTATTACAGACAGACCTCTCCCCATTTTACAAACATTGAATATATGTGACCCGATTCAGAAAACGAGGCATATGTCGCAAGCCACGACAGGAGAGCTGTTTGAACGTAAAATATTATTTTATCAAAATGCGTTTTTTTGGCAGAAATGCCTTCTCGAACATGTGAACTTTCATGTGCCTTAATATCAAACTTGTATGCCATCTGTAAATACGAAAATGGTTCAATTACGAGCCTAGGTGGTTTAGCCACAGAAAAAGCAACCTTCCCGCTAGCCATGATTGGCCGAGACAATGAGTGGGCTGGACATGTCGAGAGATGAGTTTGGATTGGTCTAACATATAGCATGTATCTGTCTATTGGAGCTGGTCAGTATGTGTAGGTAAACGCGTCAAACGCGGCTTTAAAAAAAACGTGTTGTGTAGTAAAACTACATAAATCTAATGTCAAGTCAAAGTGAACAGTTAGCTAGCTAATGTTAGCTGGCTGGCTCGCTAGCTAACATTATGTGTATGCTCTCCACTTTCTGGAGGACCGAGTTTTGAAATCAGTGGAATTCAAGTATGATAGCTAAGGAGATGGAGAAAACACCAGTCTGGAATACATCATCAAACTAAGGCAACCATGCATGGCATCAGACAGGAGACTCGTCCAACCATGATGTATACTGGTAAAAGCCTAACCAGCCTTGATAGGGTGAGTAAAATGGTTAGAGTGGGGTGTTCTCTCGTTATGTGTCTGGAAGTAGCTGGCAAGATAGTAAAGAACGGTTGGATCAACCTTTAAATAGATAGGTTGGGCTAAGGCTTAGTTAAGAGGGTGTGGACAATGCTGAATGGGTGTAGACAAAGAAGGGCTCTCCAATAGTAGCCCAATAGTAGTACCAAAACATTGAAAGACGGTTTTCTCAAAAGTGAGTTTACAAGTTGATCAACTTTCAAAGCAGAATGACTTTCCCATTGTTTCCTCAAATGCAGTGTATGATATACCATTGTGTAGCTCTGAGGCTCTACTTTTATCAAATGTTAAAAAAAAATTAAAAAATTAAAAAAACTGAAATTCAAATGTTTCTACATAAGACCAAATCCAGGTGGTGAGTCACATATATGTTTAAACCAAGACAGTTTAAAATATAAGGTAAAACCATGTCTTAATAATGTTCTCCCCTCAACTTGTTCAACAGCAACACCATTCCTTACCATATTCAGCTGAGGTCTAAAACTTAGGGAATGATTTGCACTAAATACAATGCTCTTAGTTTTAGAGATGTTGAGGACCAGTTTATTACACGCCACACATTCCAAAACTGACTGCAACTCTTTGTTAAGGGTTTCAGTGACTTCATTAGCTGTGGTTGCTGATACGTATATGGTTGAATCATCAGCATACATGGACACACATGCTTTGTTAAATGCCAGGTCATTGGTAAAAATAGAAAAGATTGGAAGGCCTAGCGAGCTGCCCTGTGTTACACCACACTTTACATGTTTGACATTAGAGAAGCTTCCATTAAAGAAAACCCTCTGAGTTCTATTAGATAGATAGCTCTGAATCCACGATATGGCAGAGGTTGAAAAGCCATAACACATATGTTTTTTCAACAACAGGTTATGGTCAATAATATCTAAGGCTGCACTGAAATCTAACAGTACAGCCCCCATAATCTTCTTATTATCAATGTTTTTCAACCAATCAGCGGTCATTTGTGTCAGTGCAGTACATGTTGAGTGCCCTTCTCTATAAGCATGCTGAAAGTCTGTTGTTAATTTGTTTACTGAGAAAAAAACATTTATTTGGTCAAACACCATTTTTTCCAACAGTTTGCTAAGAGCTGGCAGCAAGCTGATAGGTTTGCTGTTAGAACCAGTAAAGGCAGCTTTACCACTCTTGGGTAGCGGAATTACTTTGGCTTCCCTCCAGGACCGAGGACAAAGACTTTCTTCTAGGCTCAGATTAGAATTGACAGACAGGACTAGCTATATAGTCAGCTAACATTCTCAGTAGCTTTCCATCTAAGGTGTCAATGCCAGGAGGTTTGTCATTATTGATCGATTAAAAAATGTCCACCTCTCCCACACTTTACAAAATTCAAACTTGCAATGCTTTTCTTTCATTATTCGTTTTTTATGCCTGAATACGATGGCTAAGTTTTCCCACTTTGCCAATTAAATAATTATTAAAATAATTGGCAACGTCAAATTGTTTTTTGATGAATAAGCCATCTGATTCGATGACAAATGGAGAATATGACGGATAAGAATAAGAGATAAAAGTAACAAGTACTTAGAGCAGCAGTAAAATAACAATAGCGAGACTATATACAGGGGGGTACCGATACAGAGTCAATGTGTGGGGGCACTGGTTAGTTGAGGTAGTATGTACATGTAGGTAGAGTTATTAAAGTCACAATGCATAGATGACAACAGAGAGTAGCAGTGGTGAAAAGAGGGGGGGGTGGCAATGCAAATAGTCTGGGTAGTCATTTGACTAGATGTTCAGTGGTCTTACGGCTTGGGGATAGAAGCTGTTTAGAAGCCTCTTGGACCTTGACATGGCGCTCCGGTACCGCTTGCCGTGCGGCAGCAGAGAGAACAGTCTATGACCTGGGTGGCTGGAGTCTTTGACAATTTTTAGGTCCTTCCTCTGGTACAGAAGTCCTGGATGGCAGGCAGCTTGGCCCCAGTGATGGACTGGGCCAATCGCACTACCCTCTGTAGCGCCTCGCGGTCGGAGGCTGAGCAGTTGCCATACCAAGCAGTGTTGCAACCAGTCAGGATGCTCTCGATGGTGCAGCTGTAGAACCTTTTGAGGCTCTGAGGACACATGCCAAATCTTTTCAGTCTCCTGAGGGGGAATAGGTTTTGTCGTGCCCTCTTCACGACTGTCTTGGTGTGCTTGGATCATGTTAGTTTGTTGGTGATGTGGACACCAAGGAACTTGAAGCTCTCAACCTGCTCATTGTAGCTCCGTCAATGAGAAAATAATCCTCTTTTTCCTGTAGTCCACAATCATCTCCATTGTCTTGATCACATTGAGGGAGAGGTTGTTGTCCTGGCACCACACGGCTAGGTCTCTGACCTCCTCCATATAGGCTGTCTCGTTGTTGTCGGTGATCAGGCTTACCACTGATCGGCAGATTTAATGATGGTGTTGGAGTCGTGCCTGGCCACGCAGTCTTCTTTTGACGAGTTCAGTCACGTAATTTCTCAATTTACATTAAGTCAGCCAATCAGATATGCAGCCAGACTTATTAGCCACTCCTTCTACCCCATCTCTTTCAACCATACAGTTTTTCAATTCCTAATCAATCCATGGAGCCTTAACAGTTCTAACAGTCCGTTTTTTAAACCTCTACGAGATCGGTGTCCCTAAACCGGGACAGTCAATATTCAGGTCCCCAAGAAAGTAGACCTCTCTGTTTACATCACATACACTATCAAGCATTTCACACATATTATTTAGATACTGACTCTTAGCACTTGGTGGCCTATAGCAACACCCAAAAAGAAAAGGCTTTAGATGTGCCAAGTGAACCTGCAACCAGAAGGCTTCAATAACAGTTGACATAAGAACTTCTCTAAGCATTACAGGGATATGGCTCTAAATACATACAGCAACACCTCCTCTATAAGGAGTGACATATGTACATCTTGGTGGGGCAAAGTCCCCCAAAAATGTTGGGATGCACGCCAGCAAAGCCACCACACAACACAACACTAACAATACATTTAAAAAAACAATACATAAAAAAATAAAATAATAATAGGATAAACATTGGATAAAAGTAGAGACTCAGAGCTCCAAAATGGTATACCATAAACGGCATTTGAGGAAACAATGAGAAAGTAATTCTGTTTTGAAAGTTGATCAACTTGTAAACTCACTTTTGAGAAAACTGTCTTTCAATGTTTTGGTACTACTATTGGAGAGCACTTCTTTGTCTACACCCATTCAGCATTGTTCACACCCTCTTATAAGCCTTAGCCCCACCCATCTCTTTAAGGGCTGATCCAATCATTCTGTACTAACTAGCCAGCTACTTCCAGACATCTAGGCGAGAGAGAGCTCACTGAACATTACTCGCCCTATTGCCCTATCTGTGGTTTCGCGTTCAGAGCGCACACTGGACCTCAGGCCAATAAGTAGGGTTCCGAAAGCTCTGACCTCACAACTACAGTCAAGAACCCAAGCTAACTGGCTAACATTGGCTAGCTACTTCCAGACACATGATGAGAGAACACCCCACTCTGATCATTTTACTCCCCTTGCTGAGCTGGTTGGGCTTTTTTCATGTTATCCAGAGTGTTGGTGACTGTACCTGTGCTCCTCGCAACAATTGAATTGTTGCTGACATTTACTGACACCGGACATATTCAACGGGTGTTGAGTGTTCAAAAATGCAAAAGTTATTCTGCGCTCTGGCACACTAAGACGATAGGCTTTTGTTGAGAAATGTAGCTAGATAACTAGCTAGGTAAACAGTGAATCCCAACGCATGACGTAACATTAGTTAGCGAGCCAGCCAGCTAACATTAGCTAGATAGCTAACAGTACACTTTAACTTGAAATGAAAATACTTTGTCAAAATTAGAGTGGAGTCTTTTGTTAAGACATGTAGCTAGCTACCAAAACAATGGATCATAATCACAACTCATGACGTTACTACCCTGCATGAATCTGCAGGTAGCTAACCAACCAGGTTCTATGGCTATAACTAGTCAAGCAAATGTGTCTGAGATACGAAGAATAAGATCATACACATAACATTAGCTAGCGACCCAGCCAGCTAAGGTTAGCTAGGTAACAGTACAATTGAAATGAAACCACTTTCTGTCAAAACTAGAAACGTGTAATATCTGAAAATCTTACCAGTATACATATTGGTTGGACGCGTCTCCTCTCTGATACCTTAGTTTGACGATGTAATCCAGACTGGTGTTTTCTCCATTTCCTTAGCTATCATACTCGAATTCCACTGATTTCAAAATTCGGGCCTCCAAAAAGTGGAGAGCATACACATAACGTTAGCTTGCGAGTCAGTCAGCTAACGTTAGCTAGCCAACAGTACACTTTAACTTGACATTAGGTTTATGTAGTTTTACTACGCAATACATTTTTTTGAAGCCGCGTTAGACACGATTTACCTAAACATACTGACCAGCTCCAATAGACAGATGCAGGCTGCAGAAGCTGGGGTCCTTGGGATATGTTACCTCCTCCTAACTGGAGGTCTTACCAATGCCTTGCACAGCTCCTCGAGAAATATCCGTCTCATCTGGAGCTTCCCTCTGTTCCAATCTGGTTTCAACTCCATCCAGATGACAATCGCATTGTACGCCGTGATGTCCAAGATGTTGAAGAATATCACAAGTGGCCAGTGTAGGGTTCTTCTTTTGCAGCTGTAGCCAGTCACCAGCTTCTCTAAATTATCCATCCCTCCTTTTGTGGCATTGTAATCCATTATGATTTTTGGTTTTTGATGTTTCTGGCCAAAGATTTTCCTATCCCTATGCAGAGTACTCATGAGTACCACATTTTTGCCTTTCTTTGGCACGTAGGACACTAGGGACGTGTCGGCCTTGAACACAAACATAGAGGAATTGATAGGCCTGTTATGTGTATTCAACAGCTGAGGTGGGACCTCTGGCTTGTATTTTTGTACTGTTCCTACCATCGTCAGCTTCCTCTTGAGGAGCTCCTGTCCCAGCTTGTGCAAAGTAAAAAAGTTATTGCATGTGATGTTGTGACCACGTAGTCCCTGTGTCAAGTCCAGGACAACCGCATCCCTTGGTTCTTCTCAGGGGCTCCTCCATCTGGCTTCCCCGTATACACTTGCAAGTTCGACGTATATGATGAAGCAGCATCACAGGCAGCCCAGATCTTGATTATTTTGCGGGTTTAGATGGTATGTACTGCCTGAACGGGCAGCGTCCCTTAAATGGCATAAGCCGCTAATCAACAGTAGCGTTGGGCCCAGGGTTATACAACAGGGAAAGGCGGTCCACCCACTTGTCCCACACTGACCTGATTGCAGCTAGCTTGTCTCTCTGCCGCCGAGCTGGTCTGGTGTCTCGTTTATCGAACTGAATAATCCTTGAAACACTGTAGAAGTTTTCCAGAGACATTGTTGCACAGAAAAGTTATCTGCCAGTTTCTGCATCCCACAGGGATTCTGTGGATTCCCCATTGGATCTGAAAACACCACCAAGGATAAGAACCCCAATGTGTGCATGTAATTGAGTTTGGTCCATCTCCAAAAACACGCCTTCCCTTCAAATTAGTGCAGTCCAGAATGATTTTCTGGATGGTGTCTGGGATGTACAGTTCAAAAGTAGACTTTATGTCCTGCACATAAGTAACTGCTATCTGCGTCGGCCCTGGTTACATCCTTATCACATTAGCAGCAATGCGGGGTGGCTCATTCCTTGGGCAAGAAGAACATTCCATTTTTAAAAATGTTGACATCCATATTTCTCCTCCTGCAGGCTGCTGATGAGCTGTTTACTGATGGGCTGGTCCTGGGGCTGGCTGAGGGTCAATCTGTCAGGGGTGCGTAACTGGTGGCAGGGAAGTCAAACGCAGGAGAGCAGAACTTGGTAAATAGCCGGAGCCCTTTAATATACATAACTACCGGCATACAAAAACAACAAACACATGGGCACAAAACCCGTATCGCACCAGTCACACAAAGCACACGTACTTACAATAAACAATTCCCGACAAGGACATGGGGGAAACAGAGGGAACATATACAACATGTAATTAGGGAATTGAAACCAGGTGAGTGTGAAAACAAGACAAAACAAATGGAACATGAAAAATGGATTGGCGATGGCTAGAAGACCGGTGACGTCGACCGCCGAACACCGCCCGAACAAGGAGAGGAACCGACTTCGGCAGAAGTCATGACACAATCTCATCCTTTTCTACAACTCACTGTCAGACTCCGAATTGACAGATACATGATCCTCATATTCGGAAAATTATTCATCTTCTAAAGTAGAAGACGCTCCTTCCACACTAGCTTCTCTCTCTGCAAAAAACATTTCCAAGGCCCTTTTTATCAGAGATTATTTTTGCCATACTGATTGATTGTGGTAAGGAGCCACACACGCAAAGCTATTTATTTTTTGTGTCCCTCCCCCAATTTTCACCTGTCTGGGGTAGAGTGTGGAAAATTACAGATTTTTTTTTACAATGTATCGAAATAATGTATCGGAATAATGTATTGTAAAAACATTGTGCAGGTTCCTGCAAGACAATGTGTAGTTTCACACACTACAAAGGGTAAAGAGTGTGAGAAAAACGGGAGCCAGGCAGCCAGGCACAGAGACAGACAGGTTCTTGGTGCTATGTTGAAACAGCAGGCCCAGGGAGGAGGAAGAGAGAGTGAAGGCACACAGCAAACCTTTTTGTTAAATGTTTACTTGTTTTCACCTACATATGTACTTTTCCACACTTTTATTACACTCAGGTCCAGTGGACCCGAACACCACATATGTGATATAAATGTGTAGGGGGTGCACAGTCTGCACTCAATGAAAATTTGATATTTTACATGTTCTTCACAGAAAATGAGCCAAAGCCATTGAGTCTCAGGTTTAAAAAAATCATTAATTGTATAATTTTTATTTTTGGAAACGGGTCCCACAGACCCGTACACCACACAAGGGTTAACAGATCCTTCCCCTGTGATAGAGAGACACCACTGTCCTCAACGGTACTCTCAGTGGATTATTGTCTTTGTCATGGTAGCTAGCAAAGTAGGTTATGCAGTTACTCCTCATAGTTCCAGACAGGGCAGGTCACAGGGAAGATTGAGAACAAACAGCAGGGATCTAGACATTCACAAACCTGGGACAATCAGCGGTCCCAGCCACAATGGCTAACCGCGTCGCGGGCTGCTTTCAAGCCCTCAAGAAAACCCTGCTAGTTTGATAGGCAGCTAGCTAGCAGATAGGCTAACTGCTATGCCAAATAGCTCCTCAGACACGGCCTTGGTCGGCAGGATCACTGGACAGAGAGTAGCAGTCCCAGCAACTGATGCCAACTGCTTCGTGGGATCCAAACTCAAAAGTTAGCTAGCTACTAAGAAACTTTTCAAAACAACAAACTTTCCAAAACAACAAACCAAGCTCTCCCTCATTCCGTGTTCAACAGGAAGCTGTTTTCATCCACAGGACTGCCGCTGACTAGATGTTCTTTGTTTGGTGCACCATTCGCGGTAAACCCTAGCCACTGTCAGTTGTGAAAAGCCCAGGAAGCCAGCCGTTAAAATGGAACAACATTTCACCTTTATTTATCACACCTACTCATTGAAGGGTTCCAAATTAAGCAGCAGCAGCTGAAAAGATGAGCTCCTACAAATATTGAAATTTAAATGTTTTTTTTAGAGTAAAGTACATCGAAAAAAAATCAAAAGAAAACTGCAAACTGAATAGGAGACCAAACAAGCAGCAAACAAAGAAGAAAGGCTTTTGAAAAAGTAAAAATTTTTCATAAAATTATACCGTTTTCTTAGCTAGCTAAGTTGTTTACCTGTTGCTAGGCAGTTGCTAGGGACATTCCTGAAAGAAGCTAGCTAGCTAACAAGGAGTGTCTAGTTGGCAGAAGAGAAGAAGGGACAAAGAAGGGACAAAATAAGGACAGAAGAAAAGGGAAAGGGGACATTAAGGTGAAGCAGTCCTCTAAAGACACAAAAGACAATAATACAAGAAACAACACTTCTATTGTCTCTCCCTCTACGATACGCACTCCCGGTTTGGTTTGGAGCGAGTAGTTGCATTCCGCTTTGCTCCACAGGTAGTATTACAGGTAGTATTACATTTCATTTCATTACAGTACAACAGTTTGATTTGTTTGATCTTAGCTGGCTACATAGCCGTCTTTGTATCCAAGATAATTGTGTAGTCTAGAGTAATTGTCGAGGTTACCTAGCCAGTTAGAGGTTACCTAGCCAGCTACACTTTCAAACAAAGTCAACAACGCAGCCACTGCTAGCTAGCCTATTTCACCAGCCAGCAGTACTATATCATTTTAGTCAATAAGATTTTTTGCAACGTAAGCTTAACTTTCTGAACATTCGAGACGTGTAGTCCACTTGTCATTCCAATCTCCTTTGCATTAGCGTAGCCTCTTCTGTAGCCTGTCAACTATGTGTCTGTCTATCCCTGTTCTCTCCTCTCTGCACAGACCATACAAACGCTTCACACCGCGTGGCCGCTGCTACTCTAACCTGGTGGTCCCAGCGCGCACGACCCACGTGGAGTTCCAGGTCTCAGGCAGCCTCTGGAACTGCCGATCTGCGGCCAACAAGGCAGAGTTCATCTCAGCCTATGCTTCCCTCCAGTCCCTCGACTTCTTGGCACTGACGGAAACATGGATTACCACTGATAACACTGCTACTCCTACTGCTCTCTCCTCGTCTGCCCACGTGTTCTCGCACACCCCGAGAGCTTCTGGTCAGCGGGGTGGTGGCACTGGGATCCTCATCTCTCCCAAGTGGACATTCTCTCTTTCTCCCCTGACCCATCTGTCTATCGCCTCCTTTGAATTCCATGCTGTCACAGTTACCAGCCCTTTCAAGCTTAACATCCTTATCATTTATCGCCCTCCAGGTTCCCTTGGAGAGTTCATCAATGAGCTTGACGCCCTGATAAGTTCCTTTCCTGAGGATGGCTCACCTCTCACAGTTCTGGGTGACTTTAACCTCCCCACGTCTACCTTTGACTCATTCCTCTCTGCCTCCTTCTTTCCACTCCTCTCCTCTTTTGACCTCACCCTCTCACCTTCCCCCCCTACTCACAAGGCAGGCAATACGCTTGACCTCATCTTTACTAGATGCTGTTCTTCCACTAATCTCATTGCAACTCCCCTCCAAGTCTCCGACCACTACCTTGTATCCTTTTCCCTCTCGCTCTCATCCAACACTTCCCACACTGCCCCTACTCGGATGGTATCGCGCCGTCCCAACCTTCGCTCTCTCTCCCCCGCTACTCTCTCCTCTTCCATCCTATCATCTCTTCCCTCTGCTCAAACCTTCTCCAACCTATCTCCTGATTCTGCCTCCTCAACCCTCCTCTCCTCCCTTTCTGCATCCTTTGACTCTCTATGTCCCCTATCCTCCAGGCCGGCTCGGTCCTCCCCTCCTGCTCCGTGGCTCGACGACTCATTGCGAGCTCACAGAACAGGGCTCCGGGCAGCCGAGCGGAAATGGAGGAAAACTCGCCTCCCTGAGGACCTGGCATCCTTTCACTCCCTCCTCTCTACATTCTCCTCTTCTGTCTCTGCTGCTAAAGCCAATTTCTACCACTCTAAATTCCAAGCATCTGCCTCTAACCCTAGGAAGCTCTTTGCCACCTTCTCCTCCCTCCTGAATCCTCCTCCCCCTCCTCCCCCCTCCTCCCTCTCTGCTGATGACTTCGTCAACCATTTTGAAAAGAAGGTCGACGACATCCGATCCTCGTTTGCTAAGTCAAACGACACCGCTGGTTCTGCTCACACTGCCCTACCCTGTGCTTTGACCTCTTTCTCCCCTCTCTCTCCAGATGAAATCTCGCGTCTTGTGACGGCCGGCCGCCCAACAACCTGCCCGCTTGACCCTATCCCCTCCTCTCTTCTCCAGACCATTTCCGGAGACCTTCTCCCTTACCTCACCTCGCTCATCAACTCATCCTTGACCGCTGGCTACGTCCCTTCCGTCTTCAAGAGAGCGAGAGTTGCACCCCTTCTGAAAAAACCTACACTCGATCCCTCCGATGTCAACAACTACAGACCAGTATCCCTTCTTTCTTTTCTCTCCAAAACTCTTGAACGTGCCGTCCTTGGCCAGCTCTCCTGCTATCTCTCTCAGAATGACCTTCTTGATCCAAATCAGTCAGGTTTCAAGACTAGTCATTCAACTGAGACTGCTCTTCTCTGTGTCACGGAGGCGCTCCGCACTGCTAAAGCTAACTCTCTCTCCTCTGCTCTCATCCTTCTAGACCTATCGGCTGCCTTTGATACTGTGAACCATCAGATCCTCCTCTCCACCCTCTCCGAGCTGGGCATCTCCGGCGCGGCCCACGCTTGGATTGCGTCCTACCTGACAGGTCGCTCCTACCAGGTGGCGTGGCGAGAATCTGTCTCCGCACCACGTGCTCTCACCACTGGTGTCCCCCAGGGCTCTGTTCTAGGCCCTCTCCTATTCTCGCTATACACCAAGTCACTTGGCTCTGTCATATCCTCACATGGTCTCTCCTATCATTGCTATGCAGACGACACACAATTAATCTTCTCCTTTCCCCCCTCTGATAACCAGGTGGTGAATCGCATCTCTGCATGTCTGGCAGACATATCAGTGTGGATGACGGATCACCACCTCAAGCTGAACCTCGGCAAGACGGAGCTGCTCTTCCTCCCGGGGAAGGACTGCCCGTTCCATGATCTCGCCATCACGGTTGACAACTCCATTGTGTCCTCCTCCCAGAGTGCTAAGAACCTTGGCATGATCCTGGACAACACCCTGTCGTTCTCAACTAACATCAAGGCGGTGACCCGTTCCTGTAGGTTCATGCTCTACAACATTCGCAGAGTACGACCCTGCCTCACGCAGGAAGCGGCGCAGGTCCTAATCCAGGCACTTGTCATCTCCCGTCTGGATTACTGCAACTCGCTGTTGGCTGGGCTCCCTGCCTGTGCCATTAAACCCCTACAACTCATCCAGAACGCCGCAGCCCGTCTGGTGTTCAACTTTCCCAAGTTCTCTCACGTCACCCCGCTCCTCCGCTCTCTCCACTGGCTTCCAGTTGAAGCTCGCATCCGTTACAAGACCATGGTGCTTGCCTACGGAGCTGTGAGGGGAACGGCACCTCCGTACCTTCAGGCTCTGATCAGGCCCTACACCCAAACAAGGGCACTGCGTTCATCCACCTCTGGCCTGCTCGCCTCCCTACCTCTGAGGAAGTACAGTTCCCGCTCAGCCCAGTCAAAACTGTTCGCTGCTCTGGCACCCCAATGGTGGAACAAACTCCCTCACGACGCCAGGTCAGCGGAGTCAATCACCACCTTCCGGAGACACCTGAAACCCCACCTCTTTAAGGAATACCTAGGATAGGATAAAGTAATCCTTCTAACCCCCCCCCCCCTTAAAAGAGTTAGATGCACTATTGTAAAGTGGTTGTTCCACTGGATATCATAAGGTGAATGCACCAATTTGTAAGTCGCTCTGGATAAGAGCGTCTGCTAAATGACTTAAATGTAATTGTAAATGTAAATTTAACCAGGTAGGCTAGTTGAGAACAAGTTCTCATTTACAACGGCGACCTTGCCAAGATAAAGCAAGCAGTGCAACACAAACAGTTACACATGGAATAAACAAACATACAGTCAACACAAAAAAAAAAGTATATATACAGTGTGTGCAAATGCTGTAAGATAAATAGGCCATAGTGGTGAAATAATTACAATTTAGCAATTAAACACTGGAGTGATAGATGTGCAGAAGATGAATGTGCAAGTAGAGATACTGGGGTACAAAGGAGCAAAACATTTTTTAAATACCAGTATGGGGATGAGGTAGTTGGATGGGCTATTCACAGATGGGTTATGTTCAGGTGCAGTGATCTGTGAGCTGCTCTGACAGTTGGTGCTTAAAGTTAGCGAGGGAGATATGGGTGTCCAGCTTCAGTGATTTTTGCAATTCGTTCCAGTCATTGGCAGCAGAGAACTGGAAAGAATGGCGGCCAAAGGAGGAATTGGCTTCGGGGGTGACCAGTGAAATATACCTGCTGGAGCGCATGCTACGGGTGGGTGCTGGTATGGTGACCAGTGAGCTGAGATAAGGCGTGTCTTTACCTAGCAAAGACTTATAGATGACCTGGAGCCAGTAGGTTTGGCGATGAATATGAAACGAGGGCCAGCCAACGAGAGCATACAGGTCGCAGTGGTGGGTAGTATATGGGGCTTTGGTGACAAAACGGTTGGCACTGTGATAGATTGCATCCAATTTGCTGAGTAGAGTGTTGGAGGCTATTTTGTAAATGACATCGCCGAAGTCAAGGATCGGCAGGATAGTCAGTTTTACGAGGGTATGTTTGGCAGCATGGGTGAAGGATGCTTTGTTGCAAAATAGGAAGCCGATTCTAGATTTAATTGTGGCCTGGAGATGCTTAATGTGAGTCTGGAAGGAGAGTTTACAATCTAACCAGACACCTAGGTATTTGAAGTTGTCCACATATTCTAAGACAGAACCGTCCAGAGTAGTGATGCTGGACGGGTGGGCAGGTGCGGACAGCGATCGGTTGAAGAGCTTGCATTTAAGAGCAGTTGGAGGCCATGGAAGGAGAGTTGTATGGCATTGAAGCTCATCTGGGGGTTAGTTAACACAATGTCCAAAGAGGGGCCAGAAGTATACAAAATGGTGTCGTCTGCGTAGAGGTGGATCAGAGAACCACCAGCAGCAAGAGCGACATCATTGATGTATACAGAGAAAAGAGTCGGACCGAGAATTGAACCCTGTGGCACCCCCATAGAGACTGCCAGAGGTCCGGACAACAGGCCCTCCGATTTGACACACTGAACTCTGTCTGAGAAGCAGTTGGTGAACCAGGCGAGGCAGTCATTTGAGAAACCAAGGCTGTTGAGTCTGACGATAAGAATGTGGTGATTGACAGAGTCGGAGTCCTTGGCAAGATCGATGAATACAGCTGCACAGTATTGTCTCTTATCGATGGCGGTTATGATATCGTTTAGGACCTTGAGCGTGGCTGAGGTGCACCCATGACCAGCTCGGAAACCAGATTGCATAGCGGAGAAGGTACGGTGGGATTCGAAATGGTCGGTGATCTGTTTGTTAACTTGATTTTCGAAGACATTAGAAAGGCAGGGTAGGATAGATATAGGTCTGTAGCAGTTTGAGTCTAGAGTGTCTCCCCCTTTGAAGAGGGGATGACCGCGGCAGCTTTCCAATCTTTGGGGATCTCAGACGATGCGAAAGAGAGGTTGAGCAGGCTAGTAATAGGGGTTGCAACAATTTTGGCTAATCATTTTAGAAAGAGAGGGTCCAGATTGTCTAGCCCTGATGATTTGTAGGGGTCCAGATTTTGCCGCTCTTTCAGAACATCGGCTATCTGGATTTGGGTGAAGGAGAAATAGGGGAGGCTTGGGCAAGTTGCTGTGGGGGGTGCAGGGCTGTTGACCAGGTTAGGGGTGGCCAGGTGGAAAGCATGGCCAGCCGTAGAGAAATGCTTCTTGAAATTCTCAATTGTTGTTGATTTATCGGTGGTGACAGTGTTTCCTAGCCTCAGTGCAGTGGGCAGCTGGGAGGAGGTGCTTTTATTCTCCATGGACTTTACAGTGTCCCAGAACTTTTGGGAGTTTGTGCTGCAGGATGTAAATTTCTGTTTGAAAAAGCTAGCCTTTGCTTTCCAAACTGCCTATGTATGTTGGTTCCTAACTTCCCTGAAAAGTTGCACATTGCGGGGGCTATTTGATGCTGATGCCGTACTCCACAGTATGTTTTTGTGCTGGTCAAGGGCAGGCCTGGAGTGAACCATGGGCTATATCTGTTCCTGGTTCTGAATTTTTTGAATGGGGCATGCTTATTTAAGATTGTGAGGAAAGCACTTTTAAAGAATAACCAGGCATCTTCTACTGACGGAATGAGGTCAATATCCTTCCAGGATACCCGGGCCAGGTCGATTAGAAAGGCCTGCTCGCTGAAATGTTTTAGGGCGCTTTTGACAGTGATGAGGGTTGGTCGTTTGACCGCAGACCCATTACGGACACAAGCAATGAGGCGGTGATCACTGAGATCCTGGTTGAAGACAGCAGAGGTGTATTTGGAGGGCAGGTTAGTTAGGATGATATCTATGAGGGTGCCTGTGTTTACGGATTTGGGGTTGTACCTGGTAGGTTCATTGATCATTGATTCATTGATTTGTGTGAGATTGAGGGCATCAAGCTTAGATTGTAGGATGGCCGGGGTGTTAAGCATGTCCCAGTTTAGGTCACTAACAGTGACTTAAGCAACTTTGAGTGTGGTATGATAGTCGGTGCCAGGCGCGCCGGTTCCAGTATCTCAGAAATGGCCGGCATCCTGGGCTTTTTACACATGACAGTGGGTAGGGTTTAACACGAATAGCGCGACAAAAAAAAAACTCCAGTCAGCAGCAGTCCTGTGGACGAGAGAGGTAAAAGGAGAATGGCAAGAATCGTGCAAGCTAACAGGCGGGCCACAAACAGGCAAAAAACGGTACTGTACATTAGTGGTGTGCAGAACAGTATCTCGGAATGCACAACTTGTCAGTCCTTGTCAGTCACGGATGGGCTATTGCAGCAGACGACCACACCTTGTTCCAATCCTATCAGCTAAAAACAAGATGTGGCTCCAGTGGGCACCCGATCACCATCACTGGACAATTGAGGAGTGGGAAAACATTGCCTGGTCCGACGAATCCCGGTTCATGCTGATGGCAGAGTCAGGATTTGGCGTAAGCAGCATGAGTCCATGGTCACATCCTGCCTGGTGTCAATGGTACAGGACGGTGGCGGTGGTGCAATGGTGTGGGGAATGTTTTCCTGGCACTCGTTAGGTCCTTCAATTGAGCAAGGTTTGAATCACACTCGTGATTTGTTGGGTGTTGTCTGTCTGTAGAAGACCCTCTCCGGAACAATTTTTTCTCCTTTCGAAATGTCCAAGAGAATCCGACTTTCTCCCCAGACCTTGTGTCGTCGTTCCAACGCTGTTCCAATGTCTAGGTTTCCGAGACTGAAAAATGTAGGGTCATCACGCTTCATTACAACTGTTCCGCTGTACGATGACTGTTTTGCTTCCAAAGATATGTAATACATTACATTCACTACACTAAAGTAATAACTGCAACTGCACATTGAGCGACAGCATCTATGGTTGTGACGTAGCTGTTTTATACTGGCACCAGGCCAAGGAGATTTGGATCATGCATTTAGCACATTGTACTTCACCATTCAGGCTTTTGAAAAAACATACACTATTGTTTTATATACAGTGCTGGTGTAAAGGTGGAATATAGTGAATTATTGGTACCAGACTGGAAATAACATGTATATATATAGCCAGCTAAAAGTTCCGGCATATGTAGCAGCATAAAATATGTTTATTTCTAATGGAAAAGTTACATTCATCCCAGAAATATGGAGGAACTAGTCTGGGTCTGCAGTTATTTTTCACTTAGCTTCAGATCTAAAGAGCACAGGAAGGTGTGTGTGTATGTTTGTGTGCATTTGTGTTTGCGTGTTTTTATATAAGGATAAGAATGAAAGCAGCAAAAACATACTGGCCTGTCAATGCGAGAAAGACATGGAGTGTGAGTGTAATGAACACGAGGGGAGACAGAGAGCTGGTTTATTGCAAAGGACCACAGGAGGAGGCAGGTAGATAGGTTCAGGGGAAGGCAGAAGGTCATGCACAGGGTTCCAAAAGGGCAACAGTACAGGCAGGGAAAAGGATAGTTACATAGTCCGGGAGAACAGATAGGTAGATAACAGGAAATCCGATAGGCTAAAGTACATGCAGGGAATAGGCAAAAGGCGTTGTTAGTGAGGCAGGCAAAAACTATCATACACGGGAGGAGTAAATCATGGGAAAACCAGCACTCAGCACAACGTGTGTCACAAAACAAACAATACCTCACAGTAATGGGGTGCAAAGAACTGAACTAAATAGTGTGGGATAATGACATACAGGTGTGTGAAGAGGTGATTAGAATTCAGGTGATTGGGATCTAGGTGTTTGAGAGTGTGAGCTGGAAAGTGGGCTGCGTTCAGGGGATCTACGTGTTTGAGGGTGTGAGTTGGAAGCAGAGGTTACAGTGAGGAGGACTCCGGTAGAGAAGCTGGATTTTTTTTCTTTGTTCAGCAGAGGAACATACTGTATTTGGACAAATTGTCAGTTTCAGCCAACCCCATTTCTTTAGAGAACTGCTCCTGTCTTACATGTAGTAAGCAGATTGTGTGTTCTCTATCCCTTTGATCTCTGACAACTGTTATTTTTCTTCTCTCTACCTCCCTCTCTCCTTCCCTCGCAGCACAGTCTGCTATCATCAATGCCGAGGCCCCGAACACTCTTTCTCTATCACTCACTCCTTCCTCTCTTCTTTTTTCTCTCCCACTCCCTATTGCTCTCTTTTTCCTTCAGATTTCTGAATATTGTCAACACTGTATTTTCTGTCATTTTTGGCCAATGGGTATTTGGGAATTAGGACTTTCAACCTTCTTTGAAAAAAATAGTGCTGGAAGTATGACGCAATAGGTGAAACAGATGGAACAGCTCTCTCTCCCTCATATGAACATTTAACTTTTAAAAATGTTATTGAACATTTAAGTCATTCAGTAGACACTCGTATCCAGAGACTTTCATACTTTTTCGTACTTTTTTATGTATCTACAAAGAATTACACGATCGATGCGCTGTCCACGGTCCTGAACCGACAGTGCATTACTCTTAATATTTCCTCTCAAATTCAAATTCAAATTCAAGCTGCTTTATTGGCATGAAAAACATTGTGTCAATATTGCCAAAGCAACAATGTATACAATATACATTGTAATACAATTAAAACAATGACAAATAATAATATAGAATGGCAGTAAATAATAATACAAAATTAAATATAAAAAATAGTAACAATAAAATGGTAACAGTCAATAGTCGAATGTAATGTATGGTGTAATGCACCACTACCACCACCACTATCATTAAACTGCTATCATTACCATTACCACCCATACCATTACTATTTGGAATGATAAACAACAATAATAATACTAATAACAATAACAGTAATAACAATAACAGTCATAATAAGTAAGTTACTGCTTACTATGCAGATGTTATTATTCAGTGTCCCTCAGGCTATGGCAGGCAAATACATATTTGGCTGCAAGAGGAGCCATTGCTCCTTCGCCCATGAGTATTTTTAGTTTTTCCTCTGGGTTTAATAAGTTAAAATTTGGAATAAATGTAGTCATTTCTGTGAATAATGAATCTCTTGGTGAGGAATATTTATCACAGTAAAGGAGAAAGTGCATCTCTGTTTCTACCTCCCCTGTCGTGCAGTGACCACATACACGCTCCTCTTTGGGTAGCCATGTCTTTTTATGTCTGCCGGTTTCTATTGCCAATCGGTGGTCACTCAGCCTGTACTTGGTAAGGATCTGTCTCTGCTTCGAATCTCTGACAGAGTAGAGATATTCAGCCAATTCATATTCTCTGTTTAGGGTCAGATAGCAATTTAGTCGGCTTTGGGATTTTGTTTCGTTTTTCCAATGTTGTAAATATGAGTCCTTTGATTGGTTCATGATTTTGTTTATTGGAATTCTTTCTTTTGAAGCAGTGCCGGTGTCAGCTTGGTTGGTTAGGTCCAACACCAGCTGACTGAGAGGGCTCGTTTCTGGGCTCAGTTCTTGGGTTTGAAGTGCTTTAAATTGCAGACTCGAATTTGGACTTGAATTTAGATGTAGCCAAAATTTTAATGATCTTTTCTGTATTTTCATTATTACTGGAAAGCGGCCCAATTCTGCCCTACATGCATTAGTTGGTGTATATCTCTGGACTTGTAGGATTTTCCGACAGAATTCTGCATGTAGGGTTTCAATTGGATGTTTGTCCCACATTTTAAAGTCCAGTTTATTGAGTGGCCCCCAAACCTCACTTCCGTAAAGAGCTATTGGTAGGATTACACTGTCAAATATTTTGGTCCAAATTCTAATTGGGATGTTGATTTTGAATAATTTCATTTTTATTGCATACAATGCTCTGCGGGCTTTTTCTTTGAGTGCATTCACTGCCATATTAAAGTTTCCCGATGCAGATATGGTCAGACCAAGGTAGGTGTAATTTTTTGTGTGTTCAATGATGGTGTTGTTCAGGGTGAATTTATATTTGTGTTTCTGACATCTGTTTTGTTTTTGGAAAATCATGATTTTAGTTTTTGGGAAATTTACTGCCAGGGCCCAATTATGGCAATATTGCTCTAGAATATTAATGTTCTGTTGAAGACCTTCTTTGGTTGGTGATAGAAGTACCAAGTCATCAGCATATAGCAGGTATTTCACCTCTGTGTCAAATAGTGTGAGTCCTGGGGCTGGAGAATGGTCCAACATGTCTGCTAATTCATTGATATAAATGTTGAAAAGATTTGGACTCAAACTACAGCCTTGTCTCACACCTCGACATTGTGAAAAGAATTCTGTTCTTTGGTTTTTGATTTTTATTGCACACTTGTTTTCTGTGTACATACATTTTATTAAGTCATACACCTTACCACCAAGCCCACTTTGTAGAATTTTGTAGAATAGCCCTTCGTGCCAAATAGAATCAAATGCTTTTTTAAAGTCAATAAAGCAAGCAAAGATTTTGCCCTCTTTTTTTTGGTGGACGTGTTTATTAATTAGTGTGTGTAAGGTGTATATATGGTCAGTAGTGCGATGGTTAGGGAGAAAGCCAATTTGACATTTAGTTATTACATTTTTTTCTTGAAGAAAGGTTTGGATTCTTGAATTCAAAATGCTACAGAAAACCTTTCCCAAGTTACTGTTTACACAAATTCCCCTGTAATTATTGGGGTCTGATTTGTCTCCACTTTTGTGGATAGGGGAGATGAGCCCCTGGTTCCAGACATCAGGGAAGCAGCCAGAAGTTAAAACCATGTTGAACAATTTAAGCACAGCATTTTGCAACTCAGGTGTGCTGTTTTTCAGCATTTCATTTCTGATGTTGTCTAGACCACAAGCCTTCTTTGATTTAATAGATTTGAGCTTTTCATTTAGTTCTTGTTGGGTTATTGGGTAATCTAATGGATTTTGGTTATTTTTAATGACTGATTCAAGGATTTTCAATTTTTCTTTAATTTCTAATTGGTTCTGTTTTAAGTCTTTTTGTGGGATGTTTTTGTATAGATTATCAAAATAAGTTTTCCAAATTCCTACATCTTGTATGGCTAATTCTTGTGGCTTTGTTGTGCTTAAATTGTTCCACATGTCCCAGAACTGATTTTGGTCAATTGCGTTTTCAATTTCATCAAGTGTCTTGTTGGTATAATTCAGTTTCTTGCGTTTCAGTGTATGTTTATACTGTTTCAGAGTTTCAAAGTATTCATATCGTAGCTCTGGGTTGTTTTGCTGCTTATGTTTTTTGTTTGACATTTGTCTTAGGTGTTTTCTAATTGTTTTACATTCATTATCAAACCATTTGTCAGAAACATTTTGTTTTTTGTTTCTGATGTTGCATTTCTTTGGTTTTCTCAAATTTGCTTTCGATGCTGCTTTTTGGAATATGCAGTTGATGTTTAGAGTAGCCGAATTGACACCATCTTTATTGTTTTGGTATTGTGAGTTATTGAAAAACTGTATAGAGTTCATCATTTCTTTTGAGTTCAATGTTTCAATGAATCTCTCTGCACTGTTTGGAGCCCATCTGTATGATTGGTTTATGTTGAAGAGTTTATTGGGCAGTTTTTTTGAATGAATATTGCCGGTTAATTTCTTCAAAAACATGTTGATCTGACTGTGATCTGACAATGGTGTCTGTGGTCTGACAGTGAATGCACTAATGGAGGAGGGGTCAATGTCCGTGATGGCATAATCGACTACACTTGTCCCAAGAGCTGAGCAGTAAGTAAACTGACCTAAAGAGTCCCCTCTGATTCTACCATTAAGCATGTACAGGCCTAAGGCTCGACAGAGATGCACTAACTCCTTCCCATTTTTGTTCAGTATTTGGTCAGGACTGTTTCCTCTCTCTCTCTCTCTCTCTCTCTCTCTCTCATCCTCCCTTCCCTCTCTCTCTCTCTCTCTCATCCTCCCTCTCCTCTCTCTCTCTCTCTCTCTCTCTCTCTCTCTCTCTCTCTCTCTCTCTCTCTCTCTCTCTCTCTCTCTCTCTCTCTCATCCTCCTCTCTCTCTCATCCTCCCTCTCATCCTCCCTCTCCCTCTCATCCTCTCTCTCTCTCTCTCTCTCTCTCTCTCTCTCTCTCTCTCTCTCTCTCTCTCTCTCTCTCTCTCTCTCTCTCTCTCTCTCTCTCTCTCTCTCTCTCTCTCTCTCTCTCATCCTCCCTCTCATCCTCCCTCTCTCTCTCTCTCATCCTCCCTCTCTCTCTCATCCTCCCTCTCTCGCTCTCTCTCTCATCTCTCTCTCTCTCTCTCTCTCTCTCTCTCTCTCTCTCTCTCATCCTCCTCCCTCATCCTCCCACGGTCCTGAACCGACAGTGCATTACTCTTAATATTTCCCCTCTCTCTCTCTCTCTCTCTCTCTCTCTCTCTCTCTCTCTCTCTCTCTCTCTCTCTCTCTCTCTCTCTCTCTCTCTCTCTCTCTCTCTCTCTCTCTCTCTCTCTCATCCTCCCTCTCTCCCTCTCTCTCTTTCATCCTCTCTCTCTCTCCCTCTCTCTCTCTCTCTCTCTCATCCTCCCTCTCATCCTCCCTCTCTCTATCTCTCTCATCCTCCCACTCTCTATCTCTCTCTCATCCTCCCTCTCTCTCTCTCTCATCCTCCCTCTCTCTCTCTCACTCTCTCTCTCATCCTCCCTCTCTCTCTCTCTCTCTCTCTCTCTCTCTCTCTCTCTCTCTCTCTCTCTCTCTCTCTCATCCTCCCTCTCTCTCTCTCACTCTCTCTCTCATCCTCCCTCTCTCTCTCTCTCTCTCTCTCTCTCTCTCTCTCTCTCTCTCTCTCTCTCACCCTCTCTCATTCTCTCTCTCTCTCTCTCATCCTCTCTCATCCTCCCTCTCTCTCTCTTATCCTCTCTCATCCTCTCTCTCATCCTCTCTCTCTCTCTCCCTTTCTCCTCCCTCTCTCTCTCTCTCTCTCTCTCTCTACACAACTCTAGATTGTTTAACTCAGCTCTTTTCTTCATTCAGGTTAGCAGCATTCAGGTTAGCAGCATTCAGAGGGGAGGAACAACACCAGCAATGCCACAAATTAGGCAAGGTGTTGGGATGCTGTCACATGAAACGAGACTGCATGCTCATGTGTGTGTGTTGGGGAGGTGAAGAGGGAGAGGGGGAGCCCTTTTAAGTAATGTTGTCAACACATGTAGCATCATCTGAGACTGAAAACACTCCTTTAAAATATAATATTTCCCATTCCTTCTTCTCAGAATTGACAGCACAAATCTATTACATGAGTAGACTAGTTTTGAATGACAGAAACATAATGGTGTTCCTTTAGTTGTATAAGCTGTCTAAGCTGCTGGCTTTGGCTTAGTCCCAAACGACACCCTATCCTTTGTAGTGCACTACTTTTGAGCCCTATGGGCCCTGGTCAAAAGTAGTGCACTATATAAAGCATACTTTGTCATCTGTGTTGCATTTGGGGTTAGCGCTGTTCCCCTGCCAGTTTTACACAGCTAGGGCCCCTCCATCATGGCAAGGTCAGTATGTGTCCTCTGTATATGTACTGCTCTAATACCAGCCCACGCACTCTGACTCTGTCTCTGTTCATGTGGGGGATGAGCCATTATCAGCCGGTAAAAAAGCAGCAGGTGATTTATCCCCTGTCGGCCGTGACACATCTTTTCACGGTAGGCCCATTAAGGGTGTTTCCACGATGACATGATATATGACCCCCTTTGCTGGTCTGTTTGCACTCAGTAGGTTTTACTGCTGAAGAGCAGTGTATGTAGTGTATGTATGTGTGAGCGAGAGCGAGAGCGAGAGCGAGAGCGAGAGAGAGAGAGAATCATCTCACTTTCCCTGCTACTGGCCCCTTTTCTCCCCCATCTTCCCTATCACACCTATCACATCTCCCCCATTCCCCCTATCCCGGACCCAGAGTTCAATGGGTTCTTGCCCCAGGGAAAGAGAATGAGGTCTGGCTACAGTCCAGGGTCCTGGGTCCATCGTTCCATCTACTGTGCTGCAGTGGAGCCATGACCCTGGCAGAGGCTTGTACTGTACCGATCGATAAAGCCCAGAGAGAAGGCTGTAAATTAGACTACTAATCCCATGCTTTTCTCTGGCCCCTCTGCCCTTCCTTCCTCGATCCACAACCTGTGCCGTGACCTGAACAGTAAAAGCTATCTGTTTGTGTTGTTGTCTCTTATTTCTCATGGACCCAGTACTGACCCTGGACGTGTTGAAACCGTGTTAAAGCTTGGCTAATGTTTGAAGCGCTGCTAGATGGTTATTGGCATTTCCTGGATCTGAGATGAAAGAGAAGAAACGAAAGAGAAAAATATTTTCTCTCTGCGTTCAACTATTCATGTGAAATACCTTCAACACCTGCCTTTGTCACTTGGAACAGTATACAGTACCACACACTATGGAATTGTTTCAGAAACTGGTTAAATTTGGTAAGTTATCTGGCAAAGACAAATTCTTTGTCAGATGCTTTAAAAATTTACTTCGCAAGGCTAGGC
The DNA here is from genome assembly GCF_045679555.1 of Salvelinus alpinus. Lineage (NCBI taxonomy): Eukaryota > Metazoa > Chordata > Actinopteri > Salmoniformes > Salmonidae > Salvelinus > Salvelinus alpinus. The sequence goes on from NC_092109.1 coordinate 17,139,307, forward strand.
ATTAGCTCAGAGATGTTACACCTAGAGACATCTTCAGGTCTCAGGCACGGGGAATCATCACACAAGCATGATTCACAGTCCGTGTCCACAATTGAAATCTGGTTAAGCTATGCAGTGCTAGACCTTCGCCTACAGAGGAAGTGCTCAGCCACAGCAGTGACAACTTCAAAGGTTCTCACACACTATTTTAAAATCTGAGAGGAGAATTGCAATAGAGTGAAAGTCTCCATCTTTCAGCGACATCCTTCACAGCACAACTAATGGCAGGGGCGTGTCCGTGACAGGGACGTATGACTCGGACGCCAGTTTCATCTCTGACACAAGGCTTTGATTACTGTGTAGAACGTCGCAGCCGGTGGATCTCACAAATCGTACCTGATTGGATTTCCTGATCAAGGGGCTGTGTGTGTGGGTGAGGGGGCCTGGGGGGGAGGGGGTTGGGGGGGGTGGCACAGCAGGGGGTCTGGCTCACAGCAGTGTCTGATGTCGTGAGCCTCAGAGACAGGTGTCTCGCTGTCAAATACACTTACTGCACAGTCCAACGGCAGGCAGCGGAATTAAAATGTGTGGCTGGCGTCATAGTGGAGACAGAGGGACGTTATTACCTCTGGGTTGGAGGCTCTCTAGCAGGCAGACAGGGATGTTTGATGGAAGGTTCTGTGCTCTGTGTGACGTTATCATGTACAATTGTACAACTCATCCATTGAATATTCATAAGGCCATAGACACAATGTTTTTAGGCTAGTTTAAGTTATTTAGATTTTTTTAGAGCAGCAAATCTTGAAATAGTCAATGTTGTCATTAATAGTCTGTCACAATGGAATTAAGAATTAATTAAGATTCGAACACCAATATTTTCCCTAAGTGCAAAATTACTCATATCATCTGTGATTGGAGCACATGGATGTGTGAATAGACTGATCTTGTCTTGTCAAATGTGGTCACTTTATCCCACTCTGCGGCACGAGCACACACACACACACACACACACACACACACACACACACACACACACACACACACACACACACACACACACACACACACACACACACACACACACACACACACACACACACACACACACACACACACACACACACACACACACACACACACACACACACACACACACACACAGCAGCAACCAGTGGAGCAGCACTTCTCACTCATGTCTCTGTCTCACTACTACTCACTACTCATGTCTCTCTACAGTCAATTAGCGTAAACACTAGATGAAAACAATGGGACAATCGGTGGGTGCACCGCAATCAGGCTGATACTGTCACTCAGACGCTAAGTCAACCAGCCTGACAGACAGGAAATACTGAGAGTGTAGCTGTCCGTCAATCCAATACACAGAAACAGTGTCATAGTGTCACAGAGATGTCTCAGGAACGGTCATCTCAGTAGATTTGTATCGTAGAGCAATTTTCTGCTGAAGCCTTAGACAAGATTGTCATAATTGTAATGGTTATTTTAAAGTGACATGCTAACATAACCTCTCTGGTTTTGTCTCCTGGCAGCACTTCATCCTGTCTTGGTGAATGAGGTAACAGTACATGATTTGAATTATTACAATAGAATGCACTGATCAGATAAAAATACATTCACTGTCACTACCAAAATACTAAATTAAAATATATGGAACAGATTCCTGGGTATGCTTTGCTAGTTAACAGGTTTAGCAATCCTTCTGTATGTCCTTTAATCCATGCATAATTATAATGTAATAGGGAAAGGGTGATACCTAGTCAGTTAATATGACATGTGACAGAGCGAACCCGTCTTTGTGCTAACTATCAGAACAGGGGTCTTGCTCATACTAGAGAGAAAGATTCCTTTTTTTTGCTGGAGAGAAAGAAACCTTTTTATTCACACTCGTACATTCACACTCATCATCTTTCTGGAGCCAGGGATTTAACGCACCGCATCCATGTGATGAGCGGACATGGTTTCAAAGAATTCCGCACAGTATGTGGGTAGTGTTGGACTCTTGCTAACAAATCAATCAAGTACATTTTTATTTGTCACATGCACCAAACCTTACTGTGAAATTCTTACTTACAAGCCCTTAACCAACAATGATGTTTTAAGAAAATATAGTTAAGAAAATATTTACTAAATAAAGTATTTTTTTAAATGAAAAGAAACACGATAAAATAACAATAACGAGGCTATATACAGGGGGTACCGTTACCGAGACAATGTACAGGTTAGTTGAGTTAATTTGTACATGTCGGTAGGAGTAAAGTGCATAGATAATAAACAGCGAGTAGCAGCAGTGTAAAAACAAAGGGGGGGGGGTCAATGTAAATAGTCCGGGTGCAGTCTTATGCATTGGGGGTAGTGGTTAAGGAGCCTTTGGGACCTAGACTTGGCGCTCCAGAGAGAACAGTCTATGACTTGAGGGATTGGAGTCTTTGACAATTTTTTGGGCCTTCCTCTGACACCGCCTAGTATATAGGTCCTGGATGGCAGGAAGCTTGGCCCCAGTGATGTACTAGGCCATACCCTCTGTAGCGCCTTAAATCGGATGCAGAGCAGTTGCCATACCAGGTGGTTCTCGATGGTGCAGCTGTAGAACTTTTTGCGGATCTGGGGACTCATGCCAAATCTTTTCAGTCTCCTGAGGGGGAAAAAGTGTTGTCGTGCCCTCTTCAGTCTTGATCTCACACAGTCATGAAGTACTCTCTGAAGCCTACACGTTCTCCTCAGATTAGGATTCAGGATGTTCAAACAAACAAATGGACTGAGCCCTTTGAGAGGACCTTCGGTGGCAGTCAGTGTTGTGTTCGAGGCCACCTGAAGTGAGACCAATTCAAGACCATGATTGAAATTATGACAAACTACCACCATAATAAGAGTTCAAAATATCCAGTATTTCTGTGTTCATATTTCAGAACAACATGTGGATTCTTTAGACATTCAAAATATTTTTAAAATGCATTCTGAGGGAAAATAGAGCCACTCTACAAATTACTACTTACCCAAACTCAGTGGTAACAATGGGCTTCCTACGCTTTCAGAGAAGGACTAAAACAATGATTATAAAAAATAATGACAATTATATTCTAATTTTCAATGATGTTCTGATTTAATTTATTCTGTTTTTGTTGGAAATGAAAGGGTTAAGATCCTAAAATGACATACCCAAATCTAACTGTCTGTAGCTCAGGCCCTGAAGCAAGGATATGCATATTCTTGGTACCATTTGAAAGGAAACACTTTAAAGTTTGTGGAAATGTGAAAGGAATGATTCGTAAAAATCCAAATAACTTCACAGATTAAAGGGTTTAATCACTGTTTCTCATGCTTGTTCAATGAACCATAAACAATTAATGAACATGCACCTGTGAAACGGTCGTTAAGACACTAACAGCTTCCAGACGTTAGGCAATTCATGTCACAGTTATGAAAACGTAGGACACTAAAGAGGCCGTTCTACTGACTCTGAAAAACACCAAAAGAAAGATGCCCAGGGTCCCTGCTCATCTGCATGAACGTGCCTTAGGCATGCTGCAAGGCGGGATGAGGACTGCAAATGTGGCCAGGGCAATAAATTGCAATGTCCATACTGTGAGACACCTAAGACAGCACTACAGGGAGACAGGACGGACAGCTGATCATCCTCGCAGTGGCAGACCATGTGTAACAAAACCTGCACAGGATTGGTACATCCGAACATCACACCTGCGGAACAGGTACAGGATGGCAACAACAACTGCCTGAGTTACACCAGGAACACACAATCCCTCCATCAGTGCTCAGAATGTCTGCAATAGGCTGAGAGAGGCTGGACTGAGGGCTTGTAGGCCTGTTGTAAGGCAGGTCCTCACCAGTCATCACTGGCAACAATGTCACCTATGGGCACAAACCCACTGTCGCTGGACCAGATAGGACTGGCAAAAAGTGCTCTTCACTGACGAGTCACGGTTTTGTCTCACCAGGGGTGATGGCCGGATTCGCGCTTATCTTCGAAGGAATGAGCGTTACATCGAGGCCTGTACTTTGGAGCGGGATCGATTTGGAGGTGGAGGGTCCGTCATGGTCTGGGGCGTTGTGTCACAGCATCATCGGACTGAGCTTGTTTTCATTGCAGGCAATCTCAACACTGTGCATTACAGGGAAGACATCCTCCTCCCTCATGTGGTACCATCCTGCAGGCTCATCCTGACATGACCCTCCAGCATGACAATGCCACCAGCCATACTGCTCATTCTGTGTGTGATTTCCTGCAAGACAGGAATGTCAGTGTTTTGCCATGGCCAGTGAAGAGCCCGGATCTCAATCCCATTGAGCACATCTGGGACCTGTTGGATCGGAGGGTGAGGGTGAGGGCCATTCCCCCCAGAAATGTCTGGGAACTTGCAGGTGCCTTGGTGGAAGAGTGAGGTAACATCTGACAGCAAGAACTGGCAAATCCGGTGCAGTCCATGAGGAGGAGATGCACTGCAGTACTTAATGCAGCTGGTGGACACATTAGATACTGACTGTTACTTTTGATTTTGACCCCCTCTTTGTTCAGGGACACATTATTCCCTTTCTGTTAGTCACATGTCTGTGAACTTGTTCAGTTTGTGTCTCAGTTGTGTAATCTTGTTATGTTCATACAAATATTTACACGTTAAGTTTGCTGAAAATAAATGCAGCTGACAGTGAGAGGACATTTCTTTTTTTGCTGAGTTTATGTCTGTGTCCTGGGAAATGTTCTTGTTACATACAAGCTCATGCTAATCGCATTAGCCTACGTTAGTTCAACCGTCCCGTGGAAGGGACTCCGATCCCGAAGAAGTTTTAATGGGTGGGACCATTTTTACAAAATGGCTTGCTGTAGTAAGACATCTCTTTGAAAATAACTTATGTCTGTGAAACATTGTTGCATTTAAAATGGAATTGACAGTGTTTTAGCAACATGACATCTTATAGAAATCTGTTTATATACACCCCCTGGAAGAGTATGACACTTTTTAAAAACATTTTCTAACAAGCGACCACTTAGATATGGTCATTTTCACATTTTCATAAATTCTTAGAATGTTTAGGAATTACGTATACCAAGGCATTTGTGAAAATTCTATAGCAATATAGAGTGGGAAAGCGGCTGTGCATTTGGACAATTAATAGACACTGCAGTAAATAAAACTGAATAAAAACATCTGTCTTGTCCAGGACCGGAGTCTACAGAGACCGGTGCACCATAGCCAATCAAAGCTACAGTAGACCTTTATACAAACAAGCTATTTGCCACACGGGCCTGCCATTCTGTCACGTATACTCCCTCTCCGGCGCTCGAGGTCGCCAGTCTACTTATTATTACGCACACCTGTCACCATCGTTACGTGCACCAGCGCCTCATCAGACTCACCTGGACTCGATCACCTTCCTGATTACCTTCCCTATATCTGTCACTCCCTTTGGTTTTTCCCTAGACGTTATTGTTTCTGTTCCAGTGTTTCATGTCTGTACGCTATTCGTGTGTCTTGTTTTGTTCCATGTTCGTTTATTTATTAAGTACACTCCCTGTACTTGCTTCCCGACTCCCAGCGTGCATGTTACACATTCACTTTGAACTGGACTGTGTGTTTACAGGAAGTTGCTATAGTGCAACTTTAGATCATTAAAACGCATTCACCAAAAGCCCCAAAATACACCCCAATGGATTTCTGCAAATATGTAAACACCACGGGAGTCCTCTTACATTTGGCAACTTTACAACCATGAAAAGGTAGGCACTCTCTCAACCTGATAGCAATAATGTTTGGACTACCAAGAAATGTATAGGTGAATTATATGAATCATGCATTGAACTGCATCCATCTATTCTGCCAACAATACCTTAGTGTACATCATGGAACGTTGAGTCAAATATAACCTATTTTTACAACCTCTTATAAGGCTGGTAGCATAAACTGGGAATTATACTTTTTTTTACTTACATTATGATTGTCTGTTTGTTTCATATCTGCAAAGTAGGTAAAACGCTGTCAGTTCCACTTTAAGCTTTAGGTCACCGGTTACTTTGTGTGCTAAATGTGAAATGTTTTTTTGCAATGGAAAGTAATAGCAGCACATTTCGTTTGGGAAATGGTTAATGGTTGTGTTTTTGTATTCTTATCATTGGGACCTACTGGCTTATTATGTCAGAGTTTATGCACTGCTGATCTTTTAACATCATGCTGTGTGTGACTGCTGTCTTTCTATCGGCCCTATGCAGTGGTGCTTGGAGAAGTGGGTATACTCAAATATTGCAAAAAAGTTCCCAAATGACCCGTCCAGAAAAGGAAATGCACCCTGTGTAAAAAATCTTATGTTGTCATGTTTTTTTAATTAATTTTCCTATAGATTTTTCAGATTTGCAATCTCAAAATCACACTTTTTTTAATATAAAAAAATGTCATGGTCAAAGACCAAAACAATCTGATAGGATGGGCCTGTAACGGTCTGGCTTCCCAATGAGTAGGCCTCTGTCCATCCAGGCCCATCCATGTTTAGGCTCAAATCAAATCAAATGAAGCTTTATTTGTCATATGCGCAGAATGAAACAAGTGTAGACCTGAAATGCTAATTTACAAGCCCTTAACCAACAGCGCAGTTCAAGAAACGCTGGCACTAAGACCGCACTGAGTCAACTGTATAAGGAAATAAGCAAACAGGAAACCGCTCACCCAGAGGCAGTGCTCCTTGTGCCCGGGGACTTTAATGCAGGGAAACTTACATCAGTTTAACCTCATTTCTATCACCATGTTAAATGCTTAACCAGAGGGGAAAAATTCTAGATCACCTTTACTCCACATACAGAGACGCATACAAAGCTCTGCCTCGCTCTCCATTTGGCAAATCTGACCATAATCCTATCCTCCTGATTCCTGCTTACAAGCAAAAATTAAAGCAGGAAGCCCCAGTGACTCAGTCTATAAAAAAAGTGGTCAGATGAAGCAGATGCTAAACTACAGGACTGTTTTGCTAGCACAGACTGGAATATGTTCTGGGATTCTTCCGATGGCAATGAGGAGTACACCACATTAGTCATTGGCTTCATCAATAAGTGCATCGAGGACGTCGTTCCCACAGTGACTGTACATACTGTATATACCCCAAACAGAAGTCATTGATTACAGGCAACATTCGCACTGAGCTAAAGGTTAGAGCTGCCGCTTTCAAGGTGCCGCATTCTAACCCGGATGCTTATAAGAAATCCTGCTATACCCTCAGACGAACCATCAAACAGGCAAATCGCCAATACAGGACTAAGATTGAATCGTACTACACCGGCTCCGACACTCGTCGGATGTGGCAGGACTTGCAAACTATTACAAACAAGAAAGGGAAGCACAGCCGAGAGCTGCCCAGTGACACGAGCGAACCAGACGAGCTAAATCACTTCTATGCTCGCTTTGAGGCAAGCAACACTGAGGCATGCATGAGAGCATCAGCTGTTCCGGATGACTATGTGATCACGCTCTCTCTAGCCACTTTAATAATAAAAAATTGGATGTAATAAATGTATCACTAATCACTTTAAACAATGCCACTTTATAAAATGTTTACATACCCTACATTACTCATCTCATATGTATATACCGTACTCTAAACCATCTACTGCATCTTGCTTTTGCCGCACGGCCATCGCTCATCCATATATTTATATGTACATATTCATTATTCATTCCTTTACACTTGTGTGTATTTAGGTAGTTGTTGTGAAATTGGTAGTTGTGAAATTGTTCCATTACTTGTTAGATATTACTCCACTGTCGGAACTAGAAGCACAAGCATTTCGCTACACTCGCATTAACATCTGCTAACCATGTGTATGTGACCAATAAAATGTGATTTGATGTGAGTAAGACCTTTAAACAGGTCAACATTCACAAGCCCACTGGGCCAGACGGATTACCAGGACGTGTGCTCCGGGCATGTGCTGACAAACTGGCAGGTGTCTTCACTGACATTTTTAACATGTCCCTGATTGAGTCTGTAATAACAACATGCTTCAAGCAGACCATCAAAGTCCCTGTGCCCAAGAGCACTAAGGTAACCTGCCTACAGACCGGTAGCATTCACGTCCATAGCCATGAATTACTTTGAAAGGCTGGTAATGGCTCAAATTAACACCATTATCCCAGAAACCCTAGCCCCACATTTTAAAGGTAATCGTGTTGTTAATCCCACCAAAGTGTCTGATTTCAAATATGCTTTTCAGCGAAAGCACTACAAATTATTATGTTAGGTAACCACCAAACCACAATAAGCACAGACATTTTTCCAGCGAAACATAGCAGTCACAAAAAGGAGAAATAGAGATAAAATGAATCACTAACCTTTGATGATCTTCATGAGATGACACTCATAGGACTTCATGTTACACAATACATGCATGTTTTGTTTGATAAAGTTCATATTTATATCAAACAATCTGAGGTTACATTCACTAGTTCCAAAAAGATCAAGTTATTTTGCATAGCCACATCGTTTCAACAGAAATACTCATCATAAATGTAGATGATAATACAAGTTATACACATGGAATTATAGATATACCTCTCCTTAATGCAACCGCTGTGTCAGATTTTAAAAAAACTTTATGGAAAAAGCAATCCATGCAATAATCTGAGACGGCACTCAGAACAATAGCCAAATTAGCCGCCATGTTGGAGTCAACAGAAACCAGAAAATACATGATAAATGTTTCCTTACCTTTGATGAACTTCATCAGAATGCAGTCCTAGGAATCCCCGGTCCACAATAAATGTTTGATTTGTTCGATAATGTCCGTTATTTATGTCCAATTAGCTACTTTGGTTAGCGCGTTTGGTAAACAATTCCAGTCACAAAGCGCGTCCACTACAACGTGACGAAATGTCCAAAAGTTCCATAACAGTCAGTAGAAACATGTCAAATGATGTACTGAATCAATCTTTAGAATGTTGTTAACATACATCTTGAATAACGTTCCAACCGGAGAATTACATTGACTTCAGTTGAGCGATGGAACGGAGCTGCCTCTCACATGAACGCGCGTGTTCAATGCGTGGTCACCTCATGGCAGTGGTGAATCATTCCTGTCTCCTTCGGCCCCCCTTCACATTAGAGTCATCAGACAAAGTTCTATTGACTGTTGACATCTAGTGGAAGCCGTAGGAAGTGAAAACTCATCCATATCTCGCTGTAATTTCAATGGGAGCTTGGTTGAAAATCTAGCAGCCTCAGAAAAAAATCCAAACAGGATGTGGAACTTCTCAGGTTTTTGCCTGCCATATGAGTTCTGTTATACTCACAGACATAATTCAAACATTTTTAGAAACTTCAGAGTGTTTTCTATCCAATAATAGAATAAATCTATAATAATAATAATAATAATAATAAAATAAATCTACTAATAATAATATGCATATATTAGCAACTATGACTGAGGAGCAGGCTGTTTATTCTGGGCACCTCTGTGCACCTTTCATCCTAGACGATAGACAGCTGTCTCTGATTGAGAACCATTCCAGGCAACCATAGACTTACCTAAACACCTACACTGAACACAACACCATGAACTCTACAAAAACTCCCTATACAATACAACCACCCAAGACTAGACAAAAAACACACAAACATCCCCCATGTCACACCCTGACCTAAAATAATAAAGATAACTAAGGCCAGGGCGTGACAGTACCCCCCCCCTCCCCAAAGGTGCGGACTCCGGCCGCGAAACCTGACACAGAAGGGGAGGGTCCGGTTGGGCCTTCTTATGGCGGCGGCTCGGGTGCGGGACGTGGCCCCCACTTCACCATAGTCACTACCCACTTTGGTGGCGCCTCTGGAGCGGCGACCCTTTCAGCGAGTCCCGGACTGAAGACCATCCTAGAGGGCGCCACTGGACGTAGGGGCAGCTCTGGACTGAGGGGCAGCTCCGGACTGAGGGGGAGCTCCGGACTGAGGGGCAGCTCCGGACTGAGGGGCAGCTCCGGACTGAGGGGCAGCTCCGGACTGAGGGGCAGCTCCGGACTGAGGGGCGGCTCATGACTGGCGGACGGCTCTGGCAGATCCTGGCTGACTGACGGCTCTGGCAGATCCTGGCTGGCGGGCGGCCCTGGCAGATCCTGGCTGGCGGGCGGCTCTGGCAGATCCTGGCTGGCGGGCGGCTCTGGCAGATCCTGGCTGGCGGGCGGCTCTGGCAGATCCTGGCTGGCGGGCGGCTCTGGCAGATCCTGGCTGGCGGGCGGCTCTGGCTGCTCCTGACTGGCGGGCGGCTCTGGCTGCTCCTGACTGGCGGGCTGCTCTGGCTGCTCCTGACTGGCGGGCGGCTCTGGCTGCTCCTGACTGGCGGGCGGCTCTGGCTGCACCTGACTGGCGGGCGGCTCTGGCTGCTCCTGACTGGCGGGCGGCTCTGGCTGCTCCTGACTGGCGGGCGGCTCTGGCTGCTCCTGACTGGCGGGCGGCTCTGGCTGCTCCTGACTGGCTGGCGGCTCTAGCGGCTCCTGACTGACGGACGGCTCTAGCGGCTCCTGACTGACGGATGGCTCTGAAGGCTCAGGACAGACGGGCGGCTTTGACGGCTCAGGACAGACGGGCAGCTCAGACGGTGCTTGGCAAACGGGCAGCGCAGGCGGCACTTGGCAGACGGACAGCTCAGACGGTGTTGGGCAGACGGGCAGTGCAGGCGACGCTGGGCAGACGGACAGCGCAGAGGGCGCTGGGCAGACGGCAGACTCTGGCCGGCTGAGTGCGTGGTGCCGGAACTGGTGGTACCGGGCTAAGGACACGCACCTCAAGGCTAGTGCGGGGAGCAGCAACAGGGCGCACAGGACTCTGGAGACGCACAGGAGGCTTGGTGCGGGGTGCCGGAACTGGTGGTACTGGGCTGGAGACACGCACCACAGGGCGAGTGCGTGGAGGAGGAACAGGGCTCTGGAGACACACTGGAAGCCTGGTGCGTGGTGTTGGCACTCGTGGTACTGGGCTGGGGCGGGGAGGTGGCGCCGGATATACCGTACCGTGCAGGCGTACTGGCTCCCTTGAGCACCGAGCCTGCCCAACCTTACCTGGTTGAATGCTCCCCGTAGCCCGACCAGTGCGGGGAGGTGGAATAACCCGCACTGGGCTGTGTTGGCGAACCGGGGACACCATGCGTAAGGCTGGTGCCATGTATGCCGGCCCGAGGAGACGCACTGGAGACCAGACGCGTTGAGCCGGCTTCATGGCACCTGGCTCAATGCCCAATCTAGCCCGGCCGATACGAGGAGCTGGAATGTACCGCACCGGGCTATGCACACGTACAGGAGAGACCGTGCGCTCTACCGCATAACACGGCGTCTGCCCGTACTCTTGCTTCCCACGGTAAGCACTGGGAGTTGGCGCAGGTCTCCTACCTGACTTCACCACACTCCCTTGTAGCCCCCCACCAAGAAATTTTTGGGTTTGACTCTCAGGCTTCCAGCCTTGCTTCCGTGCTGCCTCCTCATATCGCCTCGTCTCGGCTTTAACTGCCTCCAGCTCTTCACGAGGGAGGCGATATTCTCCCGGTTGTGCCTAAGGTCCCTTACCGTCCAGTATTTCTTCCCAAGTCCAAGAATCCTGTGTGCGCTGCTCCTGCTGCTGCTTATCACCCTGCTTGGTCCTGGTATGGTGGGTAATTCTGTCACGATCGTCTTTAGGTGAACGAGAGGACCAAGGCGCAGCGTGATATAGATACATCTTCTTTTATTTTGAGAAGATGAAACGAACACTAATACAAACTAAACAAAAACAACAAACGACCGTGAAGCTAACAAACGAAAGTGCAGACACAAGCTACTAACGTCAAACATAGACAATTACCCACAACCTACCTAATGCCTATGGCTTCCTTAAATATGGCTCCCAATCAGAGACAACGATAGACAGCTGTCTCTGCTTGAGAACCATTCCAGGCAACCATAGACTTACCTAAACACCTACACTGAACACAACCCCATGAACTCTACAAAAACTCCCTAGACAATACAACCACCCAAGACTAGACAAAAAACACACAAACATCCCCCATGTCACACCCTGACCTAAAATAATAAAGAAAACAAAGATAACTAAGGCCAGGGCGTGACACCACAGCAACTATAAAAACATTCCCAAACCAGAAACCGTGGATTGATGGCAGCATTCGCACAAAACTGAAAGTGCGAACCACTGCTTTTAACCAGGGCAAGGTGACCGGAAACATGACGGAATACAAACAGTGTAGCTATTCCCTCCGCAAGGCAATCAAACAAGCTAAGCGTCAGTATAGAGACAAAGTAGAGTTGCAATTCAACGGCTCAGACACAAGAGGTATGTGGCAGGGTCTACAGTCAATCACGGATTACAAAAAGAAAATCAGCCCTGTTGCGGACCAGGATGTCTTGCTCCCAGACAGACTAAATAACTTCTTTGCTCGCTTTGAGGACAATACAGTGCCACTGACACGGCCCGCTACCAAAACCTGCGGACTCTCCTTCACTGCAGCCGACGTGAGTAAAACATTTAAACGTGTTAACCCTCGCAAGGCTGCAGGCCCAGATGGCATCCCCAGCCGCGTCCTCAGAGCATGCGCAGACCAGCTGGCTGGTGTGTTTACGGACATATTCAATCAATCCTTATCCCAGTCTGCTGTTCCCACATGCTTCAAGAGGGCCACAATTGTTCCTGTTCCCAAGAAAGCTAAGGTAACTGAGCTAAACGACTACCGCCCCGTAGCACTCACTTCCGTCATCATGAAGTGCTTTGAGAGACTAGTCAAGGACCATATCACCTCCACCCTACCTGACACCCTAGACCCACTCCAATTTGCTTACCGCCCCAATAGGTCCACAGACGTCATTTAACCCTTTCATGCGTGAGTTCCAAATATCTCTAACGGTCGCCCCAGCGTGAGTTTTTTTATGCACGTGATATTAGAACGTTCTCTCCATTCCAGAATGTGTTTGTTATGTAACAGTACATTTCATCCGCGCTGCCCTCAAACAAAAGCACGCAGCCTGTTTTTATTTGTCAATTTTAACTTAGTTTTTTATTTTCTAATAACAGTTTGAAATGAGGTGTGTTCCGCCTCATTCATTCACATAAAAGTAGTCATTTTAGTCATACTTTTGTGGACCAATTAATTTTTTTGACATTTCTGACCCGGACAAAATTCCCCAAACACTTCTCAATTGTTTGTGCAGGACATTTACTCATCTGCCGTCCTGCATACACGTGTTCATATTATTCCACCTGTCGCCTGCATCGAAATCAAAGTTGTTTTCGTTACCAATAATACCTTTGGAAATGTGTGCGTTTCTATCAAAGTGCCTTATTACGTTATAATAGTTTCTGCATGTCGTGTTATGTCGTTTCTACTGTAGCATCATGTTTTTGTGTATATTCCTTATAACCGCGGACACGCGATGTAACGTTACTCATTTCATAACATTTATGGTGTTATACTCAATGCTTAGGTAGCTAGCTACATTCTCCTATTAGCTCTGGAAAACAATGCTAATTGCGTCAGGGAAGTATTAGCATGTGTTGTATTTTGAAGCTACCCTGGCCTTATGACTCCCAAGTGGCACAGCGTCTCAGTGCTAGAGGCGTCACTCCAGACACCCATCTTCAAATCAAGACTGCGTTTCTATCAAAGTAAGTGCCTAATTACGTTATTGTGTCGTGTTATACCGTTTCTACTATAGCTCACTGTGTGAATGGAGCATAATATATTTGTATATATTCCTTATAACCGCGGACACGCGAGGTAACGTTACTCACCTTTTATGGTGTTATATTCAATCGTGCTTATGTAGCTAGTTACATTATTCTATTAGTTCTGTAAAACAATGCTAAATGCGTCAGAAGTATTGGCATGTTGTATTTTGACGCTACCCTGGAAAAATTGAAAAATATCTTATACCACTTGGTCGTTTTCTGAGTGCATTCCACAAAGCTGTTTATCATATCCGCCTTATCCACTGCCCCCATTTTGAGGTAATAGTCAAGCACGCAGTCTGGTTTCATGTTTCTCTGTCTGGTTTGTTTCTCTCTCCCGTCAGGTGGTCCACCTTCCCTGTGGCCGACATGGTTGCTGTATGGACAGTGGAGAGGACATGGACGTCTCGTTTGTCATGCCACTTTACTGCCAGCTGTTAACATTTCTTATTTTGTATAACGGGTCATTTAGGATGGTAGTAGCGTTGATGAAATGCAGTCATAGCAGCAGAACTAGAAAGCAGTCTTTACTGTCACCAGGAATGTATACATTTCACTAATTGTGGTTGTTCCCCACTCCTGGCTCTCTCTTATCCTGTAGCTCCAAGGCATAGCGATTGGTCTCTACTATGTCTCCCACCAGCTCCTCTGTCAGAAACAACTTGAAGCACTCTGCCTCAGTTGGAAATGGCAAGGGGCGTTGCACTCCAGACTGGGACTCATCAAAGCAAACACCAGGGCCAGGAGGGGTGAAACAGCAGGGCCAGGAGGGGTGAAATGACTGGTGGCCTTCCAGCTACCACAGAACTCCTGTACTTCATCCACTGTTGGTATGCCTCCATCACCACCAGCATCTTCAAAGGGAACTGGGACTTTGTCAGTGGACAAGGGAAATTCAGATTCAGGGTTCTCAATGGCTACAAGGTTGGGGGGCAGCTCCTCACTGTCACTGTCAGAATCTGATTCCTGACTTTCATACTCAGACTCATTGTCAGAATTTTAAAAAATCTCCAGAATTTCCACATTTGTTTGTTGTCTCCTTTTGAAAGACATTGCTAATGCTTCAGCTCATCTCACTAGCTACATACATAAACAACACACTGAATGGTTTAGAGTGAGAGGGTACGTGGTTGACTGCCGGCACGCGCCACTTGTATCAATAAATCACTATCAGAAAATGTTTTGTGTGGCAATTATTTGTGTATTTACGGTTTTATTCACATGTTTTCAAATCTAGGTGACAAATCATGCATTCCGATTCTTGCACAGATTGTAATGGGCACATATTATGTGTGTAAAATACTTTTTTGAAGGTTGTACTGATTATGATGAGCTAAGCTAATTCCAGCTGTGTAGTCATGTTTGTTGACGTTCAATGCATTCTGGGTTCACGTAATCGTCTGTTTGACCAAAGATGTTATAACAAAATGAGGTGAGTAAGAGTTCACTCGTTTTTTGAGGACTTCCGGAAATGAATGGTGGGATGTGAACGACGGTAGACGACACACCCCTTCAACATGCATACTATAAACAGACCAAACTCATCTCGTCTTCTCTTATTATCTTCGGTTTCTGTGAGAAGAAAAAAAATGCATGGCTGCGCGCTGAAACTAACCGTCGGATTACTTTCGATTTCTAAAAAGTGCTTTACCTAATTATTTCGATCAATGGTGTGCTCACCCGTGATGTGATTAATTATACATAATAATTGCTATTAGCTAATTCATATTGTAGTTTATGTCAGCCGAGAGTTAGAAAATATGACTGCTTGTGTTGGGTCAATCTTTCCTCAGCGCTAGGACAAATGTAGCCTACATTTTTCCGGTTAGGATGATTGTGTTATGCTATATATTCTTCTGTGAATATCTGAACATTGAATCCAAAAATAAACTGCTCACATTCTGGACATAACTTTGTAAGGACTGTGTTTGTGTAAATAGTTTCTGAAAAAAGTGTGGCCAGCTCAAACGCTGATTGTTGCGTCATTCGAAACTGGCCGTTCTAAACGAGCGTTCTAAATGAGTGTTCTAATCACACGGGTGTGATCGTACGCTTCAGGGACCACTGTAGAACGATCACACCCGTGTGATGGTACGTGTGAAAGGGTTAACACCATAGTACCCTCCAAACTCGTTATCAAGCTCGAGACCCTGGGTCTCGACCCCGCCCTGTGCAACTGGGTACTGGACTTCCTGACAGGCCGCCCCCAGGTGGTGAGGGTAGGTAACATCTCCACCCCGCTGATCCTCAACACTGGGGTGCGTTCTGAGCCCTCTCCTGTACTCCCTGTTCACCCACGACTGCGTGGCCATGCACGCCTCCAACTCAATCATCAAGTTTGTGGACGACACTACAGTGGAAGGCTTGATTACCAGCAACGACGAGACGGCCTACAGGGAGGAGGTGAGGGCCCTCGGAGTGTGGTGTCAGGAAAATAACCTCACACTCAACGTCAACAAACCAAAGGAGATGATTGTGGACTTCAGGAAACAGCAGAGGGAGCACCCCCCTATCCACATCGACGGGACAGTAGTGGAGAGGGTAGTAAGTTTTAAGTTCCTCGGCGTACACATCACGGACAAACTGAATTGGTCCACCCACACAGACAGCGTTGTGAAGAAGGCGCAGCAGCGCCTCTTCAACCTCAGGAGGCTGAAGAAATTCGGCTTGTCACCAAAAGCACTGACAAACTTCTACAGATGCACAATCGAGAGCATCCTGTCGGGCTGTATCACCGCCTGGTACGGCAACTGCTCCGCCCACAACCGTAAGGCTCTCCAGAGGGTAGTGAGGTCTGCACAACGCATCACTGGGGGCAAACTACCTGCCCTCCAGGACACCTACACTACCCGATGTCACAGGAAGGCCATAAAGATCATGAAGGACAACAACCACCCGAGCCACTGCCTGTTCACCCCGCTATCATCCAGAAGGCGAGGTCAGTACAGGTGCATCAAAGCAGGGACCGAGAGACTGAAAAACAGCTTCTATCTCAAGGCCATCAGACTGTTAAACAGCCACGACTAACATTGAGTGGCTGCTGCCAACATACTGACTCAACTCCAGCTCACTTTAATAATGGAAATTGATAGGAATTGATAAAAAATGTATCACTAGCCACTTTAAACAATGCCACTTAATATAATGTATATGTATATACTTTACTCTATATCATCTACTGCATCTTGCCATCTTTATGGAATACATGTATCACTAGCCACTTTAAACTATGCCACTTTTATGTTTACATACCCTACATTACTCATCTCATATGTATATACTGTACTCGATACCATCTACTGCATCTTGCCTATGCCGTTCTGTACCATCACTTATTCATATATCTTTATGTACATATTCTTTATCCCTTTACACTTGTGTATAAGGTAGTAGTTGTGGATTTGTTAGGTTAGATTACTCATTGGCTATTACTGCATTGTCAGAACTAGAAGCACAAGCATTTCGCTACACTCGCATTAACATCTGCTAACCATGTGTATGTGACAAATAAAATTTGATTTGATTTGTTTGTTTCTTGGCCCAAGCAAGTCTCTTCTTATTGGTGTCGTTCAATAGTAGTTTCTTTGCAGCAATTCGCCCATGAAGGCCTGATTCATGCAGTCTCCCCTGAACAGTTGATGTTGAGATGTGTCTGTTACCTGAACTCTGTGAAGCATTTATTTGGGCTGCAATTTCTGAAGCTGGTAACTCTAATGAACTTATCCTCTGCAGCAGAGGTAACTCTGGGTCTTCCTTTCATGTGGTGGTCCTCGTGACAGTCAGATTCATCATAGCGCTTGATGGTTTTGCTACTGCAGTTGAACCAACTTTCAAAATTCTTGAAATGTTCTGCAACGACTGACCTTCATGTCTTAAAGTAATGGTGGACTTTTGCTTCTCTTTGCTTATTTGAGCTGTTCTTGACATAATATGGACTTGGTCTTTTACCAAATAGGGCTATCTTCTGTATACCACCCCTACCTTGTCACAACACAACGGATTGGCTCAAACGCATTAAGATGGAAAGAAATTAGACAAATTAACTTTTAACAAGGCACACATGTTACTTGAAATGCATTCCAGGTGACTACCTCATGAATCTGGTTGAGAGAATGCCAAAAGTGTGCAAAGCTGTCATCAAGGCAAAGGGTGGCTTCTTTGAAGAATCTCAAATATAAAATACAGTTTGATTTGTTTTACTTTTTTGGTTGCATTATTTCATAGTTTTGACGTCTTCACTATTATCGACAATGTAGAAAATAGTAAAAATAAAGAAAAACCCTTGAATGAGTAGTGTCCAAACTTTTTACTGGTACTGTATATACACGATATAAAGCAGTAGCGATTGGTGTCATTTAAAATTAGGGAGGATGATTTTTTTTCCATAAGCATTTCTATTACAGCATATTGGATGACTGACATTCATAGTCCATTCACCCAGTTCAATGTAACATCGATAGGTTTTGACTATTACATTATACTCAAATTTTCCCTATAACCATCATGAGGTTGCTACAACCTAGCCTATGAATGAAAGTTTACAGCGTAACGTAGGTGCTCTGAGGTCGAGATAAAAATTTCAGATGACACATGGACAGACATTGCCATATTCAATACCTCTTTGCACACTCTTGCCTGCATCTATCTTATATAGGGTGTAATCATTAGTTCAACAGTTGCAAACGAGTGTTTCTATTGGACAAAATCTGTTATGTTTATCCCTGTTTCATTCAGTTTGCTGCTGTTTAAGAAATGTTTTTCAACAGAATCGGTGGCATGAATACCCCTGATCAAAGGTAAACAGTTCACTTTCATAGCAGCCACGTTGTATTTGTTCTCGCATCTATGGCTCTCCTCTCACCTTTTCCCTTCGCTTGTGGACTTCAATGCATCAGCTGTATGTGACCAGGCGAAAAAACCTTTCCAAGCCAAACCACATCATAACCGCTATACTCAGCCTACATCCTTGTCACCATCTTAGCTAAAGTAACGTGATAGTCAACATAGGTAATGTAACTAACACCCTAGTAAACCTGCTACAATCATACAGTGCACAGTCAGTAAGCAGTTTAGCAGTTACACCAGCTTACCCTAACTTGGAAGAGTTCCAGTGTTGTGTTGGATAGACATAGCTAGCTAGCTAACATAGCATCCCTCTGCTTAAGCCGGGTGTTTGAGTATGTTAAACTCGCTGGCTGCAGTTGCTAGCTAAGTAAGTGACAGTGAAAGTGAAAATGACTAAATATGTTTCTCTCTCTTTCTTGCTTTTCCATTTTTGAATAAATTAATTTGTTCAAAACTGTTCACTATTGTCGTTCTCTCTCTTTGAGTTAACCACTCACCACATTTTATGCACTGCAGTGCTAGCTAGCTGTAGCTTGTTCTTTCAGTACTAGATTTATTCTCTGATTGTAACGTTTGTCGTCGGGAGAAGGAGAGGAGGACCAAAGTGCAGCGTGGTACGTATCCATAATTACTTTTAATCAAGATGAATACACGAACAAAAACAACAAAACGACCAACGAACAGTTCTGACAGGTGCAACAAACACAAACCAGAAAATAACCACCCACAAACACAAGTGGGAAAACAGGCTACCTAAGTATGGCTCTCAATCAGAGACAACGATAGACAGCTGCCTCTGATTGAGAACCATACCAGGCCAAACACATAGAAATAGAAAACCTAGACCTACAACATAGAATACCCACCCACATCACACCCTGACCAAACTAAAAATAGAAACATACAAAGCAATCTACGGTCAGGGTGTGACACTGATCCTTTGATTGGGTGGACAACATGTCAGTTCATGCTGCACGAGCTCTGATAGGTTGGAGGAAGTTGTCATAATCACTGTGTAAGTCTATGGAAGGGGTTGAGAGCCATGAGCCTCCTAGGTTTTGTATTGAAGTCAATGTACCCAGAGGAGGACGGAAGCTAGCTGTCCTCTGGCTACACCATGGTGCTACCCAACAGAGTGCTGTTGAAGCTACTGTAGACCTTCATTGCCAAACAGTGTGTTTTAATCGATTATTTGGTGACGTGAACATATTTAGCATAGTTTTATCTAAAAATTAAACTTTTAAATGTTTTACAATTTGTATTTTTATAAATTTCACTGAGTATGGTCCTCCCCTTCCTCTTCTTAGGAGCCTCCACTGCTGTTAAGTTACTGTATTAATGTTTTAAGAAAGGAGTGTATATATTTGGCCTGGCGAAGTAGTTTTTTACTTCGCTGGTCTCCGGAAGAAATTACGAGTCCTCACTGTCCGAGACCAAGTCAAGACCGAGTACAAATGTATCCAACACTGAGACAACACCGAGACACTCAATAGGTCGTCTTGAGACCGAGACTAGCACTACAACACTGGTGGCATATAAGGGAAGTAAAACGATGACTAAATGTTGGTGGCTCAAACCTCAGGTGACACAGAGCTGAAATGTCAGTATAGAAGTCTGGGCAAAGTCAGAGTAAATTTAGCTAATCTTAATTTTTTATGTCATTAAGTTATTTTTATGCCCATCACCTTTCAAGATGCCCACCTTTCCCACCCGATGTACTTACTGCATAATAACATTAGAAACACAATGTGATTTCTTAGCCTATTTCAAAATGACTTGATTGCAATTCAAATATTTCTCTATCATGTTGATTGCACGCAAATCGTATACAACCTACACAAGAAGTACAGGTGTGGAGCAGAAATGTAATCCAGGTCCAAATGAGCCTTAATAAAATGTCCACCACTTTCTCTAGTCTCCCGAGAGGTCTCCTGTGGACCAGACGAGAGCATCCTCTAATGAGCCCTAGCTGATTAACACAGAGCTTCTTTCTGAGTCCCAGCCTCCACATCGTTAACACCCACCTAGGCACATCAACAACTACTGAACAAACTAACTGTGAGCCCAGCTGAGGAAACAGCTGCTTTAACCAAAGCCAACTCGTCTGTTAACTGTCAATTAGCTTGTTTTTTACATTGTCAAACACAAGGAACGCTTGACAGAAAGTGTAAAGGCAGACAAACAAATACGATAGTTGAGTGCACAAATAGGTCGACAGAGGACGCCTCAAAGGTACTCTTTTACATTAGCCCTTGTTTACCAGTGAGATGTTAGTGAGTCCTCAGAGGATGTCAATAAATGTGTTAGAGCTGAAAATGCTCTATAGCACTTAATGAAGGGCTATCACAGCATAGAATGTAATTCAATTACTACGGTAATCAGCCTCACCACATTCACACTTGTCTGGTGTTATGCAGATGCATCTCAGTGAAGCTATGGACAATCCATAATCTTGTTGGACATGTTTTGTAGGTTTAACATTTCATGGCCTTCAATGTTTTCTTATTGGGTTGTTATGGGGTGTTAAAGGTCAAACCAAAGGTTCGATCTAGTACAATAGCTCTTCTCGACTTGAGCCATATAGGCTTCAAAAGATGTTGTTCAATTCATTTGAATGACCTCATACTGTATCTCAACTCAGCGTCCTTGTCATGAGTGACCATGCAGTTCCCCTAAAGCACTAGAGTAGTCAAGTATGATTCAGTCAGCTATCACACGGCCAAAACACAAACACACAACTGTTATCCAGAGAGGTGGACCAGAATGCGCCTCTCAGAGGCTGTGCCCTTGTGGCGAGACAGTGATAAGCCAGTCGTGCACAGTAAAGGATGCTAAATGGAACTGGTCCACTGGAATGTTTTCCTGCTCAGTTAAAGGAAAATACCACTCAAAAACTATATGTTGGTATTTGTTTCACTAGTCCACTGTTGATACATTCACAAAATGTTTTGTCAACAATCACGTCAGCAATGTCAACAATCACGTGTTCAAGATATAGAACTTTGAAAAAAATGTTGGGACTGTGTCAATAGCGGACTAATGAAACAAATACCAAAATATTGTTTTTGAGTGGAATTTTCTACTAACACGCTGCTAGCAAATATTTCAATGATAAATTAAAATTGCACAGCATTCAAAATAACCACAATTTCCAATGATGTATATGATTATTATTATTATATCTAACGGAGTGACAGTGTGTGAGAGTATGAGTTACGTGTGCATAACTTAAGTACATAAATCTCTTCGGTCTAGCCCTTCTTCTAATGCCATCGCCTGCAGGGAAACCCTGGTCTGTCTAATGCAGCTGCAGTCTGAGGGGTGTGTCTGGATTGTGTGTCCTGTCCTCTGCAGTGCTGACCTCTCTGTGCTCTGTCTGCATTCTACCACCCAGCAGGAGGCCTGCAGACAGAGGGGCATTAACATTCCCTGTGCGGAAACACAAGGCTCCCACATTGAGGCCCAAACACACGCCGCAAAGACTAAAGGTATACGTTTTTTTCCAGACGCTGGTGGAGGTGGGGTCACCCCCTGCCTGTGTTTGTGTATGAATGAGACTGAGTCTGGGCATCTGTTTGTTGTACCCAACCAGCCTCTATCACAAACACTGTCCAAAACATACACAGGTCCCCGCCCAACTGTCTCAGAGCTCTGTATTGCATTAGCTTAGCAAAGGAGACATGGAGAGAGGGAGAGACGAGACTGAAATGAGAAATAAGGGCAACACACAGACGCTACAGAACTGAGATATGAGATTAATTTCCAGAAGTGAAAGATGGCTGTAGCCAAGGTAACTTTGAGAGATGGAGAGAAGCTTTGATTCAAAGTGTTGGTGGATGGTAAGAAAATATCGTTTTTTCTTCCTACCCAGGAATAGTGTTGAACATGATTACGTCACGTTTTGATCATATCTTATTCAACCAGCTACCTCCATACACAGACATTGATAACACACACACAGGCATTGCAAACACACACACACACACATCCAATTAAACAGACTTTATTCACATCTTTGGTCAGGTAGCATTCTTTAAAAAATGCTATTCAAATCAGCCGTCTGGCTGGGCTCCACTGGGGAGAAGAAGAAAACAAAGGGTATGCTCGCTGTGTAGTCGTTTCCTCTCTGTTGGCAATCCTCTCACGTTGTACTGGTTGGTTCCAGTTAAAGGGGCAGTTTAAACAATAACAAAAGCTCACCCTGCTACTGTTTCAGTAAACCACTGAGGGATGGAGCTGGAGAAATGTCAGCGCTATGGCTGTAAGGACTGACTATATCCACAATATCAAATCATATCCCTGATATCAAAATGATAGTTTTATCCATGTTTTGAAGCTATACAGTGTTAATTTACAATGATATTGTTTAAAGACAGTGGAGTAAAACAAGCTATATTTTGGGTTCTGATGAGGTACGACAGTTGAACTAAGCTCATAAAGAATTTCTAAGTTATATTTTTCAAGATGAAATGGGTATATATCATTCATTTATGAGTCTAAAAATGGATATAGCAAAAGCAGATTTCCCCTTTTAAGGGCCAACCTGCCGTTTTTCACCTAGTAGATTGGTAATTGCACACTGTTTAATTCTGTATCTACAATTTTGTTGACCCGCCCTCCCCTCCCACTGCTCCTTGCCATTCTCTCTCCCTGCTGTCTCCTCCTTTTCTCCACCTCTCCTGCACCTGTGCCTTCCTGAATAATGATATTAGGTTCTCTCCAGCATTTGAACCTGATGCTCGGTAGGGAAAGGGAACAAATGCAAAATCTAGGAGAAGGATCTATGGTAGCCAGCTGGGTCCATCTCTGCCACAATGCACCCCAGTGCCTATGAACCCTGACTCTTGTTGCCCCATGTGATACCTGGGGAGAGTTGGCCTCTGTAATAGCCCTATTCCATCCCCACATGCTATCACTCTCTCCGCTCTCTCCACTTTCCCTCTCAGACTGACTGACAGGCATTTGTTGCCTTGTGAGACAGATGGTTTGAAGCAGATGTCTGTGGATAGAGGGAGAGAGGGAGGGATAGAGGAAGTGAGAATGAGTGAAAGGGGGAGAGAGAAGAGGGATTTAGAGAGAGGGAGCGAGGGAGAGAGGGAGAGAGGGAGATTAAATCCCCAGATCTAGAGCTCAATTTTTAAATCCTCTGATTTAAAAACAAGTTTGTTGTGGTGAGGGTGAGGCTGGTACTTTCACTGGGTGATGAGCTAGCAGGAATCCCAGCCTTTGTCTGTGAAAATGATGCCTGCATGGTATTTCTTTATGAAGGTACGATTGGTCTGGCCTTTACGATTTGACCTTATCTAGCGTTCGTAAAATGAACTTTTTGGCCCACCTGTAAATGTAGTTTTAACTGAAAATTCTCTAATTGGAAATGGGGCTATAGCCGGGCGTTGAGGTGAGGAATGGAGGCTCCTGATTGGCTGTAAGAGCAGACTAGACTGTGCTGTGTTATAGGCTCCTGAGTCACCACAGCTCTCATTAGCCACATTAGGAAAATATATTGCTCCACTGCTGCTTTCCCCCAAGCACCTCCGCAAATGGCATCAGAAATTATCTTCACATTTTATGCTTTTAGCCCAGCAAGACGGCACCGACAGATATGGCAGCTATGCATCTAGCTCCTAAGCAACTATGCAGTAGTTTGTTTCTTCCTGTGTTATTTCTTACATTATTAGACCAGAATTTTCTTTTGTTATTACATACAGCCGGAAATAACTTTTGGATATCAGAGAGGCGGTAATTGCATCCTTTGTTCGTACCCCCCAGGGCAATTTAACTTATTCCAGAGGCTGATCCAAAACACCGCCGGTGGAGAAGAGGTATGCGGAGTGGACTTTATGCCCGACTTAGGCGTGCACACCATCCAACACTTCCGAGTATATTACTCGCTAATGTTCAGTCTCTGGATAATAAAGTAGACGAGCTCAGGGAGAGGATCTCCTTCCAGAGAGACATCAGGGATTGTAACATGGCTCTCTCGGGATATACTGTCCCCGTCCATTCAGCCATCTGAGTTCTCAGTACATCGCACAGACAGGAATAAAGAACTCTCCGGGAAGAAGAAAGGTGGGGGTGTATGTTTCATGATTAACCGCTCATGGTGTGATTGTGGTAACATACAGAAACTCAAATCCTTTTGTTCACCCGATCTTGAATACCTCACAATCAAATGCCGACCGTATTCCCTCCCAAGAGAATTCTCTTCGGTTATAGTCACAGCCGTGTATATTCCCCCTCAAGCCGATACCACACCGGGCGAAAAGTACAACACTGGACTTTATGCAAACTGGAAACCACATATCCTGAGGCCGCATTTATTGTAGCTGGGGATTTTAAACAACCAGGTTTGAGGAAAACGCTACCGAAGTTCTACCAACACATTGACTGTAGTACTCTGGTAAAACATTGGACCACTGCTACTCAACATTTCAAAATGCCTACAAGGACCTCCCCCGCACTCTCTTTGGCAAATCTGCACACTGCCCTATCCCATCTGAACATGGAGGAATACCTATGTAAGAATGCTGTTCATTGACTATAGCTCAGCATTCAACACCATAGTACCCTCCAAGCTCATCATTAAGCTCAGGGCCCTGTATTTGAACCCCGCCCTGTGCAACAGGGTCCTGGACTTCCTGACGGGCCACCCCCAGGTGGTAAAGGTAGGAAATAACACTTCCACTTCACTGATCCTCAACACAGGGGCCCCACAAGGGTGCATGCTCAGCCCCCTCCTGTACTCCCTGTTCACCCATGACTGCGTGGCCAAGCACACCTCCCACTCAATCATCAAGTTTGCAGACAACACAATAGTAGCAGGCCTGATTACCAACAATGAAGAGACAGCCTACAGGGAGCAGGTGAGGGCCGTTGGAGAGTGGTGCCAGGAAAATAACCCTCTCACTCAATGTCAACAAAACAAAGGAGCTGATTGTGGACTTCAGGAAACAGCAGAGGGAGCACGCCCCTATCCACATCGACGGGACCGGAGTGGAGAAGGTGTAAAGTTCCAAGTTCCTCTGCGTATACATCACTGGCTATTTTAAATTGTCCACCCACACAGACAGGAGGCGGAAGAAATTTGTCTTGGCCCCTAAAACCCTCACAAACTTTTACTGATGCACAATTGAGAGCATCCTGTTGGACTGTATCGGCACCTGGTACGGCAACTGCACCGCCCACAATCGGAGGGCTCTCCAGAGGGTGGTGAAGTCTGCCCAATGCATCACCAGTGACAAACTACCTGCCCTCCAGGACACCTACAGCACCTGATGTCACAGGAAGGCCAAAAATGTAATCAAGGACATCAACTACCCGAGCCACGGCCTGTTCACCCCGCTATCATCCAGAAGGCAAGGTCAATATAGGTGCATCAAAGCTGGGACCGAGAGACTGAAAAACAGCTTCTATATCAAGGCAATCAGATAGTTAAATAGCCGTCACTAGCTGCTTCCCTGCACCTTAGAGGCGGCTGCCCTATATACATAGACTTGGAATCACTGGCCACTTTAATAATGGAGCACTAGTTACTTTAATCATGTTTAAATAAGGTTTACATTCTGCTTTACTCATCTCATATGTATATACTGTATTCTATTCTACTGTATTTTAGTCAATGCCACTCCGACATTGCTCAATCTAATATTTATATATTTCTTAATCCCATTCTTTCACTTTTAGATTTTTGTGAATCGTTTTTAGATACTACTGCACTGTTAGATACTACTGCACTGTTGGAGCTAGGAATACAAGGATTTCACTACACAAGCAATAACATATGTGTATGTGACCAATACAATTTTAATTTATTTTTAAATTACCATCTATTCTTACTGGTGGTCTAGATCCAGCATCCACCCAGATGAGTGTGAATCTGGGTTTGAGTGGAAAGGGTAACATGGAGAGACAGGACTCTTTGCTTCCCCAAAAAGCAGATTTTGCCCTCCCTTTTAGTGGTTTGGGGTTAATTAAATCGGCAAGCCATTTGCACACCAACTACTGACTCCATTGAGTGCTGAGTCATTGTGAGGCCCAGAGAGTCACTCTACCTCCTGAACAATGGCCACCCTTACCCAGCCAACAGGATGCTAATGCCAACACATGGGCTGTGTCCCAAATGGCACCCCTATTCCCCATATAGTGCAATACTTTTGACCAGAGCATTATGGGCCCTGGTCAAAATAATGCACTATATAGGGCATACTGTACAGTAAGGTAACATTTGGGACTCAACCAGGAAGTAGGATTCTGTGGAGCTAGCGGTGTTAGCATAGCTGTATCTGTCAACTGACAGACAGAGAGGGGGTGTTTGACAGGCGACGTCAGGTCAGGGCAGCAAATAAATGTTTGAATGTGAGAGAGAGCACACGTAAAGAGCAAAGACAGACAGGCAGACAGGATGACACCACCAGGGTAATGGACCTGCCAGAGGCTCTCCTCTGTTCTTCTCTCACAACATGCCACATACACACACAGGCACGGCCAGACAGACAGACACACATACACATGGACAGACATGCATGAAAGAACACATGCACAAACACACACACACAGGCGCACAAACACACCTAGGCACATACACATTATTAACGATTCGTAACGAGCTGCAGTCATTTGAAAACAGATACCTAAGAGAGCGTGAGAGAGAGAGAAGAGTGAAAAAAGATAGCTAGAGAGAAGGAGACGGAAGCTGAGGTGAGGACTGAGTCGACTGGAACTCTGGAGGTGCTCTGAGATGCACCTCTGCTTTAGAGCGGGCTGGTAATCTCCCCTGTCAGCCCTCAGCTACAGACTGTAATTTGACAAATCGCAGGCCTAAGATGAAGTGAAATTAGGCTTGGCAGCGCAGGGGCCTCCTATCCTCTGACACAGATCATCTGATCCCTTTTTTACAGCACATTAAATATTGAGAGACCTGTTCTGCTGCGGCGGCTCAAATGAAGAGATGCCTCACTAACGATTTGTGCTGCCACAAGAAAGAGTGCCCTGTTGTCACCGAGCAACAGGGAACGTGTGGGACCTTAGGTGGAGAGGGTAATAAAAAATGATCTGAAGTGCTAGTTATTTTGAACACCTGTCAACATATCTCCAGAGCACCAGACATATTTGTCTGTATTGACGTCAGTGTCAACGCATTGGCAGACCAGGTAATGTACAGTTCGGACGCCAAATGTATGGCGATTCGAAATGAATAGAAATGAATAGCGGGTTGGCACGACTAGAGCTTTGCTTGACGTACAGATGTATAATCTTAATTTGCGCCAGTTTGCTATAGCAGGAAAATAATATTGCAGCAACAGAAAATGTGAATTATTATGTGGATTGTCAAAGACTCCAGTCACCCAAGTCATAGACTGTTCTCTCTGCTACCGCACGGCAGGCGGTACCGGAGCACCAAGTCCAAAAGGTCCAAAAGGCCCCTTAAAAGCTTCTACCCCCAAGCCATAAGACTGCTGAACAATTAATCAAATGGCCATCTGGATTTTTTACACTGCTGCTACTCAATGTTTATTATCTATGCATAGTCGCTTTACCCCTACCTACATGTAAAAACCTGTACCCACACACATTAACTCGGGTACCGGTAGCCTCTGTATATAGCCTTGTTATTGTTATGTAATCTAATCGTGTTACTTTTTAGTAAAATTTTTACTGTAGTGTTTTTAGCGAATATTTTCTTAACTGTATTTCTTGAAATGCATTGTTGGTTAAGGGCTTGTAAGTATGCATTTCATGGTAAGATTTACACCTATTGTATTCGGCGCATGTGACAAATAAAATTTGATTTGATTATAATTAATAAAAATGTTATGTTGAGTTTGATACCCTTTTCATTAGGGCAAAACATTTTAAAGTGTAAATTCCAAACTTTAGAAGCCTTTTAAAACATTGAATCCACAACAACTTTGCATTTCCTGCTGTCCAGGAAAATTCTCAGCAACAAAAGACTGATCAAATTAAAATCCTACATCTGGCAAATTGGTTTCATACAACAGCTCTAAACACTGCAGCAGACTTCCTCGTTGGATTTGGGTCGAATTCAGGCATAACAGCGACCTGTCACAGAAGTCCTCCACCTGCAAATCCGATACCATGATTGTGCTTCCGTTGTGGTTGAGAGATAGACAACAAACTTTGGGGACTTGTACATATGTAAGATCTTAATTTGAGCCAGTTTGCTACAGCAGGGAAATAATCCTGCAGCACCAACAAATGTGAATTATTGTGTGGATTATAATTAATGTAAATATGTTGTAGGGATTGATACATTTTATGTTACGGGAAATCAAGTCTGACCTTTTTAAGTGGAAATTGCAAACTTTAGAAGCCTCAAATATACTACAAGTTTACATTTCCTGCTGTACAGGAACATTCTCAGCAACAAAGAGTAATCAAATGAAGATCCTACATCTAGCAAATCAGCCTTTATTTGGATGCAATTAACATATGTTAATATGCATGACCATTTCTCCTGACAGTGGAAGAACTGCTCTGGCGCACTGCATGAAACAGAGGCTTCACCCGCACCGCAGTGGTTTCAGATGGCACTATCCCCTCTCTTCACAAGACAAAGTGACATATTTATATTTCAGTGTGGCGATAGAGCAGTGATAGAACTAGAGCTAACTATTGCAGCTGTGTGGTTTCTGTGGACAATCTTATAGCTTTGGAATTATTAGATGTTCCCCTCACGGATAGACTCTCTCTCTCTCTCTCTCTCTCTCTCTCTCTCTCTCTCTCAATTCAATATCAAGGGCTTTAATTGCATGGGAAACATATGTTTACATTGCCAAAGAAAGTGAAATAGATAATAAACAAAAGTGAAATAAACAATACAAAATGCACAGTAAACATTACACTAACAAAAGTTCCAAATTAATAAAGACATTTCAAATGTCATTATGTCTATATACAGTATTGTAATGACGTGCAAATTAAAGTACAAAAGGGAAAATAAATACACATAAATATAGGTTGTATATACAATGGTGTTTGTTCTTCAGTGGTTGCCCTTTTCTTGTGGCAACAGGTCACAAATCTTGCTGATGTGATTGCACACTGTGGTATTTCACCCAATAGATAATGGAGGTCATCAAAATGTGATTTGTTTTCGAAATCTTTGTGGGTCTGTGTAATCTGCGGGAAATATGTGTCTCTAATATGGTCAGACATTTGCCAGGAGGTTAGGAAATGCAACTCATTTTCCACCTCATTTTGTGGGCAGTGTGCATGGCGACCTTTCTCAATAGCAAGTCTATGCTCACCGAGTCTCTACATAGTCAAAGATGTCCTTAATTTTGGGTCAGTCAGTGTTCAGGTATTCTGTCACTGTGTACTCTCTGTTTAGGGCCAAATAGCATTCTAGTTTTGCATTCTTTCCAATTATCTTTTTGTATTCTCATGATTTGGTTGGGTATAATTGTGTTGCTGACCTGGGGCTCTGTGGGGTCTGTTTGTGATTGTGAACAGAGCCCCATGACCAGCTTGCTTGGGGGCTCTTCTCCAGGTTCATTACTCTGTAGGTGATGGCTTTGTTATGGAAGGTTTGGCAATCGTTTCCTTTTAGGTAGTTGAAGAATTGAACGGCTCTTTTCTGAATTTTGATAATTAGCGGGGATCGGCCTAATTCTGCTCTGCATGCTTTTTTTGCTGTTTTACGTTGTACACAGATGATATTTTGGCAGAATTCTGAATGAAGAGTCTCAATTTGGTGTTCTTCCCATTTTGTGAATTCTTGTTTGGTGAGCGGACCCCTTACCTCACAACCATAAAGGACCATGGGTTCTATAACTGATTCAAGTATTTTTGACCAGATCCTAATTGGTATGTCGAATTTGATGTTCCTTTTGATGACATTGAAGGCCCTTCTTGCCTTGTCTCTCAGATCGTTCACAGCTTTATGTGCTCTAGGACAACGGTGTCTAGATGAAATTTGTATTCGTGGTCCTGGCAACTGGATGTTTTTTGGAACAGCATTATTTTTGTCTTACTGAGATTTACTGTCAGAGCCCAGGTCTGACAGAATCTGTGCGGAAGTTCTAGGTGCTGCTGTAGAACCTCCTTGGTTGGGGACAGAAGCACCAGGTCATCAGCAAACAATTAACATTTTACTACAGATTCTAGTAGGGTGAGAATGGGTGCTGCTGACTGTTCTTTTGCCATTGCCAATTTGTTGATATACACTACTGTTCAAAAGTTTGGGGTCATTTAGAAATGTCCTTGTTTTTCAAAGAAAAGCAATTTTTTGGTCCATTAAAATAATATCAAATTGATCAGAAATACAGTGTAGACATTGTTAATGTTGTAGCTGGAAACGGATGATGATTTTTAATGGAATATCTACATAGGTGTACATATGTAAAGGTTTTCTTCCTGGGGTGAAGGAGAGGACCAAAATGCAGCGTAGCCAGTGCTCAACATGTTTAATTAAAAGAACAAGTGAACACTACAAACAACTTACAAAATAACAAACGTGCAAAACCGATACAGACCTATCTGGTGCAGAACACAAACACAGAGACAGGTAACAACCACCCACAACGAACACAGTGAAACAACCTACCTAAATATGACTCTTAATTAGAGGAACGCAAAACACCTGCCTCTAATTAAGAGCCATACCAGGCAACCCTAAACCAACATAGAAACACACAACATAGAATGCCCACCCAAAACTCACGCCCTGACCATCACACACATACAAAACAACAGAAAACAGGTCAGGAACGTGACAGAACCCCCCCCTCAAGGTGCGAACGCCGGGCGCACCAGCACAAAGTCCAGGGGAGGGTCTGGGTGGGCATCTGACCACGGTGGTGGCTCAGGCTCCGGACGCTGTCCCCACACCACCATAGTCACTCCCCGCTTCTGTATCCCCCTCCCAATGACCACCCTCCAACTAAAACCACCTAAATGAAGGGGCAGCACCGGGATAAGGGGCAGCACCGGGATAAGGGGCAGCACCGGGATAAGGGGCAGCACCGGGATAAGGGGCGGCAGGTCCTGGCTGAGGGACTTTGGCAGGTCCGGGCTGAGGGACTCTGGCAGGTCCGGGCTGAGGGACTCTGGCAGGTCCGGGCTGAGGGACTCTGGCAGGTCCGGGCTGAGGGACTCTGGCAGGTCCGGGCTGAGGGACTCTGGCAGGTCCGGTCTGGCGGAAGGCTCTGGCTGATCCGGTCTGGCGGAAGGCTCTGGCTGATCCGGTCTGGCGGAAGGCTCTGGCTGATCCGGTCTGGCGGAAGGCTCTGGCTGATCCGGTCTGGCGGAAGGCTCTGGCTGATCCGGTCTGGCGGAAGGCTCTGGCTGATCCGGTCTGGCGGAAGGCTCTGGCTGATCCGGTCTGGCGGAAGGCTCTGGCTGATCCGGTCTGGCGGAAGGCTCTGGCTGATCCGGTCTGGCGGACGGCTCTAGCGGCTCCTGTCTGGCGGACGGCTCTAGCGGCTCATGGCAGACGTGCGGCTTTGCAGGCTCATGGCAGACGGGCGGCTTTGCAGGCTCATGGCAGACGGACAGTTCAGACGGCGTAGGGCAGACGGGCAGTTCAGGCGCCGCTGGGCAGACGGGCAGTTCAGGCGCCGCTGGGCAGACGGGCAGTTCAGGCGCCGCTGGGCAGACGGGCAGTTCAGGCGCCGCTGGGCAGACGGGCAGTTCAGGCGCCGCTGGGCAGACGGCAGACTCTGGCCGGCTGAGACGCACTGTAGGCCTGGTGCGTGGTACCGGAACTGGAGGTACCGGGCTGAGGGCACGCACCTCAGGGCGAGTGCGGGGAGAAGGAACAGTACGTACAGGGCTCTGGAGACGCACAGGAGGCTTGGTGCGTGGTGCCGGAACTGGAGGCACTGGGCTGGAGACACGCACCATAGGGAGAGTGCGTGGAGGAGGAACAGGGATCTGGAGATGCACTGGAAGCCTGGTGCGTGGTGTAGGCACTGGTGGTACTGAGCTGGGGTGGGAAGGTGGCGCCGGATATACCGGACCGTGAAGGAGGACACGTGCTCTTGAGCACCGAGCCTCCCCAACCTTACCAGGTTGAATGGTCCCCGTAGCCCTGCCAGTGCGGCGAGGTGGAATAGCCCGCACTGGGCTATGCAGGCGAACCGGGGACACCACCTGTAAGGCTGGTGCCATGTACGCCGGCCCGAGGAGACGTACTGGAGACCAGATACGTTGGGCCGGCTTCATGGCACTCGGCTCGATGCCCAACCTAGCCCTCCCAGTGCGGCAAGGTGGAATAGCCCGCACTGGGCTAAGCACGCGTACTGGGGACACCGTGCGCTTTACCGCATAACACGGTGTCTGCCCGTACTCCCGCTCTCCACGGTAATCACACACCTCAGGGCGAGTACCGTGTATGCTACGCCAAACCAACATCTCTCTCTCTTCGCTCTCCCCCAATATCACCAACAACTCATCAAATGTCTCATAATCTCCCATCCTTTCACTTTCCTCCAATCTGTCCAATAACTCCTCCACATTCTCCGACTCGTACCTCAATTTAGCCCACTGCTCCTTCTGGTAAGCACGGGGAACTGGCTCAAATCTCCCACTTGACCCAGCCATACTCCCCGTGTGCCCCCCCCCAAGAAATTTTTGGGGGAGCCTCTCGGGCTTCCAGCCACTCTGCCTTGCTAGTTCCCGCTGCTGCTGCTGCTGCCGCCGTTGCTTGTTGCCACGCTGCTTGGTCCGGGTTTGGTGGGTGGTTCTGTAAAGGTTTTCTTCCTGGGGTGAAGGAGAGGACCAAAATGCAGCGTAGCCAGTGCTCAACATGTTTAATTAAAAGAACAAGTGAACACTACAAACAACTTACAAAATAACAAACGTGCAAAACCGATACAGACCTATCTGGTGCAGAACACAAACACAGAGACAGGTAACAACCACCCACAACGAACACAGTGAAACAACCTACCTAAATATGACTCTTAATTAGAGGAACGCAAAACACCTGCCTCTAATTAAGAGCCATACCAGGCAACCCTAAACCAACATAGAAACACACAACATAGAATGCCCACCCAAAACTCACGCCCTGACCATCACACACATACAAAACAACAGAAAACAGGTCAGGAACGTGACAACATAGGCCCATTATCAGCAACCATCACTCCTGTGTTCCAATGGCACGTTGTGTTAGCTAATCCAAGTTTATCATTTTAAAAGGCTAATTGATCATTAGAAAACCCTTTTGCAATTATGTTAACACAGCTGAAAACTGTTGTTCTGATTAAAGAAGCAATAAAACTGGCCTTCTTTAGACTAGTTGAGTATCTGGAGCATCAGCATTTGTGGGTTTGATTACAGGCTCAAAATTGCCAGAAACAAATAACTTTCTTCTGAAACTCGTCAGTCTATTCTTGTTCTGAGAAATGAAGGCTATTCCATGCGAGAAATTGCCAAGAAACTGAAGATCTCGTACAACGATGTGTACTACTCCTTTCACAGAACAGGGCAAACTGCCTCTAACCAGAATAGAAAGAGAAGTGTGAGGCCCCGGTGCACAACTGACCAAGAGGACAAGTACATTAGAGTGTCTAGTTTGAGAAACAGATGCCTCACAAGTCCTCAACTGGCAGCTTCATTAAATAGTACCCGCAAAACACCAGTCTCAACGTCAACAGTGAAGAGGCGACTCCGGGATGCTGACCTCCTAGGCAGAGTTGCAAAGAAAAAGCCATATCTCAGACTGGCCAATAAAAATAAAATATTAAGATGGGAAAAAGAACAAAGACACTGGACACAGGAAGTTTGGAAAAAAGTGTTATGGACAGACGAATCTAAGTTTGAGGTGTTCGGATCACAAAGAATAACATTCGTGAGCCACAGAAAAAAATGAAAGGATGCCATCTGTCAAGCATGGTGGAGGCAATGTGATGGTCTGGGGGTGCTTTGGTGGTTGTAAAGTGGGATATTTGTACAGGGTAAAAGGTATCTTGAAGAAGGAAGGCTATCACTCCATTTTGCAACGCCATGCCATACCCTGTGGACAGTGCTTAATTGGAGCCAATTTCCTTCTACAACAGGACAATGACCCAAAGCACAGCTTCAAACTATGCAAGAACTTTTTAGGGAAGAAGCAGTTAGCTGGTTTTCTGTCTATAATGGAGTGGCCAGCACAGTCACTGGATCTCAACCCTATTTAGCTGTTATGTGAGCAGCTTGAACGTATGGTACGTAAGAAGTGCCCATCAAGCCAATCCAATTTGTGGGAGGTGCTTCAGGAAGCATGAGGTGAAATCTCTTCAGATTACCTCAACAAATTGACAACTAGAATGCCAAAGGTTTGCAAGGCTGTAACTGCTGAAAATTGAGGATTCTTTGATGAAAGCTAAGTTTGAAGGACACAATTATTATTTCAATTAAAAATCATTATTTATAACCTTAACATCTTGACTATATTTCCTATTCATTTTGCAACTCATTTCATGTATGTTTTCATGGAAAACATGGACATTT
The DNA here is from genome assembly GCF_045679555.1 of Salvelinus alpinus. NCBI lineage: Eukaryota > Metazoa > Chordata > Actinopteri > Salmoniformes > Salmonidae > Salvelinus > Salvelinus alpinus. The sequence goes on from NC_092109.1 coordinate 17,174,302, forward strand.
CTAAGTGACCCCAAACTTTTGTACGGTAGTGTATGTGTTGAAGAGGGTGGGGCTTAAGCTGCATCCCTGTATCACCCAGCGGCCCTGTGGAATGAAATGTTTCTTTGTTTTGGATTTTTTGTCATTTAGGGTGTGCAGGGTGAATATGTGGTCTGTCGTACAGTAAATTGGTAAAAAGACAATTTGACATTTGCTCAGTACATTGTTTTTGCTGAGGAAATGTCTGCTGTTTATGATAATGCAGAGGATTTTCCCGAGGTTGCTGTTCACACATATCCCACAGTAGTTATTGGGGTCAAATTTGTCTCCACTTTTCTTGATTGGGGTGATCAGTCCATGGTTCCAAATATTGGGGAATATGCCAGAGCTGAGGATGATGTTAAAGAGTTTAAGTATAGCCAATTAGAATTTGTGGTCTGTGTATTTTATCATTTCATTTAGCATACCTTCAACCCCACAGGCCTTTTTGGGTTGGAGGGTTTGTATTTTGTCCTGTAGTTCATTCAATGTAATTGGAGAATCCACTGGGCTCTGGTAGTCTTTAATAGTTGATTCTAAGATTTGTATATGTATATGTTTTTGCTGTTTGTTCTTTGTTGTAGAGCCAAAAGGATTGGAGAAATGGTTTATTAAAACATCTCTGTTTTGAATAGATAACTCTTCATGTAGTTGTTTGTTTAGAGTTTTCCAATTTTTCCAGAAGTGGTTAGATTCTATAGATTATTAAATTACATTGAGCTGATTTCTGACGTGCTATTCTTTACACCTTCACTATTACAGTGACACATTTTGTCCAGGAAATTGTATAGAAGAGAATACATTTGTTGTTGCCTTATTGTTTTTTTTGTAGATTTCCACACTCCTTTCATCTATAGTATTTCTTTATATTATTCAGTTCCTTTGGTGCTTCACGGTTGAGCATAGCTCTGTGATTTCGCTGTGATCTGACAGGGGTGTCAGTGGACTGATTGTGAACGCTCTAAGAGACTCTGGGTTGTGGTCAGTGATAAAGTAGTCTACATTACTACTGCCAAGAGATGAGCTATAGGCGTGTCTACCATTGACTATGTACATACCCAGTGTGCAACAGAGCTGCAGGTGTTGTGAACCATTTTTGTTGGTTATGTTGTCGTAGTTGTGTCTAGGGGGGCATATGAGGGAGGGAATGCTGTCACCTCCAGGTATGTGTTTGTCTCCCTGTGTGCTGAGGGTGTCAGGTTCTTGTCCAGTTCTGGCATTTAGGTTGCCACAGACTAGTACATGTCCTTGGGCATGGAAATTGTTGATCTCCCCCTCTAGGATGAAGAAGCTGTCATCGTTAAAGTATGGGGCTTCTACTGGGGGGATGTAGGTAGCACACATGAGGAAATTTTTTTCTGTTGAGATCATTTCCTTGTTCATTTCTAGCCAGATGTTCCTATTTTGACTAATTTAATAGAGTGGCTTAGGTCTGCTCTATACCAAATTAGCCTCTTACCTCTTTCATACCTGGTAGTTTGGTGGATGGGACTACCAGCTCAGTGGGTCAGTCTCCTTTATACCATGTTTCTTGTAGGATGACAATGTCTGTTTTTCCAATTTCTTTGAAGTCTGGGTTCCTTATCTTTAGGCCAAAGGCAGGTGACCTCAGACCTTGTATATTCCATGATGAGATAGTAAAAGCATTGTGTTCCATAGTGTCTAGTGTTGTTTTTGTGTAGTTTAGGCCTGGACCATCACAGTAGGTGTGAGCAGAGCATGTTGAGCATCTGATACATACCTCTCAGGTCGCAGGATGTGGCTTGGGCGGGTGAAAATGTGGGGTTTGGGCCTGTTGCTCTGTTCACGGCCTGGGCATGTCCTGCTGTCATGTTAAGGTCCTTGCTGCAGGGGCGGGGGGCATGGGGTGGGAAGAAGGGGCATATGTCTGATATGGGGGGGCCTATATAGGGTGTGGCCAGTGTTTGCTTGGGGTGGTCTTAGCTGGTTGGGGTGTGGCTGATGATGCTGTGGTCTGGGTGTAGGGCCTCTCGGCGTGGGTTCTCTCGGGGCAGGTCATTCAGAAGGGGCTTTTTCAGATCTGGGAGGGTGTCTCTCTGGTCTGTGCGGGGTGTCCGTTGCTCTGTTGCTCCTGTGTGAGGTGCTGGGGCTACGGTTGAAGGTAACGTCCTTCAGGGTCCTGGCAAAAGTTGGGATTGCTGCCTTGTAGAGGTGGACCTGTTTGTAAAGGCTGTTCAAGTCCAGGGTGGAGTGATGGGCTGAGTGCTGTGGCCACCCTTTCTTGCTGGGCCCTGAGGTAATTTGTGCCCGTGTGATTATGATGTGGCTGGGGGACCCTAGGGCATGCCTAGTGTTCGGGCACCAGAGTTTAGCCACTTTGTGGTTGGGAAAAAGTTTATCCTCTTGAATGTATTTGCAATTTGAGTCAATGAGGAGCACAATCTCTGGCTTTTGTGTTCTCAGTGGATGTGTGGGGGTTGTCAAGAGCGCTGTCAGGGAAGCTGACAGGGTGGCTGTTAGAAGGGGGTGGGGTCTGTTGGGTTGGTGGGTCCTGAGTTCTCTTCAATTGTGGTGTTGAGGTGTTGGTCCGGGTATGAGGTTGGCTGTTCTTCTGGCTTCGCTGGGGGACTGTCCTGCTCTCTGTCACACCTTAGCTTTGTCACCTCCTCTTTCAGTGCCATGTGTGCCTCTTTAAGTTCTCTCACCTCAGTCCGTAGAGCAGCCAGCTCTGTCAGACAGCCGTCCATTTCCACCTTCTGCCATCCGGGTGTTGTTGTGCTGATCTGTTTTGTGGGTTTGTTCTGTCTGGCTTATGTGGACTAGTTCTCTGAGCTCCATGTCTCTCTCCAGCTCTGTAAATGTATCCCTCTCAATGATGGATGAGCAGTGCAGTTGTGGGACCTGGGTGTATTCAGTGCTTGTTGTGGTTACTATCCTCGTCTGCAGGACAGTTTGAAGAGGTGTGATCAGACTGACTCAGGATGGGGAGTCGTCACAGAGAGAGAGCTTTTCCTGCTGTACTCTCTCTTTGATCATGTACAAGTCCTGCTGGAACTGCATGAGGATGCCCTGTACCATTACTGTCCCAGACCTGTACACGTTGACAGAGGTTGTTTCCATTTCCTCAATGTCTGGTATTCTGAGTTTCCACCCTGGGCTAACACCATCTGCCTTCATATAGGGGTAGTGTGCTGTTATAGCACTGTGCCATGCCAGGGGATGGTCTGTGTGGAAAATTAAGTTACTTACGTTCCCCGCTTTGTAGCAATCAGGAAATAGTGTCTCTATTGTCCTTGAGGAGCTTTAAAAAAAAAAAAACGGGTGATTGTGAAACTCTCCTGCCTTTGTTAGGCTCAAGAATATTCACACCTCTCACTTCACACTTCAGTGCTAATTAAAGTTGCAGGCAGGTCTGTTCTGTCCTAGCAGCTTGGTAGCTTAGTAGCCTTATTTATTAAGCTTTATTCAACAAAATTACCTAGAGATTATCTTTTACTTTTTGGCTTCAGAAGTAGGTTCAGACTGAACATTACTCACTCAGTTTTTTTGTTGGATGGTTTTTCCAGGTTCCACTGTGTTTCTTCTGCAGGTTTTGGTTTGTTAGAAGTTTTTTCTTGATAGTACTACTTTTTCGAACCTTTTTATGTACCTACAGAGTAGTACACGATCAATGCACTGTCCACGGTCCTGAACTGAAAGTGCATTACTCTTAATACTGAGCCTCTCTCTCTCTCTCTCTCTCTCTCATCTTCCTCCTCCTCTCTCTCGCTCATCCTCTTTCCCTCTCTCTCTCTCATCCTCCTTCCCTCTCTCCCTCTCTCTCTCTCTCTCTCTCTCTCTCTCTCCCTTCCCTCTCTCTCTCATCCTCCTTCCCCCTCTCTGTCTCTCATCCTTCTCCCCTCTCTCTCATCCTCCTACCCTCTCTCTCTCTCTCCCATCCTCCTTCCCTCTCTCTCTCTCTCATTCTCCTTCCCTCTCTCTCTCTCTTATCCTCATTCCCTTTCTCTCTCTCATCCTCCTTCTCTCTCTCATCCTCCTCTCTCTCTCTCTCTCTCTCTCTCTCTCTCTCTCTCTCTCTCTCTCTCTCTCTCTCTCTCTCTCTCTCTCTCTCTCTCTGTCTCTCACTCACCAGGGTAGAGAGACTGAGTCCTGTCACCTCTTAGAATAAGAGATGAAAGCTTCTCAAGGTCCTGTTCTTCTTACATAGAAAAAGCTGTCCGACACCCTGAGAGATCCTATTCTCTCTCTCACCCTCTTTCTCTCTCTCACACACACATGCACGCACACATACACACAACGTTGTGCATCACTTATCAGTGTAACAAAAATCATGTCACGCCACTGTAGATACACACCGCTCACTTTGCTTTTCTTTAATCTCAACTTTTTCTTCAATTATGCAATTACCTTTACAAATCCCACGCCTCCCACACAGCACAACTGTTTGAAAGACTGCCTTATCCATGTGATCACTGTCTGATTTGTCCATATGTGTTATTGTCTGTGTACAGCACAGAAGTAACCTCTGAATCCCTTCTCACATCCATATGTTATGTTCTACAGTATATGTATGTCTCTAATGTATCTCTCCAACATACTGGCTTTGAATGATGAAAAGGACACAGTATCATCTGACATACAGATGATCCGTAGAGCACTGAGGTACCAGCAAACAGGAACACCAACATTTCATCAGAAGGACATGTCTATATTATTTATTGGAACTGTAAAACAGCATGATTATTTTGTATCAGTTGCTGTGATTTTATACCACCCCCAAAGTGTGTACACAATACTGTACACCTGAGTGTTGGTGTTTCTCATGGTATAGCAATGAAATAATCTGTTCAGAGACACTTATCACGCCTGCCAAGGCATTCTACAGAACCAGCCAAAGAGAGATGCTGTTCCAATAACAAGCATTGACAGTACTTTTGGCACTGTCTCAGTAGTCAACAAACAACGGCACAGAGGGAGAGAGAGAAGAACACAGCACATTTCCTCACACACCTGTTAGGTCAGACTGCATGAGAAGATGTCTCTACCATGTCCGAGATCTGAGCTAGACTTTGTATTATGATCCTACAGTACTGTTAGCACATAACGTTCTGATAACCATGTTTCTTAGAGCTTGGTGAGAGTGTGGTTGTCCTATGATTATTTTGCATTCAACCTTCCCACATAGTTCTGGGAATGGTCCAAGATACCCAGCTAGCCCATAATGTTCTGAGAACCATATGTTTCTTAGGTGGGAATTTCAGTACTTCACCATAACATTTCCTACTGGTTTCCTCACGGTTCGAGAATGTTAAGAAACAACATTTGTCTGTGGGAATTTCAGTATTCAGTATGAAGTTTTCTGCGTGGTTCTATTTAAAGTCATGTCCATTAGTAACATTCAATGAACATTCTAAGAATATTTCTTAAAAACATACATTCTGTTCTCAGCATCAACAAAACTCTCTCTATCCTCAAACAGATTACCGACCATTTCGAATCCCACCGTACCTTCTCCGCTATGCAATCTGGTTTCAGAGCTGGTCATGGGTGCACCTCAGCCACGCTCAAGGTCCTAAACGATATCATAACCGTCATCGATAAGAGACAATACCGTGCAGCCGTATTCATCGACCTGGCCAAGCCTTTCGACTCTGTCAATCACCACATTCATATTGGCAGACTCGACAGCCTTGGTTTCTCAAATGATTACATTTACATTTACATTTAAGTCATTTAGCAGACGCTCTTATCCAGAGCGACTTACAAATTGGTGCATTCACCTTATGATATCCAGTGGAACAACCACTTTACAATAGTGCATCTAACTCTTTTAAGGGGGAGGGGGGGTTAGAAGGATTACTTTATCCTATCCTAGGTATTCCTTAAAGAGGTGGGGTTTCAGGTGTCTCCGGAAGGTGGTGATTGACTCCGCTGACCTGGCGTCGTGAGGGAGTTTGTTCCACCATTGGGGTGCCAGAGCAGCGAACAGTTTTGACTGGGCTGAGCGGGAACTGTACTTCCTCAGAGGTAGGGAGGCGAGCAGGCCAGAGGTGGATGAACGCAGTGCCCTTGTTTGGGTGTAGGGCCTGATCAGAGCCTGAAGGTACGGAGGTGCCGTTCCCCTCACAGCTCCGTAGGCAAGCACCATGGTCTTGTAGCGGATGCGAGCTTCAACTGGAAGCAGGTGGAGAGAGCGGAGGAGCGGGGTGACGTGAGAGAACTTGGGAAGGTTGAACACCAGACGGGCTGCGGCGTTCTGGATGAGTTGTAGGGGTTTAATAGCACAGGCAGGGAGCCCAGCCAACAGCGAGTTGCAGTAATCCAGACGGGAGATGACAAGTGCCTGGATTAGGACCTGCGCCGCTTCCTGTGTGAGGCAGGGTCGTACTCTGCGAATGTTGTAGAGCATGAACCTACAGGAACGGGTCACCGCCTTGATGTTAGTTGAGAACGACAGGGTGTTGTCCAGGATCACGCCAAGGTTCTTAGCACTCTGGGAGGAGGACACAATGGAGTTGTCAACCGTGATGGCGAGATCATGGAACGGGCAGTCCTTCCCCGGGAGGAAGAGCAGCTCCGTCTTGCCGAGGTTCAGCTTGAGGTGGTGATCCGTCATCCACACTGATATGTCTGCCAGACATGCAGAGATGCGATTCGCCACCTGGTTATCAGAGGGGGGAAAGGAGAAGATTAATTGTGTGTCGTCTGCATAGCAATGATAGGAGAGACCATGTGAGGATATGACAGAGCCAAGTGACTTGGTGTATAGCGAGAATAGGAGAGGGCCTAGAACAGAGCCCTGGGGGACACCAGTGGTGAGAGCACGTGGTGCGGAGACAGATTCTCGCCACGCCACCTGGTAGGAGCGACCTGTCAGGTAGGACGCAATCCAAGCGTGGGCCGCGCCGGAGATGCCCAGCTCGGAGAGGGTGGAGAGGAGGATCTGATGGTTCACAGTATCAAAGGCAGCCGATAGGTCTAGAAGGATGAGAGCAGAGGAGAGAGAGTTAGCTTTAGCAGTGCGGAGCGCCTCCGTGACACAGAGAAGAGCAGTCTCAGTTGAATGACTAGTCTTGAAACCTGACTGATTTGGATCAAGAAGGTCATTCTGAGAGAGATAGCAGGAGAGCTGGCCAAGGACGGCACGTTCAAGAGTTTTGGAGAGAAAAGAAAGAAGGGATACTGGTCTGTAGTTGTTGACATCGGAGGGATCGAGTGTATGTTTTTTCAGAAGGGGTGCAACTCTCGCTCTCTTGAAGACGGAAGGGACGTAGCCAGCGGTCAAGGATGAGTTGATGAGCGAGGTGAGGTAAGGGAGAAGGTCTCCGGAAATGGTCTGGAGAAGAGAGGAGGGGATAGGGTCAAGCGGGCAGGTTGTTGGGCGGCCGGCCGTCACAAGACGCGAGATTTCATCTGGAGAGAGAGGGGAGAAAGAGGTCAAAGCACAGGGTAGGGCAGTGTGAGCAGAACCAGTGGTGTCGTTTGACTTAGCAAACGAGGATCGGATGTCGTCGACCTTCTTTTCAAAATGGTTGACGAAGTCATCTGCAGAGAGGGAGGAGGGGGGAGGAGGGGGAGGAGGATTCAGGAGGGAGGAGAAGGTGGCAAAGAGCTTCCTAGGGTTAGAGGCAGATGCTTGGAATTTAGAGTGGTAGAAAGTGGCTTTAGCAGCAGAGACAGAAGAGGAGAATGTAGAGAGGAGGGAGTGAAAGGATGCCAGGTCCGCAGGGAGGCGAGTTTTCCTCCATTTCCGCTCGGCTGCCCGGAGCCCTGTTCTGTGAGCTCGCAGTGAGTCGTCGAGCCACGGAGCAGGAGGGGAGGACCGAGCCGGCCTGGAGGATAGGGGACATAGAGAGTCAAAGGATGCAGAAAGGGAGGAGAGGAGGGTTGAGGAGGCAGAATCAGGAGATAGGTTGGAGAAGGTTTGAGCAGAGGGAAGAGATGATAGGATGGAAGAGGAGAGAGTAGCGGGGGAGAGAGAGCGAAGGTTGGGACGACCAGAAGCTCTCGGGGTGTGCGAGAACACGTGGGCAGACGAGGAGAGAGCAGTAGGAGTAGCAGTGTTATCAGTGGTAATCCATGTTTCCGTCAGTGCCAAGAAGTCGAGGGACTGGAGGGACGCATAGGCTGAGATGAACTCTGCCTTGTTGGCCGCAGATCGGCAGTTCCAGAGGCTGCCGGAGACCTGGAACTCCACGTGGGTCGTACGCGCTGGGACCACCAGGTTAGAGTAGCGGCAGCCACGCGGTGTGAAGCGTTTGTATGGTCTGTGCAGAGAGGAGAGAAGAGGGATAGACAGACACATAGTTGACAGGCTACAGAAGAGGCTACGCTAATGCAAAGGAGATTAGAATGACAAGTGGACTACACGTCTCGAATGTTCAGAAAGTTAAGCTTACGTTGCAAAAAAAAATCTTATTGACTAAAATGATATAGTACTGCTGGCTGGTGAAGTAGGCTGGCTAGCAGTGGCTGCGTTGTTGACTTTGTTTGAAAGTGTAGCTGGCTAGGTAACCTCTAACTGGCTAGGTAACCTCGACAATTTCTCTAAATTTCTCTAAACTACACAATTATCTTGGATACAAGGACAGCAAAGACAACTATGTAGCTAGCTAACACTACGCTAATCAAGTCGTTCCGTTGTAATGTAAGTTTCTACAGTGCTGCTATTCGGTAGAAGTTGGCTAGCTAGCAGTGTTAGCTAGCAGTGTTGACTAGGTAGGAGAACGGCAGCGCGGCGGACGAAAATAGCTGGCTAGCTAACCGATAATTACTCAAAACTACACAATTATCTTAGATACAAAGATAGCAAAGACAACTATGTAGCTAGCTAACACTACACTAATCAAGTCGTTCCGTTGTAATGTAATCGTTTCTACAGTGCTGCTATTCGGTGGCTAGCTGGCTAGCTAGCAGTGTTGACTACGTTACGTTACGTTAGGACGAAAATAGCTGGCTAGCGAACCTCAATAACTACACAATTATCTTTGATACAAAGACGGCTATGTAGCTAGCTAAGATCAAACAAATCAAACCGTTGTACTGTAATGAAAATGAAAATGAAATGGTAATACTACCTGTGGAGCGAAGCGGAATGCGGAATGCGACTACTCGCTCCAACCCGGAAGTCTTACCTCACCTGGTTTACCAACTACTCTCTGATAGAGTTCAGGGTGTCAAATCGGAGGGCCTGTTGGCACTGTCTCAGATCGGAGGGCCTGTTTCGGAGGGAGGGCCTGTTTCGGATCGGAGGGCCTGTTTACCAACTACTCTCTGATAGAGTTCAGGGTGTCAAATCGGAGGGCCTGTTGTCCGGACATCTGACAGTCTCTATGGGGGTGCCACAGGGTTCAATCCTTGGGCCGACTCTCTTCTCTGTATACATCAATGATGTTGCTCTTGCTGCTGGTGATTCTCTGATACACCTCTACGCAGACGACACCATTCTGTATACTTCTGGCCCCTCTTTGGACACTGTGTTAACTAACCTCCAGACAAGCTTCAATGCCATACAACTCTCCTTCCGTGGCCTCCAACTGCTCTTAAATGCAAGTAAAACTGCAAGTAAAACTAAATGCATGCTATTCAACCGATTGCTGCCCGTCCAGCATCACTACTCTGGACGTCTCTGACTTAGAATACGTGGACAACAACAAATACCTAGGTGTCTGGTTAAATTGTAAACTCTCCTTCCAGACTCACATTAACTTCTCTAGGGTAGGGGGCAGCATTTTCACGTTTGGATGAAAAGCATACCCAAATTCAACTACCAGCTACTCATCTCCAGAAGATAAGATATGCATATTATTAGTAGATTTGGATAGAAAACACTCTGAAGTGAGTATAACAGAACTTATTTAGCAGGCGATACCCCGAGGACAAACCATTCAGATTTTTTGTTTGTTTGAGGTCACTCTCTTTTCAATGATTTTCCATTGGGAAACCAGATTTCTAAGCGAATTGCTTTCAGTTCCTACGGCTTCCACTGGATGTCAACAGTCCTGAGAAATTGGTTGAGGTTATTTCGTTGTGTAATAAAGACATACGGCCATCTTGAAGTCGAGTCACTCTAGGTGTCCTGTTTGATTGAAGCGCATGACCAAAAGGCATGCTATATTTGGTTTTAATCCTGTATTGAACACAGATCATCCCGTCTTCAATTTTATCGATTATTAACGTTAAAAAATACCTAAAGTTGTATTAGAAAAGTAGTTTGAAATTTTTTGGCAAAGTTTACAGGTAACCTTTGAGATATTTTGTCGTCACGTTTGAGCAAGTTGGAACCTGTGTTTTTCTGGATCAAACGCTCCAAATAAATGGACATTTTGGATATATATCGACGGAATTAATCGAACAAAAGGACCATTTGTGATGTTTATGGGACATATTGGAGTGCCAACAACAGAAGCTTGTCAAAGGTAAGGCATGAATTATATTTTTATTTCTGCGTTTTGTGTCGCGCCTGCAGGGTTGAAATATGCGTATCTCTCTTTGTTTACAATGTTGCTATACTCAGATAATAGCATCGTATGCTTTCGTCGAAAAGCCTATTTGAATTCTGACATGTTGGCTGGATTCACAACCAGTGTAGCTTTAATTTGGTATCTTTCATGTGTGAATTAATGAAAGTTTGATTTTATAGTAATTTTCATAGTAGTTAATTTGAATATGGCGCTCTGCATTTTCTGAGGCTTTTTGCCAAGTGATACAGTAGCATCTTGCCTAAACTCAGATTTTTGGATATAAATATGAACTTTACCGAACAAAAAATACATTCTACTTTTTGTTACTGCTCTCTTTGGCTGGAAAAATGGCTGTCTTTTTCTGTGACTTGGCTCATACCTAACATAATCGTTTGGTGTGCTTTCGTCGTAAAAACTTTTTGAAATCGGACACTTTGGCTGGATTTACAACAAGTGTAGCTTTAAAATGGTGTAAAATACTTGTATGTTTGAGGAACTTAAATTATGGGATTTCTGTTGTTTTGAATTTGGCGCCCTGCAGTTTCACTGGCTGTTGACGAGGTGGGACGCTACCGTCCCACATACCCTAGAGAAGTTAAGCATCTCCAATCCAAAATTAATTTTAGAATCGGCTTCCTATTTCGCAACAAAGCATCCTTCACTCATGCTGCCAAACATACCCTCGTAAAACTGACCATCCTACCGATCCTCGACTTCGGTGATGTCATCTATAAAATAGCCTCCAACACTCTACTCAACAAACTGGATGCAGTCTATCACAGTGCCATTAGTTTTGTCACCAAAGCCCCATACACTACCCACCATTGCGACCTGTACGCTCTCGTTGGTTGGCCCTCGCTTCATACTCGTCGCCAAACCCACTGGCTACAGGTTATCTACAAGTCTCTGCTAGGTAAAGCCCGCCTTATCTCTGCTCACTGGTCACCATAGCAGCACCCACCCGTAACATGCGCTCCAGCAGGTATATCTCACTGGTCACCCCCAAAGCCAATTCCTCCTTTGGTCGTCTTTCCTTCCAGTTCTCTGCTGCCAATGACTGGAACGAACTGCAAAAATCTCTGAAGCTGGAGACTCATATCTCCCTCACTAGCTTTAAGCACCAGCTGTCAGAGCAGCTCACAGATCACTGCACCTGTACATAGCCCATCTGTAAACAGCCCATCTATCTACCTACCTCATCCCCATACTGTATTTATTTATTTATCTTGCTCCTTTGCACCCCAGTATCTCTACTTGCACATTCATCTTCTGCACATCTACCATTCCAGTGTTTAATTGCTATATTGTAATTACTTCACCACCATGGCCTATTTTTTTTTATTTTATTTTATTTTATTTTTTCACCTCTATTTAACCAGGTAGGCTAGTTGAGAACAAGTTCTCATATGAAACTGCGACCTGGCCAAGATAAAGCATAGCAGTGTGAACAGACAACAACACAAAGTTACACATGGAGTAAACAATAAACAAGTCAATAACATGGTAGAAAAAAAAGAGAATCTATATACAATGTGTGCAAAAGGCATGAGGAGGTAGGCAATAAATCGAATAATTACAATTTAGCAGATTAACACTGGAGTGATAAATCATCAGATGATCATGTGCAAGTAGAGATACTGGTGTACAAAAGAGCAGAGAAGTAAATAAATAAAAGCAGTATGGGGGGTGAGGTAGGTAAATTGGGTGGGCTATATACCGATGCCTTAACTCCCTTATCCTACCTCATTTGCACTCACTGTATATAGACTTTTTGTTTTCTACTGTATTATTGACTGTATGTTTTGTTTATTCCATGTGTAACCTTGTGTTGTATGTGTCGAATTGCTATGCTTTATCTTGGCCTGTCACGTTCCTGACCTTATTTCCTTTATTTTGTCTTTGTTTAGTATGGTCAGGGCGTGAGTTGGGGTGGGCATTCTATGTTATGTGTTTCTATGTTGGGTTCAATGTATTAGCCTGATATGGTTCTCAATTAGGGGCAGGTGTTTTACGTTTCCTCTGATTGAGAACCATATTAAGGTAGGCTGTTCTCACTGTTTGTTGGTGGGTGATTGTTCCTGTGTCAGTGTTTGTGCCACACGGGACTGTTTCGTTCGTTCGTGTTTTCCTTCCTGTTCGTGCGTTCTTTCCTGTTTGTGCGTTCTTGTTATATGTTCTCAAGTTCAGGTCTGTTAACGTCGTTTATTGTTTTGTCGTCTATCAAGTGTTTTTTCGTGTTCGTCTTTCACAAATAAATATACTATGGATACATACCACGCTGCATATTGGTCCGATCCTTGCTCATCCTCAGACGAGGAGGAGGACGAGCGTTACATGGCCAGGTCGCAGTTGCAAATGAGAACTTGTTCTCAACTAGCCTACCTGGTTAAATAAAGGTGAAATAAAAATAAAAAATAAAAATATCTTGTTAAGTGTGTTCAGGTGTGTTGGCTGTGCCCACTAATTGGCCACACCGTATCTTAATGTGCTTGTTTCCTATGGTATTTACTTGTTGTTTCCCATAGTCTGTTTTAATAGACAAAAATGAACAGCTTTGTATGAATTAAAGACGTGGCCTGCTAGTTCAAACCTGGTGGTGCAGTGGACTGATTCCATTGCTAGAGAACAAAAGATCATAGGTTTGAATCTCACTGAAGCCATGCCAAAAAAAGAAATACTGTTCGTATGATTAACAGCTTCTACCCCAAGCCATAAGACTGCTGAACAATTAATCAAATGGCCACTGGACTATTTACATTGACCCCCTCCTCCATTTGTTTTGTACACTGCTGCTACGCTGTTAATTATCTATGCATTGTCACTTCACCCCCACCTACATGTACAAATGACCTCAACTAGCCTGTGACCCCACACACTGACTCGGTACCGGTAACCCCTGTATATAGCCTCGTTATTGTTATTTTATTGTGTTACTTTTTATAATTTTTTTACTTTAGATTATTTGGTAAATATTTTCTTAACTCTTCTTGAACTGCACTGTTGGTTAAGGGCTTGTAAGTAAGCATTTCACTATAAGGTCTACACTTGATGTATTCGGCGCATGTGAAAAATGAAGTTTGATTTGAACACCCATATTTACCACCCTCCAGACACTGACAACGTAGACCTAAATACAGAAATACCATCTTAGATAAAATGAGAAACAGAAAATAAAACAGACCAACTTCTTCCACAGAGGGGTCCCTCGGAGGGAGAGGGGGGTGTTAGCGGCAATACCTCAATTAGGATCTCAATAAGGCCGGCACCACAGGGAATAGAAGTGAACCACAAGCATCTAAAAATGCTGCGATTAATCATTTTCCTTCATGAACTCTACATGGTTTCTAGATCTCCCTTGACACTGCAGGGACTTCCTCAGAGGGCTGCTTCATTGTGGTGCATTGTACACAGGGCTAGGATAATGCAGTCTCTTATAGGACACTTCAGTGACTGTCTGCTTAGCTATGCCATGTTGACCCTGGGTAGAGATGCAATGTTGAGGGAGGAGAGAACAATAGCGCAGTCACAGCTGCATTAATTGCACTCGTCTAACTCATAAATCAACTGTCATACAAACACACACATACACAAAGAAATACCCATTTGTACACACACGTTTGTACATGCATTCTCATCCACACTCTCTCTCAAACACACACCAGCAGACAATGGAAATCCTGAAAGGGCCTGCCAACTTCGATAGCTTTCACATAATGCCTGTAGGATCCAACATCAATCCTGCCACTGATAGGAATGCAATATAATCAGAATCAAAAGGGGGGACGAAACATTTGTGAAATAACCACTTATCATGATGTATCACACACACACATGCAAAGCAAGTATAGGGTGGGAAAGTGGGGCGAGTTTAATCTGTTTTGGTGTTTTCATTAAACATAGAGGCCAGGATCAATAGAGAAAGAGCGGTGAGTTGCAGAAAGAGAACTTAACTAACAACAGCAAGGTAGGCCTTACTCATACTCACTTCACAAACATGTGCTCTCTGCCACTTACTCACCCAGGATTTCAAAATGGTCTACAAACTCATTCATCCCCATTCATCTTTTACTCTTCTTTTTCATTTCACTAAGAAACACTATGTTCCAGAAACACTTTACTGCTCTTCAAATGAAACCCAAACATTTTAGTAGAATATCCTCTAGCTTATTGTATCGGTGCAGTCTGTTGCCTCAAACCCACACAGAATACACAAAGTCCAGTGAGTTGGATGGGGACTCATTGCTTCCCCCTCCCTCTTCTTCACAGGTGCTGCAAGGGGCTAGTGCTTCATTAGAACATCGTTGACATCTGGGTTGTTAAATAGGTACAATCATTTAGCTTGAAGGGCTGCATAGAAAATGGCACATTAACATGTAGTAAAACTCGTCCCAGTAATCATTAATTAGCTTGCCCTTTCACAAAAGGGAGCCAGGCCAGTGTTCTAGGGGAGATATACTAATTGTCTAGGAGCGGTAAAAAAGGCTTTTTAATATACTAGAGCTGGAGATGGAGCTCTTCTGTTGTAGTGGAATCATAACATACAATATGAGAAGCATAAAAGTACATTATGGAAATAGTTGTGATACTCATCATTAGGGCCAGGAGCTTTTCCTGATCACATGACCTGACCAGAAAAAACTCAGGCTATAACATGTCTTGAGGAAAAAGTTAAAAAGATGGTAATATATGTCATAATTGTAGTGTTGTAAAACAACTTTAATGATTCAGCCAAGTTTGAAAGTAGTACTTTGGGAAGGCAGGCATCAGAATTACTTATTTTGCCAGCTTACTGTCTGGCAGATGCACTGACAGGAGGCCCATCCTGGTATTTGATAGAGCGGCTGTCTGTTTGCACAAACGTGAATGGTCGGATGGGTACCTCAATCTGGCCAGATAGACAGAGGGATGAATTTAACGTCTAGACAAATGAATCACACAGAAACAGGAGAGAGAGGTATCACCTTTAGTTTTAATCAATCCAGAGGCCATTCTGAAAACAGTAAGGGATGGACAGCTATGGATCTGACTGATGGGAAAGGAGGGGATGGGGATATGGAGGGGAATAGGGATAGGGAGGGGATGGGGATATGAAGGGGAATAGGGATAGGGAGGGGATTGGGATGGGGGGGTCAGGAGTTGTGCCATGTAGCCGATTACTATTCCATCTGGAACTCAGCAGCTCATGTCATTGAAGTGAAGTTTAGTGTATCTGTATACTACTATCCCTATACTACTATTCAAATTGTTTAAATTATGTCATAACAATGTTATTTCAACCAGTTTGTGGTTGTAATGATGTCATTTCAACCAATTTTCTCCACTGGGATACTATACATATCTACTCCAACCATTAGTTATGATAATACACCTGAACTATACTGTGTGTTTAGGGTTTATGGCTCAGTGTTAGTGTAATAATCTGCAGTTATTATGGTCTTTCTGAAAGAGAAATAAATAGATCCAAAATGGGGATTAGAACAAGATATCAGAAGTTATGCTCAACAACAATTACATGTCATGAAGGTTCAGAATTAAACTAATGACATAAGGAGTGTGAAAACCTGCATGTAGGCTACAGGTTTAAACTAGATATTCAAATCAGTTGAGTGAATCAACAAAATAACAAAATAATGTGACAAACATTGAGGAGACGTTGGTGTTGCTTTCTATTAACAAACAGATAACGAAAGAAAATACAAGTAAAAAAGTAAAGGAGAAAAAAAAAAATAGGAAAAAGGAAAAAAAATAGATTTAAAAAAATTATACCTGGAGCTCAGCTATAAAACGAATGTCATGTCTTTGACAGGGAGGTGTGTGAGATGCATGTGTCTCATAGGGAAGACTGTGCAGTATGTACACATTTAATTCTGATGGATCAACAGGAACTAAGCCAGGCTTGGGCTTTGTTTTCACTAACATGCATGTTGGTCTCTGGAGAAAAAAATGTAACTCAAAAAGAAGGACAGACTAAAGAAATATGTACAAAAATACAGAATACTTTACAAAATGTTGTCTCACGTACTCCAAACCAGTATTTCTGCTCGACTTATTTACAACTTTGATAGCTTTGAACACTATTCTCATAGAATCTATAATTGCTTAACATCAGAAAATCCGAGAGCTTCATGTAGACGCAAAACAAATGTACATTTTTTATGACTATTTTACAGATTTTAAGTAGTTTCAGGGCATGACTAGAAAAAAAGCAGCCACATCATGTACAATAGTATAAGGAAATCATGATTTAAAAAGTTAACAAAGAGAGCCGCGCATAATAACAAAATGAAACACAGTGCATTCGGAAAGTATTCAGACCCCTTCACTTTTTCAACATTTTGTTACGTTACAGCCTTATTTCAAAATTTATTAAATAGTTTTTTCCCTCATCAATCTACCCACAATACCCCATAATGACAAAGCAAAAACAGGTTTGGCAGCAATTACAGCCTTGAGTCTTCTTGGGTATGACACTACAAGCTTGGCACACCTGTATTTCGGGAGTTTCTCCCATTTTTCTCTGCAGATCCTCTCAAGGCCTGATTGCTGGAGTGCTGCAGAGATGGTTGTCCTTCTGGAAGGTTCTCCCATCTCCACAGAGGAACTCTATAGCTCTGTCAGAGTGACCATCGGGTTATTGGTCACTTCCCCGACCAAGGCCCTTCTCCCCGATTGCTCAGTTTGGCCGGGCAGCCAGCTCTAGGAAGAGTCTTGGTGGTTCCAAACTTCTTCCATTTAAGAATGATTGAAGCCACTGTGTTCTTGGGGACCTTCAATGTTGCAGACATTTTTTTGGTACCCTTCCCCAGATCTGTGCCACGACACAATCCTGTCTCGGAGCTCTAAGGACAATTCCTTCGACCTCATTGTTTTTTTCTTTCTCTGACATGCATTGTCAACTGTGGGACCTTATATAGACAAGTGTGTGCTTTTCCAAATCATGTCCAATTAATTTAATTTACCACAGGTGGACACCATTCAAGTTGTAGAAACATCTCAATAATGATCAATGGAAACAGGATGTACCTGAGCTCAATTTCGAGTATGATAGCAAAGGGTCTGAATGCTTATGTAAATAAGGTATTTCTGTTTTTTATTTGTAATACATGTGCAAAAATGTCTAAAAACCTATTTTTGCTTTGTCATTATGGGATATTGTGTGTAGATTGATGAGGAAAAATATTATTTAATCCATTTTAAAAATAAGGATGTAACGTAAAAAATGTGGAAAAAGTGAGAGGGTCTGAATACTTTCTGAATGCAATGTAAGCTTTTCTTTAATTAAAGTCAAGGGAACAGACATCTAAACTAATTAAAGTGACATTCAAGTTCACAAATTCCCACATCCAATGTGGTGTCATGGCAATTCCCACCCCCCACCTCATTTATGATCATCAACTATTACAACAGTTACCATGGAAACAACACTTGCTGGAATGTTCCGTCTTGTTGTCATGGCGAGATACAGTGCCAACCAGTTTCAGTAAAAAGCACCCCTTACTCCCTTCTTACTCTGAAGGCATTCGGGTGAGCTAGAGTTACTCATTTGTCCACAAAAAATCAAGCCCTCTATACAATGTTTTTTGTAGCATTCTCGTTCAACCTCTCCATGTAATTCCGGAGCTCTTGCGAGTCCCCCAGCTCGATGTCCGGACATACCCACTTAATGTCGGTGGTCTGTCCGAGTGCCAGCGGGCTTAGAACTGGGCATCCGTTACTGGGCTTGATGTTGGCGAAGGTGGTAAATTTGACCCTCTTCCTCTTGGTGGTGGGTGAGTTGAGTGACTCGTTCCTGCCTCCCGGGCAGCCTCCCTGGGCACTGCCCTTCAGAACACCGCCGTTCAGCAACTGGCTGCCCTCTTCCAGGGTGCTGCCCAGCTCGTCCTGCTGCTGCTGCAGACACAGGCCCTCCTCCTGGCCAAGCCACACCCAGTCGTGGGCATGGGGCATGGCCTCGGGGGCCTCCAAGGGCAGCTCTTTATGGCGGTACTTGAGGGCGTAGGAGATGCAGTTGATGAGGAAGACCAGGATGGCCAGGCAGAAGACCCCCAGCAGTGCGTACATACCGATCTCCAGGTCAGTGAGGCTGCGGCGTGATGACAACAGATCCTCGTCCGTGCTGCGGCCCCGCGGCAGCTCCTCCTGGGCAGGGAACTCAGAGAACCCCCCAGGGACTCTTCCGTCGGCCGACAGCCTGTCCCCATTGGGCCTCACCGGGATAGGGGTCTTGACTGTCGTGGCCCCCCGGTTCATGATCCCAGCCTCAATGTCAGAGATGGAGCCTCCGTAGTAGGGCGGGTCTGGTCGTGTTTTGCCTCCAGGGTGGCTGTATGGCTCCTCAGAGCGGCCAAACCTAACGCAGACATTTCCCACCCCGGCTGCCAAAATGGTGCGTCGCTTTGTCTTCTGGCAGATCTCTGATGATGTCATCTCCACACGCACCAGTAACCCCTGCCCTTCGCCGTTTGCCACAATGACCGGCCACTTCCACTCCGCGCTGCGCCGTACCGACACCACCTGCTCGTCCAATGAGGTTGCTGTGAGCACAAAGTGGGCGGGGTCGTAGTGGTCCAGAGGGGTCATGGAGCCGTCGCTGAACTGGAGCCAGGCACTGATGAGGGACTCCTGAGGACACACACACACACACACACACACACATGAATACACACACACACACAAACACACATGAATACACATGCACACACAAAGACATCGCAGTTCTTCTATCATAAGGGTAAACTACAAATACACCTGTCTTAGTAGTGCTTCAACAAAACCAATCTCCACCCACATGTCTACTGTAAAACACCAACTCCCCATGGGACACATAACTACTGTAGGTATAAAAGGAAAGCATGCTTCCCTGTCATAATATAAAGTGCTACTATGTTACTACACAGCAGAAAATGGTATCAGCAGGAGTCTAATCTTTTCATCATCAAGAGAGAAAAAGAAAGAAAGAGTGAGTGTAGAAGTAAATAGAGAGAGAGAGAGAGAACCCCTGCAGATGTGAAGATATGTTTAAATAGACAGTTTAAAAGCAGAGGAGAACTTCAGATGAGAAGAAGGACTCTGCAGCTGTTCCTCTGAAAATATGTCATAGTTTCAGAAGCAGACATCTTCATTGAGATTAGATCAACGATTTGACATTACAAACACATCCTATTCACTATAAAGGATCAAATGGCAACAAATGTGACTCCACCTATTCCAGGTGAGAAAGTTACAGTTTAGCCTTACAGATTGATCATATATCTCATATAATTCCCCATATATCATTTCTATCTATGGGTGAACATATTATATATTTGGTGCATTAGGTTGCTGAGGCATGTGTGCGTGGTAACCTGTTTGAGTTTCTGCATGACTTCCTGTGTGGTGGCAGTGGCGACTATGGCCCTGTTACTCCCTGGGCTGAGCTGGAGGGACAGAGAGAGGCCAGACACCAGCTGCACTCCCAGCTCTGTCACGCTCACTTTCTCATCCAGAACCCTGACCATCCGCTCAGCCAGGATCGAGTCAGACAGAGGAGACATCACCTGCAACATCATACACACACATTAGTATACAAACAGACACCCCCCCCCCCCTACACACACACACACACACACGCTTGTATTGGTTTACATCACCTGCACAAGCATTTACATTCAACCCATCATGATCAATGATGGACAGGGATGCGCGAAGACGTCAACATGACAAGCTTATATTGGCACTCAAGAAATAACATAATTGACCTCCTTAGAGGAAACACCATGACCCAAGCTCTATTACTGTTCAGTGATTATATGACCCAAAACAAGATGATGCATGTACTGTACCCTCAATTGCATCTGCGATCGCCAGCCACACTCTCAAAGACGCACACACACACAAACTCAAGCCTGCGTCTGTCTGACTGGCAGTTCCCTGCCTCCCGGGGCCGCTGGAGATGTAAGCATGTAAATGTGTGTGATGTGTGATGAGAAGGGAAGCACTCCCATCTGCTCCCATTAGGCCTGAGTCTCCTCTTCTCCACCACCAGCCCCCACACAGACCCATGCCTCCACCCTTCTCCTCTTCTCCACCACCAGCCCCCACACAGACCCACACCTCCACCCTTCTCCTCTTCTCCACCACCAGCCCCCACACAGACCCACGCCTCCACCCTTCTCCTCTTCTCCACCACCAGCCCCCACACAGACCCACGCCTCCACCCTGCCATAATGAACTGTCAGCACTGATCACTGCCTCATCTGTACAGCAGTGCTTCCCAAACTGTGGGGCGTACCCCCCAACAACAACAAAAAATGTGTTTTTAAAGGATTATTCTTGATAGTTGTAATAGTAGAATGCAGAAGGTGCAATTTCTAAATTGGGTAGTGCATCATCAGTTTCTCTTGTCATGTTAGTCATTGTATGCTTTAGAGAGCTATTAATAACTTGTCAGAAATGTCCAGATCAACTAGCCCAACTAGCCCAACGTTTTTTTATTTAGGATTTTT